>NC_090930.1:94316335-94644549 GCF_040938575.1 Ambystoma mexicanum | reverse complement strand
TAACGCCGGCGTTACCGCCCAACTCGTGATGAGGCCCTGAGAGGCGAAACATGCATACAAGCTCTGTGCATGTTTCAGTGCATTGCAATATTTTGCATTGGCACCTGTGGATGGACAGATCATGGAGGGGGACATTCCTAATGCATCTTTTCCCACACTGTGTAGGGTGACCAGCAGTGTCTATGCCTGCATCAGTTCAGATGAAAGTGGAGAGGGAGAACCTCTCTGGCTCTGGGATTCCCTGGCAATAATGGCAGACATTACTTTGGCAATAACCGCAGAGCTGGCGGGCTATTATCGCCTACGGTAATGCCCCAGGCCCTGAAGTTACAGGCCCAAGTGCAGCGGAATACTAATGCTGACAAAACCTTTTCAAGCAGCATTTATTTTGCCGTTTGAAAAGGTGTTGTTGCAGTACGCGTTAGTTCTAGAACACTAGAACGTGCATACTGCTTCGTTACTACGGAGCAACAGGGTGCCATTTTGGGCCAACTTGCTCCGTACTAATGAATCGGAGGAAACTGGTCACCTTTGAAATGGAGAAGGGACTACGTATCGTCCCTTCTCCCTTTCCATGGTCACCAGAAGAATAAAAAGACAGTGTACCCGGCGCGCAATGCAAGTAAGTGCATCCGAGGGATTACACTCTGGTATGGCTCGGAAATGAGGCAATCTATGTTGAGTGTATCCCATGGAATGTCGCTGCCAGGTACTAATGATCAGTGCATTCATGCATGCACAGTGGTGAACTGGGGACATTTTCAGCCCCAGTGGGGAAATGTCCCAAGAACATGGGAATCTCCCAGATTTCCATGACATTGACAACCCTAGGTGTGAAATGTATATTTAGATTTTGGGCATTTATATAGTGCTTTTGACGAACCAAACCGTATAGCGGCACAGCTGGAACAATACATTCAGACGGAGCAGAACTAAACCCATCAAAGGGGTACAAAAGAATCAGCAACCACAAAACCTTTATTCAAAGGAAATGACTTACATTTATCAGAGCAGCAATTGGGACTGATTGTATGCCTGGATTACACATCCATATGACAACAATGAATAAGGTTACTGATCATCTTTGTGCCCAATGATTAAACAGCTATACTCTAACCTCTCATAACCGTGCATTAATACATGTTAAAGGTATAGCCAATCAACAGCATTGAAACCGGTTGTTGAACCGGGGGGATCCCGAGAGACGTCCCTGACAAATGAGATCACTCGAGATCGCTGGCTTCCACATCACCTTTTCACTCTGATAGGCTATGCTCTTACTCTTAATCTTTACCTGCCACTGCCTCCAGGCCATATACCACATGTTGCTTTGGCAACCTCTTAACATTAATCTCAACAAATGTGCCAGCCACCACCTTGATTTCGGCTTAGATTAACTTTCAAGATTTCCAAACATCTTTCACCAATGAGTTGGACATTATTCTCTCTCTCTCTCGCACCACTGGCTGGCATGGCTGAAGTTCAGTGCGGTTTGGGATTTATTGGAGGTTTAGAATGTGTGGTACAACTCCCCCGGCCCCTGGGATTTAGACGTGATTCACAATATTGTAACTTCAATATTCTTCCATAACTGAATACAAGAACTAAATTGGGAAAATATGCATACCTGTTTGCATTGAGAGAGCCAGTCCTGCAGAGTTTGCCTCTTGTTATGTTAGGAACATACCTTTTCTGCTTATGTGCAGAGCGAAAGCTCGTCACAGAGCTTCCCTTCAGCCGCAAACTGTTCCCTGGGGCTGTGCTTGTCCCGAAGCCTGGTGCCTGTAACCAAGATGCCATCTTCAGGGATGGTGTCAGGCTTGGCGATTGTGCACCTGCAGGAAACAGAAGGACAGGGTCTGATCAATAGCTGGCTTTGGACATCATTGCAAGTCGTTCCTACTGTATCATGCTTCAAGACTGCCTCTCCTTGTCATTACCGAGTAAGTGTTATCTCTAGTTTGCACTGGTAAGGAGATTCCTTAAGAATCTCATAGAGAGAGATTCCTTCAAGCTCCCGCTCCCCGTGTTACTGTTTATACCTTTCCCATGCCATGCTGTGCATTAAGTCTCGGGAGAATAGCTCAGGGGCAACACACTCGCCTTGGAAGCAAGAAGACACAGAGCAACACAGATCTGATCCCGGGGTCGCGCGTGTTATCAATTAAGAGGCTTTATGTACCAATGTCATCATCTATGAATGCCTGTCATAGACACGGGGATTCCCTAAATAACCCAGAGCCACAGTACTCCCCTCATTCTGGACTCACGTTACAATCAGGTCCAACTTTAATATCTACAAAGTGGGGCTCATTTATGGAGAGCTGGTGATTGCCCAGTCCTCGCTGATTCCTTTGAGTACCCCGCATATATCTGTGTAGCAAGAGGGAGTTGGGTATACATTATTGCATTTAGTGATGACTTCATTCATTGGGCCTCATTACAAGTTTGGTGGTATCCCTCCAGAAAATCTGGCAGGATACCTCCAACTGGTGATACCGTTACCGGCACCTCCTCTGTCGGAATTACTGGAAGATTACAAATGCCAGTAAAGTTATGCAAATTCCCATTCAATATAGTGTTATAGGACTCCATGGTGGTATTGCCAGTATTATCACTATCAGTGCCACTGCTGCCAGTAATACCAGCTGTTTTTACCAGCTGCGGACATAGCTGATAGCCTCCCTGGAGGAGTCTTGGGGTTGTGGCTTCTTTCTTGTTTCATAGTCTTGGCATCAACCACTACTCGGGTTCCGATAAATCAGATACTGACAGGTTATTCCACGCAGAAATTGCATACAATAACCTGATAATCTCTACAGCATTAGGTCTTTGTCACCCTACCAGCGGTAATGTTTAAGGTGTTCAGAAATAAGGCTAGCAGAATTTCCAAAAGCCAGTGTGTCATATTTTAGCTACCCACAACAAAAACATTTCCATCCCTGTTTGGGGTGGAAGTGCATATGGTACAGCACCAGATCACATTTAAAATATTGACACAAAGTAAATAAAAGCCAGGGGTTTCAAGTGGAGACTCTCTTCCATGTCAAAGGTGCGGGAGGATGGAGTAGGTAGCAGGGCCAGTGAACTGTGTGACAGGGAGGGAAATGAAACTGAACCACTAGTTGCAAGAAGTAGCTCTTCCCATGCCTGGGTACAGGTAAGGAGCTCTGGCCAGTCTGAAATAGTAGCAACGGGTTCAGTTGTGCTTCAGGGGCAATAGGAGTTATAGGAAGAGTGGTGTGAGAAGCAATAAGCTCCTTCAGAACACGGGCTATGGTCAGCAGTTTCAGCCCACATGTTGACTGACCTGAGTAGCTAACATAACTGCCCAGGGTGCTAATTATTAGTTCAGCAGAGGGGACAAGGAAAATATCATATTTGTGTCATCACTCCAGCCTTCGCTACCGCCATCATTTTTTAAAAAGAATCCTGATGTAAGGTAGTCCTCCTGATAAGCAGAGACACGAAAAACAATCCTCTGAGAAAAAAGGGTTGGCACACCTCTTTGCAAGGAACACAAATGTATTATAGTAAACAAAAAGGATGAAAAAGGTGGAAGAGGGTGCCATAGCACCCAACTGCCACGGAGCTCACTGGCTTAATTCAAAGGCTGCAGACCATTATAAGGCAAATAATCAGCACTGGTGAGGCACACATTATAGAATGTTATCCCTCACCCTCATTGGCTGCCACCAATATACATACTACCAATACCCTATAGTCCATGGAGCGATTGGCCACCTCCAATCTACTCCTTGCCTTCTGGCATGTGGCTCTCTATTCCGTCACATTATATGATTGCCAGGCCTCAGGGAATGTTTCACTCCCCATGAGCAAGGTCAAATTAGCATTCTAAAGTAAAGAAGCACTTCCCCTGAACCAAGACCTGATGGCGCCCCCAGCCTGCCTCCCCGTTGCAGAACGAAATATGTTGGAATCACCTTTTGCTCCTCATTGTACAAATCATGTGATGTTTCACTCCCTGTTTTGCCCTGATCAGCCGCCCCTATCCAGACCTTCTCATGGGTCGCTCTAGGATCACACTAGTCAGCCGAATTGTGAAGGATGTAGGTCTTCTGTTTTTGGGCAACTTGCAGTTCAAATGGGATGGCCAATATTCTGGGTACCATATTGTCCTAAATCTAGACCAGATCTTTGGCAGCTCAAGACCTCTGACCCGGCTCTGATTGGTGTGTCCTTCAGGATGGAAGCAGCCCTACCCATGCTGGGTCATTCACATTCCTTTCTGGTTTTGCAGACCTGCAACACAATACAAATGTATGTTATCCATCAGGGCTGAAGGCCTCTATGTTTTCCTGCTGGAGCTGATTATGGGAATGGGTTCTAGAACGTGGTGCCATGCTGTACTGCTGCTTCTGTCATGGCCTGCGGCAGGCTGAGCTTCACTCTAAATATGGCGGTACATCAGTATTTCTCACAACATGGACCAGGGCCTACGTCTCCATTGTTATACACTATATTGCAACAAATGTACTTTAATATCACTCGTGCCCTATACTGGGCCCTACCTATATTTCCATAGCTGCTACAAAACACTGCATTTGTTAACCCCACGGTGCACGCACCACCCCCCTGCAGCTGTGCACGTTAATTTCTCAATGCACTATTATATTTTCCTCAACCTAAATTCTTTGGATGGGCATGGGAGCTGGACGTGAACCCCAACAATGACAATGTCAAATGTGTCACTTCTACATGCTATTGTCATGGACATGAAGGAGTCTTTTGAAAACACCTTCCTCCTCCCTGTTCTTTCCCACAGTGCCAGCTCTACAGAGCATGATTTGACTTATGAATGGGGATGGGCCTGCCAGTGGCACATGCTGGTTTGACACTCTACTCTCTTATAGTGGTTTCTTGTGAGTGATATGTGCCTTGGAAAGTGTTTCTTTCACAAGGTACTGTGGGGTAGCAGTGTTTACTTCTCGGTGTACCACTGAAGCGCATGCAAAGGCCATCTGTTGTAGCTGCTCGCCCAACATGCCCTATCGTCCTTACTCCTTCCAGCTTGGTGGGTTATAGTCTGTGATGTTCCCATGAATACTTTGCTTCTAGCTACTCCACACAGACGGTCATCAGAGCCCAGATCTTGCACACAGTGTCTTCTGCTATCTCCCCGTTCTGCGTTGCTTCCAGTGGCCAGAGATTTCTAAGAGCTGCCCCATAAAGGGCTCTCCTCACATCTCTGGACGTCTTTCTATTATACTTGCTATGAATAGCTACTCCTTTTTTTGGGCCACCAGTTGCAGTATTTTGGAGGCTATCGAGCATACCCTGGCTAATAAAGGTGGGGGCAGGGCTGGACATTGACAGAGTTTCATTGATGTTGACAAGTGCTGTCAAACCCACGCCTGATCCAACATCTTGAATCCTCTGAGTAGCCAAACAATGCTGGCAGCTCCCTGCCTTTCTCAATGGTCACTGTCAGAAGATATGCCCATTGTGAGCCATCTCCTTCATGGGCCAGATCTGTGGCATAGTAAAGTTCCATGGCATCAATGGGTTACTTCGATGTCGGTCTGAAGCCATAGTCGAGACATCAGGATCAGGACTGCCCACAGAACAACAGCCACATGCCCACTGTCTAATCGACGCCAGGTTCTACCTCTCAGACCAACTGGGATGCTGAGGCGTACTCTCTGCCCAACGTAGTAGAAGCAGCTACGGAGAATATAACACGCACCTCCCTGGCCTCTCACAGACGGAGGTCCCATATGAGGACAAACTATTGTCAAGCTCTTTCTAGTATTATAGTGATCAAGAGGCTAGATTGCAAAGAACGTCAGTTATTAATGCATTGTGTTTAATGCAGACAACCCCTGAAGAATTTCCGGTTTACATTTCGCAAAAATACAAATGGAAAGAAACAAGTTGGGATGAGTGTGAGAGACGAAAAGAATGAGTACGAGTGAGTGAAGATCAGTATGAATGAAATGCATGATGTGAAACATTGTGTTCAATGTGTACATCGCAAGACACTGAAGCCCCAGATGTGTTAGCTTGTCTGCTTTTGCATATTTGCACATAACCAATGACCGATGACCGATTGCTGGTCATAGAATAATCTGTGCATTACTTCGATTGAAGTTCTCTTTTATGTTTTTAGCATTGCATTATTATTAATAACATTGTCTATTTTTAGTATTTGAGTCTGACACAGGTAATTTCGCCTAGTCAACCAACATTGTGAGGCAGCCACTGTACCAGAGAAGCATGCCCCCTAGCGCTTCATTGTTTGCTGTTGAAGGCTCCGCCTACACGAGGGGCCGCTAGATGTGGGCATTATTCCCCTCACACCGCCCCTTTGTCTGTTTGATACTAAAGGTCCATGGCAGGGCATGCACCACTAGGGTATCATCCCAGTTATACCTTCAAACAATCTCACCAGCTGGAATCAGATTTGACAAATCCCATTGTTTGTTGTTTAAAAAATGTGCCCACCCTAAGGGCAGGGCACTCATCATCTGGAGGGCTAACCTTTTAAACAAATAGACCTGCATTTTTCAATGGAATCAACCACTGTGCTGTAGATAGCATCGTCATGCCTCGTTTCCCGTTTCCCATATCATAAGTTGGTGCCAAGGGAGGGGATGAGAAGCTATTCAAGGGATCACATATGATCATTTAAGAGAACCGTCCACTTTGAAGAGACGATGTGATGTACAGTAAAGGATGAAAGGAGTGACCAGCGTCCCCGGGAGGATAGCTCGGGAGCAACGTGCTCGACTTGGAAACCAGACAACACAAAGCCACACAGGTTCGATCCTGGGTCCACGCTTAGAAACCTCTGGGTACTAAGCGTGTCACGAATCACCAATTACAATGACATGCCCTTTGGTGAAGGGTCTAATTGTATTTAAAGGAACACGAAACTGATGGCATCAAAGTAAAAACATGAATAAAGCAAACATTAAAAAACAGTAAACACCTCTGAGAATGTGGGGAAGCGAGTATGTTTTAATGGATTTTGCAGAAGCAGGAAAAAGATGATCATTGCTCTGTATGGACCATTTTCTATGAGGTGTGGTTCCTACAATGAGGGTTTCCTCAAATATTTGTTTTCACCTATACTCAGAATACTACAACAAATCTGAGTGAGTGGGTGAGTGATTAAATAGGTTGGTGAGTGGCTAAATGAGTGAGTGATTGAGTGAGTGAGTGAGTGAATCTATAGACGTGTGAGTGAGTGAGTGAGTGAGTGAGTGAGTGAGTGAGTGAGTGAGTGAGTGAGTGAGTGAGTGAGTGAGTGAGTGAGTGAGTGAGCTTTCAGGTGAGCGAGGAAGGGTACGACTGAGTGAATGAGTGAGTGTTTGATTGAACGAGTGAGTAGGGTTTATTTTACAGCAGCAAAAACTGAATCACCTCTTCATCAACATGGCCGAAGATGCACGTGTTCTATCTGGGTGAAAGGTCAACAATATATGTGTGTAAGCAATGTGATTTACTTTCCCTAGATTGTGCCTGAAACAATGCATGGTGTTATGCAATGTTATGTTATGAAGATGTTATACTACGTCATATCTCCACCTTACTTGTCCCAGAATGCCTACATTTTCCAGTAAGTAGGTAGCCAGACATGACCAATGTCTGAGTAGGGAAGAGGAGTGGGAACAAGAAAAGGGGAAGGGACGTTTTCGACAGACTTCGGGAGGGGCCAGGTAGCCAGGAAGAGGTGTGTTTGGGAAACCCCACCTTGATGATTTCTGGTAGGTGCCCAAACACATAAAAGGCTCAGGATGGTTCATGTCAACCAAAGGTTTGCGGAAGTACAGAATACTGTTGCGGGACATGGGTGTTCAATAAGGAAAAGTGAACCCATTGTATGATTCATGTACAGTCACAGAATACATAGTTACAACCAAAAAGGCTTAGTCAGCAGTTCATGTAAAGTCATTTTAAACCACAACCAATTACGATCAGTGTTTGCAGATGTGTTAAACACATATTTTAAAATGATTGCGCAAAATAGTGCCAGAGTTGCTCCCCAGTATTTCTGCGAACATGTCAACCACTGTGCAAAAAGAAATACGACCATCTGAAACACAAGCCCAGTAGATGCTTGAAATTCACCTACCCACCCTCCAATTCCAAAAAAGCAATAATAACGTGTCTCTTTCAATGATACCTGCAGGACAAATAAAATGCTCTCTCCCTCCACCAGCAGTGCTGTGTTACTGTATAAAACGCTCAGCCAATTTCTAGCACAATCCTGTTGTCAAGCGCTCTGTTGCTCGTGAGCAAGGGTTGCGCTATACGTAATAAAATAAAATATAATTACTGGGATTGTTCCTTTCTCCTGGTAGAGATACAACTGAGGACAATCTTTGACTTCTTGTTAGTCCTGAACTGTTTCATGTTTTGGAACTGTATACGTTATAATTCAAAGCATATTTAATGATTTGATCATGAACGTATGGGGGTAGTGGGTTGCATTTCAGATGTTCAGAATTCTGAGTCCAAACAGGCTTAGTGTCAGATCTGATTTCACATCCTCCCATCTCAACTAAATGGATGTTGACACGTCCCTGGCAGCAGTCGCTAGCGGAAGGATGGCTAGCGCCAAACTGCCAAACCGCCCTTCCCACGCATGTGCTACGACTGTGGGCTTTACGGCTGACCACAGAGGAAAAATGTGCGGTCCTGCAGAAGCACTATTCAATGAGCAACAGTGAGCACGGAAACACTGACAACACCCATGACCCTTAAATGAGCCTTACTTTGTATAAACACTTCGGGGCAACTTTTCTTGAGTGCGTCTGGGAGATAATGCTTGCAGACACACTGCCATAACCTCGATTATGTTCATGAGCTGAGAGACAATACATGAACAACTGCATAGTGCGTGCCCTAAAACAACAAACACAGCTGTTTGTACTTGCATTTTAATGATGGGGTGATCCAAGGTGACCTATCAATGGTAAAAATGAGAGAGCAATGAAACTGACTTTGGGACTTTCGGCATAGCATTCGTGGAGATGTATGCAGTGTCACTCATCCAGGACTATCAAGATCTGTGTTGGATTTTTGTGTGTTGAGGAATGTGCTCGAAAGTATTCTTTTTTTGTTGTAAGTTTTCGATCAGCAGATGTACTCTTAGGATTTTGGCATGCTAGTAAAATAGCAGAATGCATCATTTAGGAAGGTCAAGGGCATGAGCAAAATACTTCCTGGACAATGCGATAGAAAAGTAAGTTACTTAATTGCACACACAATGTTTATTTCGGATGATCACTGCCAGTATACTTGGCTGACTTCTGTAATCACTCCATCGCCACTGGCTCTTTCCCACAACCTTGCAAGTACTCACTTTTGCAACTTCTCTTAAAAAAGCTGTCTGCTGACCCTTCATACCCTTCATAACTATCGCCATATCGCTTTCATTCCTTTATAGGGCAAACTCACGAAGAAGCTGTTCATCACCCCAACTGATCCGGCACACTGAATCGGCTGGCTGCCTCCACGACCATCAGTCCAGCTTCAGAGCATCCACAGGCATGGACACTGCACGCTTGCACACCCGTGAAGACCTGCTCTCATACCTGGACTCAAACTCTCCCTCTGTTCTGATCTTCCTTGATCTTTCTTTGGCCTTTGACACGGTCAATCATACCATCCTCATAAATCAGTTCTGCGATATACTTGGCATCTCTGACTGGGCACTGGGTGGCTGATCTCCTTCCTGTCAAACCAACCCTCCCAAGTGCAACTGGCTGATTTTCTATCCTCCACCTTACTCTCTACCTGTGGCATGGTTCAATCCTGGGCCATTTTTTATCCTCCATATCACACACTACCTGTGGCATCCCTCAAGGCTCTAGCCTATCGCTATGGCTCTTCAACACCTACCTTGCCCCTCTGCCACACCTGATCTCCACCTTCTCTCCTCACTTCCAGTGCTATGCTGATGACACACAGCTCTCCCTTAAGGTTCCCTCCTCTACCACCTCTCCTCCTTCTCTCATATCTGACTGCCTGTCTACCATTCAGGCATGGTGCTCTGCAAATGATCTCTGCCTTAATGACAGTTTAAACATACATCATTCTCATTGGGACAGCTGCTCCCTGTTTTCCTTGCACTCTATGGCTAACCTCCTTGGGCCCCCACCTTACCCTCTTATGAGGCTACAAACCTGGGGGTCATCTTTGACACCTCTCTCTCCTTTGCCCCGCACATCACGGACCTCGCCAAGAAGTCCAACATTCAGCTCCACCTCCTTAGAGGCATTCTCCGTTTCCTCACCTTCCCGCAGAAGCTCAACGTCTCCAGAAACCTGGTTCTCTCTAGGCTGAATTACTGCAACAGCCTCCTCTTCAATCTGCCTCTTTCCTCCCTTTGCCCTCTGCAACTAATCCAAAGTAGGGCTACCAGAATTATCCTTGGCCTCGAGCCCAGGGACTGCATCTTTTTAGCCCTAAAATCTCTCCACTGGCTCCTGGTGACCACAAGGATCAAACTCAAGACCTAGTACATCAACCACATTGCTGTCTGTGGCATGTGACCTCTCTATATTCATCTTTCTCTCCCTAGATATCTTCCTGCTAGAGTCCTTCAGTGCTCTAGGTCCAACTTTCTGCAGGTCAAACGTTTCTCCAAGCAGAGTGGGAGGTAGATCCCTCTCCTCGGTAGGAGCGTCCCTCTGGAATGGCCTCCAAGCCACCTCAGACTTGAGCCGGATCTTCTTAAGTTCAGGAAATGTGTCAAGACGTTCCTTTTCTCCTCCTCTTTCCGGCTCCCCTCCCTTGCTAAAGTCCCTCTGCCGCTGAGACGGTTGCCTGGTCCCTTATGAGTCTTTGCCAGCATCCCAACCAGCACTTGCCTCCGTGCACCCTTCCTGTGTCTAGCCTAAATTCTGGTCCACCACATCCACGTCACATGTTTTCCCTCCCCCACTTATCCTCCGGCACTTGCCCTCCGTGGCTCAGCTCTGCACTTGCTCAGTCGCCTGAGCCCCCCCACTCCTGCACTTCACCCCCTCGCCACCCCTTCCCTATACCCAACCCTTCCCCCCACTTCCACCCCCCTCACTTCTTTGTCTCTGTACCTGCACAGTAAAAATTTCACATGGCCTAGTACAACTGTTACTTTTGTTTTACTTTCCTATATACCCCCTCCCCATTTTTGTTATGTTATGTTATTACATTTCTATAGCGCCAAATCCCATAGGCATCCAGGCGCTTCACAGAGGAGAGAGAGCAGAGATGCAGGCCAAGCACAAGAATGTACTCAAACAATCTGTTCTTCAGCAATTTTCTGAAGACCAAGTGAAACTCCTCCATACAGAGAGCCTCTGGTAGCTCGTTCCAGGTCCTTGCTGAAAGAGCTGGGAATGCAAAACCATTTCTCCAAGCACTTTTTATGCATTCTACGTTAAGGCAACAAGCCTGTGCAGATTGGAGATTTCTTTTAGGGTGATAAATAACCACCTTTCTTTAAGGTGATGGGGAGCGAATGCAAAAATGCATTCATGACACACTGTTAATAGTTTAAAGGAAATCCTTGCGAAGATAGGTAGCCAATGCAGCTATCTTCCGGGCTGTAGATTTAGGTTCATTCTGACCCATTTGATAAACCACACGGACTGCAGCATTTTGGACCTTCTGCAGTTTTTGAATATTCTCTTTGCGGGCACCACTCAATAGAGCATTGCAGTAGTCCAAGCGTGGGAGTATCACTGCCCTAAATAGTTTGCCACAATTATAATTTCAAATTAAAGGAGCTACCTGCCTTAGTACGTTTAGATGGTAGTTTGTACTTTTTACAATGACTTCCACATAGGTCCCTGCATTGAAGCTGACCTCCACCATGTAGGTGCAGAGGGTTTTTACTTGAGGCGCCACTGTTACCCGGCTACCCTGAACGTCAAAGTTACCAAACGGTTGGTTCAGACTGTCTGTGTGTTACAATCCATATATCATCAACTCTGGCATTTAGACATAACCAGTTGTTTGACATCCAACCTTTTATGATCTGATAGACCTGGTTTAGCTTTTCCTGGTCTGCTGCATGATTTCTGCTAATCTCTACCAGCAGCTGGAAATCAACCACATAATTCGCAAAGAAGAAGCCAAGTTCTTACAACGTCATACACAAAGTGACAATTGTGAAGACTGGAGGGGGGTCTGTACCTATGCTCTCTATATGGTAGAGGAGAGGCACAGAGGACCCCAGCCAAGAATCTCTATTATTGGTACGTGGTCGAGCAATCAAGGCCTAGCATCTCAGGAGGTGATGCAGGCTGGTTCTTAAGTACAGTGTAGTCCCCAAGCACACACAAAGGAATGTCCGCACACTGTATCGGTTAAAACACAGTCTTTATATAATTAATATTCAAGGTTATGTACACTATCACAATAACTCACTTTGTGCTCAGAAAATCAACAATGGTAAATATATACCGTTCTACAGTGGTACCACAAAGATTATCAGATCTCATTAAAGTGCATAAACTATACTGTCAAAATGTCACACAGATCAATAAAGAGGAAACCAGCAGTAGAGAGAGGAAGGAAAGCAAGACGGTTGAACAATTGGCAGAATACTGGTCGCTACCATTAAAAACAGTTCTGCGTGGAGATCCCCCCACCTGGGCAACCTATAAAGCAACGATGTATCAAAAGCCCAGTCCATATATTGTTCTATAAGTCTTATTTCCCTCTATGATAGTTCTACAGCCCCAATGTACCTGGAATTGTAGCGTTGGAAATCAACGGCCCTTCTTGAGTGCACTCCCTTTAAGGCAGGAGTCTCGGGTCATCGAACGTTCGATGGAGAACAGGGTGAACTACGGCAGTGAAGTGGCTGCTTCGTTGCTAGCGGTGCTCGTCGACGACAGAGCGTTGGCGTCCTACAAGGAAGCGGCGTGCGGGACACCTCAGTGACTTTTGGACCGCAAAGAGATGATGAAGAACTGTGGCCCAGCAAGGGCGACGAGTCGTCGGCGTCTCTGTGGTCTTTAGGTGGCGGGAAACCCACCAGCGGATGCTCCTCGGTGCATTGCCGGTCGGGCCTTCTCCAGCAGGATAAAGTGGGCGGCGATGCAGACGAGAGTGTCCTTGGCTCAAATTATGTTTTTAGGCAAACGGGAGCACGGCGGCTCCAGTCGGCAACGGTGGTCGTGGACAGTTGTGGACAACAGTCTGTGGGCTTCTCTTTGTGATTCCGCGGCAGTCCCCATCTCCGGTCGGCAGCCTATTGTAGGTCTGTCTACCAGGGAGCTTTGGCAAAGATCAGCTGGTGCACGATGGTCCCTCGTAGCTCGGGAGAAGGGCACCTTACCAGGTCCTCTCTGGGTCAGTTCTTGGAGACACAGCAGCTTTCAAATTGTGAAGGAGAGCAACAGCAATTCTTCTCTTCCAGCAGGGCTTCAAGGTTAAGCTTCAGTTTCACTCCAGTTAATCTTCAGCTTCTGAACATGTTTTCTAGCAGTGAGAGGCCCCCAGATATACTAGTTGATCTCCCATTCATTCTGCTGGGTCACACTGAGGCAACCAATCGGCCAGAAGGGCATTCATGCAGGCAGGCATCCAATCAGGTGCATAGTGCACTCAGGCCATTCACTCCTCTCCAGACACTCACAACAAAATAATGTGTTTTGGGACAAGTACCCAGCCATTCAACACTCCACACTGCATTCATACCAGTTTCGGCCAGGGCTGTGTCAGTCATTGTGTCAAACACCAGATACTAGACACCCACAACACAGAATGTGTATTTGTCACACACTCCATTCACCCAAGTCCCACCCACAGGGTGTACCCACAACATACAGTCACTGGGAAGGCTCCAGCCAGTCTGGCCTGGACTTCACAACAACACCATACATGGAATTTCCACCCAACAGCTGGTCAGGGGGAAGGGGCAGAATCAGGGCATTCCAGGACTTTGGGAAAACAAGGTAACAGGCAATAGAAATCAAGAAGCCATGGGGGCTATCTTTTTTCCTATCAGGAATCAACTGATTCCAATGGCAGGGCCTGGGTATCCCAAAATGGAGGATACTCAGAGTACCTTTCAAAGTCAGCATGGAGCTGCCACCAGCCCATGCCTTGCACTGTGGGCCACACACAGGTGCCCAGAAAACATACACTAGGGACAGAAGGTTATACCCCCACCCATGGGTGCCATAAGGGTATCCATGGGTCTGCACACCAAACCAAAAGAGAGAGCTGCACCGCCAGGAGTCACACATGGAACACACAATAAAAATCAGTAAAGTACAAGGATACGGAAGCCCTGTCCCTCCAATGCATTTCCAGCATCACAGTCACCCCTCCCCCCCCCAGACTGAGGTTAGGGTGCCTAATCTCCCACGAGATAGACACCCTCATCCAGACGGTCAACATACCTTCTGGAAAGGCCATCTGCATTATCGTGACTCTTCCATGGTCTATGCTCTATGATGAAGTCTAGCCCTTGCAGGCTAATGGACCACCTGAGCTGTTTCGGGTTTTCACCCTTCATCTGCATAAGCCACTTCAGGGGCTTATGATCTGTTTGGACCTTGAAGATAGACCCTGTAAGGTAGGGCCTAAAATGCTTGAGGCTCCATACTATGCTAAAACATTCCTTTTCAACAGCAGGCCACCTAAGTTTTCTACCCTTGAGTTGTCTACTGATGAATATGATAGGATGTTCCCTCCCTTTGTCATCTAACTGGGACAAGACAGCTCGAATTCTGGTGTCGCAGGCATCCATCTGGAGGATACAGGGTCGGCTGTAGTCAGGCGCACACAACACAGGTGCCCTACACAGACTTTCTTTCAAGCCATGAAAGGCTCTCTGACAGTCTTTAGTCCAATTAACCTTCCTAGGTTATTTGGGTGAAGTCAGAGCTGTCACGGGTTCAGCTATGGTTCCATAGTCTGCCATGAAATTGCGATAGCACCCAGTGAGGCCCAAAAAGGCTCTCACCTGGGTTTGAGTAGTGGGAGTCTCCAGTCACGTACATCCTGTACCTTACTGGGGAGAGGTCTGATTTGAGCCCCTCCTACCTCATGACCAATATACGTGACTTTCCCTTGAGCTATCTGGCACTTTGTGGCCTTGATAGTGAGGTTAGCCCTTTTTAAGGTCTGCAACAGCTTATCCAGGTGTGTCAAATGCTCTTCCCAGGTGGAACTGTAGATGGCAATGTCATCTAGGTAGGCCACACAAAAAGCCTCCAGCCCACTGAGCGCATGATTGACCAATCTCTGGAAGGTGGCTGGGGCATTCTTCAACCCAAAAGGCATGGCCCTAAACTGGTAGAGACCCTCTGGTGTTGAGAACACCGTCTTTTCCTTGGCATGATCTGTCAGAGCTATTTGCCAATAGCCTGAGGTAAGGTCAAAGGTGCTCACAAATTTGGCAGCACCTATGTTGTCCACGAGCTCATAAGCCCTGGGCAATGTGTGCGCGTCAGTTTTGGTGACGGCATTGACTCCTCGGTAGTCCACACAGAACCTCCAATCCTTGGTACCTGCCTGGGAACTTGCCTTGGGGACAAGGACCACTGGACTGGACCAGGGACTGGTTGAGGGTTTAATAACACCTAGATCTAACATCTTGGCAACCTCAGCCTGGATGTGGTTCTTAACTGTATCTGACATACGGTAGGACCTGCTTTTGACAGGCACACTGTCAACAGTGTCAATTTCATGCCTACACCACGGTGTAAGGCCTGGTGTCAGGGAAAACAGAGAGGCATACTGATGGAGCAAAGCCCTGCAGGCCTTCTGCTGCTCTGTCATCGGATCTGGAGAGAGATGTACTCCCTACACTCAGCCATCGTGAGGGTTCCTATGCAGCAAATCAGGAAGGGGCTCATTCTCATCCTCTTCTTGCTCTGAAGCTAGCAAGAGACATGAGACTTTGGCTCGCCTGTGGAAAGGCTTGAGCCTGTTAACATGGAATACCTGAGGGGCTACCCCAGAGGCTCCCATGTCAACCAGATAATTGACATCACCCATCTTGGAGATTATCCTGACGGGTCCAGTCCATTTATCTGACAAAGCCCGAGGCTTGGTAGGCTCCATCACGAGGATCTCCTGTCCCGGAGTCCAATCCACTTGCGATGCTTTAAGGTCATGCCAGTAATTATTTAATTCCTGGCTGGCCTTGAGATTTGCTGTTGCTTGACCCATCATCGGTGTCATCCTCCTTCTGAGGCCTATCACATAGTCCACCACTTGCTTGGTGGGACCTGGAGGGGTGGCCTCCAAACCTTCTCTGATTAAGGCGAGGGGCCCCCTCACGGGATGTCCAAAGAGTTACTCAAAGGGGCTGAAACCAACACCCTCTTGAGGTACCTCTCTGTAAGCAAACAGCAGGCACAGCAGGAGGAGATCCCATTTCCTCCTTAGGGGTTCTTCCAAAGCACCTAGCATGTGTCAAGGGTTTTGACCCATGTTGAATCCTTAGACTGGGTAGATGTGGGGATGAGCTGGCGCTGCCCATTATTCTATCCCAGAACAAATTAAATCAATAGACTGGGTGGATGTGGGGATGAGCTGTCGCCGCCCACATTCACGCCAGAATCCAGGAGAACTGCGCAGTTGGCACAAGACCACTCCAAAGATACAACCTTCTTGTGGGGGGTTCCACATCACCACTCTAATGTAACGATGCCTATCAAAATAATAGCAAAAATCTCCTGTCAAATTCAAGACAACTCAAAAATGGATGCAGTACTGACAAATTCCCCAAGGCAGCGCTAGCAGTCTAAACTCTGACAGGGAAACTGTATTTAGGAGTTGCAAGAGGGGCAGGGACTTCAAAGCTTGTTGGCTAATTGAAAATCTTAGCCACCTGCTGTTCCCAGAGGCCAAGAGGCTGAGAACACTTAACACCCCAGAGACTCACAACAGGAGGCAGGATATCACATGGCCCTTCTGAGTGAGGGGGAGGGGGTTTCCCCTTCAGCCTGGAGGAGAGAGACAATAGCCCCTTTCGGTTGAATGGGGTATGTTAATTTTGAGTGTTTCCTGTCAACAGCCCTCTGCCAGCAAGGAGAGACATGTGATCACTGACCCACCCAGACTTCTGGAGGCGGACCCAAACACTTTGGGGAGTTGAATTGCAACAAATATATATTTTATAGAAACATTGATAACTTATTGTAACCAAATGACAGGAATGTACAACTTTGAGAGTGTTAGTATGGAAAATACCCTCACGATTTGAGTCCAAACTACGATTTGTACCATGTTCTGGGGCAAAACCTTGCTAATTATGAATATTGTAGACACTGTATTTAAGCTAGAGATGTGGAAAGTTACTGGGATATATGTGGAAGGGAAATGTACCTTTGTATAATTTTTGATGAAAAACCAATGTTGCAAACTCCACTAAAATCGAAAATAAGTTGCCATTTTTGAATGCAAGCTCCTAGAAACGCCAGATTCGGGACAGGGACTATCTTTAGTAATATGTGATGTGTGTATGTGAAGTCAAACAACTGTGTACCTGGGAAATACGTATTTGGATCAGGAATAGATTTGTGTGCACATTGAGCAGGGGAGGATCCTCTGACCCATAAACAGACCTCATCATGATGACAATCCATTTCCTTCCCCCAATCATGGGAGCTGGGAGAATTGGGCCAATGACAAGTAGAGAGGGGCAGGCTCAGTTATGCCACGCACACACCCACTTCCAAAACACATAAAAAGAGACTGCTGGGACAGGTAGAGACATTCAATTCCATTTGCTGCGGAGCGTGCTGACCCACGACTTCACATCCAGAGATCCAACACTTAGACTTCCAAGCTAACCAGAGACTACAGAACTTTGAACCAAGAAGGCCCACTGCAAGCAAAAGTATTTGTCAGCAGGCCTCAAAATCTTTTGCAAACTATTCCACAGCCGGGCGAGCTGTCTGAATTCTTTGCCAAGAACTTTTGCCAGTACCCAGAAAGCAGTGTTACATCCAGAATCCACTTGATCCGGACCGGAAAGCAGAGCAGTATCCAGAACCAGAGGCTGCTGTATCCAGAGAGGCTAGACCAGCAGAGCAGAGCTGACCCAGACGCTGTGAGCAGAACCACCCGAAGTCCAGCCCAGTTGACCAGATCCGTGACGAGGCCCATTCATTTTCAAAATTAGGAGTGAGTATCCGCCAGAACTGTGCAGAACCCAATCTCTTAGTTAAAATAATCTAATCCAAACTATTTTAACGTAATTAGAACAGCCTCCTAGAAATCGTGTCATCTGTCATTCTACAGCTGCGAGCTGTCATCTGTCATTCTAAAGCTGCAACCTGTCATTTTGAGTTTTACTTTAAATCCGAAAATCTACCTTTATTAAATTGTCCTCTTACCGCAATCGCGATGTACGCACTCGCAAAATTTACCGCGATTTGTGATTTGGCCTGATTTCTTCATCTGTAAAAAGATAGCCGCTTTTGCCTGAACTGCTAAAATTCGTTTGCAACCTAATAACCATCCCTGAACCATTGTTAGGGCTGACCTGAACTGATTTAAAGTGTCTACCATTCACCCTGAACCTCCTATAGGGAATTAAAAGCAATTTTAGCATTTTTCACTTCCTTGCCACCACATCACAAAGCACTCTTGCCCGAGTATTAAAAAGCATACCTGTTGTCTAAGCTTGCTGGGGGAGGAACTGAATTCCGTATTGTATTTGATTGTATTCCTGAAGACTGTGTGTGTTACTTCCATCTCCTTGCATTGCATATAGGGGGGGTGAATTGCCACCAGGGGAAAATTGAACATATTATCTCTTGTGAAACCATATCAGTTTATTTTCTGTACTGCATTTATTCCACCTTGCATTTCCATGAAACCATAAAGCATTTCAGCTACCTCATCCTCTATACTACTTCTAAGTAACCAAATCAGTTTACCAGTAGAACATTATCCATTGTTGATCACTGTCATATTTTAAGTGTGATATCCAATATTAATTTATTATAAAAGTGTGATAGATATATATTGTTATATTTCTCAAATAAACCTTTTAAATTTGCAAAACAGACCAACTTCTTGGCTCAGTGGGGTCAGGGGGATTCTAAGAGAGGGGTGTTATATAAGGGTTGTCATCCAGAGTACATGAACTGGACCTAAAAATATATCAATAAGGGTTTCCCCCAGCATCTCAGACTAGGCATTGACTTAGCGGTAGTGTTGAAGTGAAGCCGCTTAACAAAGTGGGGGCTCGTAGCCGGAGATTTTGGGTTAGGTCTATCACTTGTGCAGATTAATACAGTGTGCTAACTGACAGGAGACATACATCCGGTCGGATCACCACGCTGTGTTACGCTGTAAAGCACTCCTCAAAGGAACGCTCTAAGGAAACAGTCTGTTTTGCAAAAATAAAATACAAACGTCTGTAAGTCAGGAAGGAACCTAAATTCCAGAATGACAACACTGGTAGACATCAAAATAGCCAGAGAGCACTTCTTACATAAGCTATTTGTGAGAGGTGAGTGGACTCATCAGGACCAAACGGTCTGGTTGCAGGCAATCGCGCAAGAGGTCACTGAAACAGGGTCAGATATATGATATATGAAGAGATCAGGGCCCCCTACCTGTGGCCCTGAGTGAACTATATATGGCCCCTAAAACCAAAGATGAACATAATAAGATTGCCAGGATAGCGGCATATTTGTACCTATATATGGGAGCCATACAGAATAAATGTGCTGAAGGCCAAGATCTGGCAAATAGGCAACAGATGGCATTAGAGAAGGCCCAAGCTGATCTGGACTCTTCTGAGCAGAGGCTGCTCAGGAGCCAGGAGTCAGAAAAGGACAGCAGACAGTACATCACTAAAATAAAGGAGGATATGGATGTGCTGCAACAGGAAAAGGCGGACCATGATACCAGATTTCTGCCTTGCAGAAGGAGTAACAAGAAGGTTTGGACTCCCTACTGCAGAGCCAGAAAAAGCTGGAGCAACAGTTAGACTTCAATAGGGCATGTGCTGAGCAGGTAGTCACCCTGCAAAGCCACCTAGATAGGGAGAAGGCAGAGAGCAATAGACTGATTTTGAAAGATACCCAGGCAGAGTTTGACCAGGAGCGCCAGAAAGCTGGTGCCTTCCAAAGGCAAAGGGACGACCTGGCGGCACAGATGCAGGCTCTTAGTCAGGAAAGGGATACCTTAGGCCAGAAAGTCTGCCACTTAAAAAGGAAAATGTAAGAAAATCACCTGGCCCGCCAGGGACTGAGTGACCTCCAAAAAGAACACTAGAACTTGTTAGAGCACACCATGAGGGTGGAGGATGCTCTGGCAAGAAAGGAGCAGGCCAATAGGGACACAGCTCATGAGGTAACCCTCCTGCAGCAGAGACTGGCCCAGTACTCCAGGACCAATCAGGAGGCACAGAGAGAGAATGAGGCTCTCTGCCAGCACAATGATAAGCTCCAGCAACAGGTAGTGATGCAGGAGAGACTGATAGTTTCTAGTAAGGCCTTAACTGAGGAACTGAAAGCGCATGCTCTTGCATTGCAACAGGGAACAGGGGCGGATAGAGATGAGGTTCGCTGGGAAAGAGAAACTCCTGAGCATAACCTCAGGAGCCCTAGTACCAGAGACCTTCATCTCTCCCAGTCCCTGGACTCTGCCACCCCCATGTCCCCTCGCGCACATGAGCCCATCCGGGTATGGGCACCCAAGCACAGTGCAATTTAGTGGGGAACCCCAGGAGAGTAGGCCCATTAAGGGCATCCTGAAAACCTCTGCCCAGTTAGGTCAGTGGGAGGGCACCAACAGAAGACCAGGTCCCCACATTCTGACAGCCATTCCCAGGCTACAGAATCCGGCAAAACCTGGAAGATCAGACGGGCACCTCTGGGAGCAGTGCTTCTGAGTCAGAGGATGAATGGACCAGGGTTACCCGAACCAAAAAGGCCAATAAGGCGAAAAGGGCCTTGCTTAAGGACCCATTGAAACAAATAAAGGCAATAAGGAGTGTCATCACGCCTTATCATAAGAACGCCAAGTATTCTGTTTGGGAACACTTGGAGCTCTATGAGCAAATGATGGAGACTTTCCATTTGAAGGACAGCAGTAGCTGCATCCAGTACGTCAAATGGACCTTCTCACCAGAATACTCCAGTTTCTTTGCAGGGCTGGAGGATCAAAACCATTCAAGGTGGTCCACATAGAGGGCGGCCATCTTGAAACATTTTTCTGTGCACAGAAATCCTCAAGAGGCTCGCAAGGCAGCCTACAATTTGCAATGTGGGGAGGATCAGGCCCCACAAGAATTTGTACAAGAATTGAAGCGTGCCTTTGGCAGACCACCAGAAGGGAGCGCACGGACAGCAGAGAATTTGTCAATACTTTTTTTCATGCCTTGCCCAAATACATCATGACCCAGCTAGTGAGAGATTTTCATGAGAAGAGGTCACTAGACTGGGTCATTGAACAGGCTACCCGGATCTATGAGGTGCAGAAACCCATAGAAAATAAAAGTAATGTGCAGAAAAACCCCACAACCAACAGCACCCCTGCTGCTGCCAAGGTGGCGGAGGTAAAGGTTGCCCCCGTTTTAGATTTGGAGATGGGGGGGCCTAAAAACATGCCTGCACCAAATAATTCACAGCCCAGAAGGCCCTCGGGCCAGTCACAGAGAGGGAGTCGAGGAGGTAGTCCCACAAATGGGGTCCCCCGCTCCCCTGATTATGTAAGTCCCTGCTACAAGGGAAACCGACCCATCCTGGGTTATGTGTGGACTCCTGCAGTCCAATGGGGGGGATCCAGCCAAGCAGCTGACTCAGGGAACTTCCCTCCTAACATCCCCCAGGAGGGCAGAAATTCACCAAATCCTGGGCAGAACTTTTTCCCCAGGTATCCACCCAATTTCCAGCCCCAAAATCATCCATCATTCTTTCCCCAATTCCCTGAGCCCAGACAACCTAATCCGGGAGAGGGGAGGCCAAGGGTGGAGGGGTACCCGAATCTTCCCAACCCAGGGTATTACCAGAGAAGGGATAGCTACCCTTCCTGGGATCAGTCCAGGGGAGAAAATAGAGCCCTGTATAATCCTGAGCGGGTTTCCCAGTTAGAGCGCCAGGTCCAAAATATGGCACAGGATCTGGGTCACATACTGAGGGCTCAACAGAACCCTCAGATGAGCATGCCACCGCAGAATGCCCCAAGCTCTGGACCTGGTGCTCCAGAACAATGACGGGGGCAGCACCCCGATAACCCACCGGTTCCCAGGGAGGAGGCACAAGGGGAAGGGGGGTGTAAAGCCTTGGAGGAAGCTTCCTTCCAACTTGTAAATAGCCCCTGGAAAACCAGGAACCGGAAACAAAATCTCCTGCCTCTGAAAGCCTGCCCCCCAAGTACCCAAACAGGCCCAGTTTGTGGAGGAGGTACAAATCTTCCAATTTGAGGGAGAGGGATCCTCAGAGGATCCTGGGAAAAGGATCTTCTCCTTTAGAGATGGGGGAATGCCTCCCAAAGAAAAATGGGTCCCAAGGGATTCCAATCCAGACTGGGGAGATATAGAGACTGAGCTACCGCCGCCCATCATCTCATCCCAGAAACGACAATACCAAAATCCCATGGGTCACACCCATCCTGATGACTGCCTCCAAAAAGGGGGGGGCGGCCCAGAACCCAAAACCATTTCCAGTTGCCAACTTTTTCTTTCAGATTCCCCAGGCTCTCCACAGAATTCTGCCCAAATCGCTTCGCTAGCAATGTCCAAAACCAGAAAGTTAGCCCACCAGTTGTCCAAAAATGTGCATTATATGTGCCCCCTTGAGGAGAAGGAGGGAAGATATTATGCCCCGGTACAAGTACAGGGGCAGGGTACAATTTCGGCACTGGTGGACACTGGATCCCAAGCTACCCTTCTGTCCAAAAGGGCCTTTGATGAACTAAATGCAGGAAGGGGGGAGTATTACCGTATTCCTCTCACCTCTCTTCCTGGACAACTGCAGAACTTTGACGGGAAGGAAATTCCTGTCGAGGGGACTGCAGATTTGGACATCAAAATTGGGCGACACAAGGTGAAACACCCGGTCATAGAAGTGACTCCAGAGGGCACCCCTTGTTTACTAGGGAACGACCTCCTGAGAAGGTTGTCACCCCTAATAGATTGTGTAAACAAGGTCCTCTGGACCCAGACTAGCCGACCAATAAAATTAAAACAGAGTGTCAACCATGTTAGTTTAAATGGCTCCTGCCACATGGTTGAACAAAAATCTGACCAAGTAGAATTTCACTTCCAGAACAACCAAATTCCAGACGTGACAGTAATAGCAGTAGGACAACAGACTGGTGGTGGGGGGTCCTCTCTATTTCTGAAAATCAACCTTCCTTCCAGTTTAAGGTGATATTCCACACTGGAAGGAAACACTCTGAAATTATTTACTAATCCACAATCAGAAATTCCCACTCCTATGGTCCAGAAAGATGTGAAATCAGCTCAGAGCCGGGCTGATATTCAGCAAATTGGAGATCAGTTGTTCATCTCTGTTCAGTTAAATGATGGGAAGGACTCTGTTCTCGCTCGAGTGTGTGTGAACAACGGTAAGAGCTTCATCAGCGAAGCCATGTTCCGCCAACTCCCAAAGATCCAGCCATTCCCACATTTAAGCTGATAGACAAATGGGAAATGGACCTGGAAGCACCTAATTCCAAACATCTCCTGCCAAGCAGGTGTATGCTCAAAATCTCCATTGGCAACAAGAGCATAGTCCATAATTGTTGGGTCGTGCGAGATGTCACTGCTGCCTTTTACTTAGGCAGTGACATTCTCAACCGCTTCGCCATTAGTTTGGACCTAATAAACTTCAAAGCTTGGTCCCGATTAGCGGATAATCCCATGGGCTTTGATGATCCAGAAAAAGCATTTAGGTCAGCTCAATTGCTACCTTATGCAGTTGAAATTCAGCTTAAAGCGGAAGTCACCATCCCAGAAAGGACCCGACAATTCTCCCTGGAAGTGAAAGTTAAAAGAGGACAAAAATTGAAAAACTCTGATGTTTACATACATCTAAATGCTTCTCTCCAACAGCAAGGGTTGGGGGTAAACCCAACTCCATTAGTCAACATAGAACATGACACCATTCCAATAGAGGTGGATAACAGCGACTAAAGAGTATTACTCTAGCCGCATGCACCATTATTGGAATGGCGGTTGATGACCGACATTTTTCCATTGATCTAGGAAATTAACTGTTAGGACCAATCCCCAAGGACTGTTTTGACAGTGACAGTGATGACAACACAACGCCAGACAGGATTTTCACCCGGCATGGGGGGAACTTCCTGGTGTACACTTCTTGCCCTTATGGTAAGGAAGATGTGACTTGTGACTTCAGGAGGGATGAGGTGATTTTCCAGGTCCATGAGGGCTGCCTTTCCCACCTGAAGCCTCCAGTCCAAATCAGCACTCTGACCAGGGACTTCTCCACCCAGCTGGAGGAGGCCGCTGAGATAGCCAAACCAGAAGTCTTTCCCGGCTTCAGGCAGATGGTGGAAGAGAGGGTCAACCTAGCTGATGCCTGCGTGACTCTGGAACAGAAGCAAACGTTGAAACAAGTTTTCTTGGATTTCCAAGATCTCTTTGCGGTAGACTCATATGACTGTGGTTGCACCGACATCCACACCACAACAATTCCCACAGACCCTGGAATGACTCCAGTGTTTGTGAAGCAATATCGTTTGCCTCTCGCATCCATGGAATCCCTTACTCACATAATTAAGAACCTTGAGTCCCGGGGAATAATCCGTCCAGTACAGAGCACCTTCAATAATCCGGTGCTGGGAATATTGAAGCCAAACGGCCAGTGGAGACTCTGCGCCGACCTTAGGGAGCTGAACAAACGGGTCCATACTTCCTGATGGCCTCTGCCCTACATTGACCAAGGGCTGGCCCAGATTCAAGGGTCACAAGTATTCACTGCAATAGACCTGACCAATGGATACTGGACCGTGCCTGTCAGTAGGGAGGACCAATACAAACTGGCTTTTACCTCTGGGGGCCAGCAGTACACCTGGACCCGGACTCCCTTCGGATACCTCAACTCCGGCAATGAATTCAACATTTTCATACATAAGGCCATGCCCGACCTGGGTGCGAGGGGTAACCTGGCTTATGTAGATGATGTCCTCATAAAAAGTTCATCTGTGGAAGAACACATAGCAGAGATCCGTTATGTTCTGACACAGTTGAGGGCCGCCGGAGCAAAACTTTCCTTTCAGAAAGCACAGTGGTGTAGAACCCGTGTTAATTTCTTGGGGCATGAGATTACTCCTCAGGGTCTCTGTCCCCAAGAAAAGAAAGTGGAAGCACTCCAGAAACTGAAAGACCCCACAACTCTGCGGGAACTAAGGAGCCTCCTTGGACTGACTAATTACAGCAGAAACTTCATTGAAGGCTACGCAGAGATCACTAGACCCCTGATTCATCTCTTGAAAGGGGGGGTCAAGTGGGAATGGGGTCCAGAACAATCTGAGGCAGTAAGACAACTCAAAAGAAGCCTCTCACAAGCGCCTTGCCTAGCTTACCCTGTCAGAAACAAGGAGTTCTTCCTGGAGACATGGTTCTCTGATACGTGCTTGACGGCAGTATTATACCAAAAGCATGACAAGGTCAATAAAGTAATCTCCTATGCGAGCAAAACTTTATCCTCTGTGGAGGAAAAATTCAACTATTGTGAGAAGGCACTCCTGGCAACGGTGTGGGCATTGAAGAATTACCGCCTGTTTATCCAGTGGGAACACATCATAGTGGAGACTCCACACCAGCCTCTGCAATATCTCCAGAGTGACAGAATCTGGGCCGGAAATGTGAGTAATTCCCGAATTACTTCCTGGATTCTGTCAATGCAAGGCTTTCCTGTGGAGGTCAGATATGGACAAAACAAGAAGAGTCCCCTCGCGCAAGGTCTGGCTGACTTGCATAATTGTGCCAGAGAAAACTGTCTCAAGGACGAAAGTCTAAAAAACAAGGACAACATGGAGGCATACCTTAATTCCCCACACAAAGTCTTTGAAGAAGACAAGTGTGAGGGAATGCCCACTGTCTATGTGGATGGATGCTCTTACCATGTTGACAACAACGGGGAGAAAGAACTGGTCGCCGGCGTAGGGAATGCATGGGTGAAGGAGTTTCCAGAACCCTCCGCTGGATACAAAATTGGTCCCCGAAGTAGTCAGGTGGCAGAATTGATGGCTGTGCATCAGGCCATCCTCACTGCTGTCCAACATCAACTCCACGAACTGGTCATAATGTAAGAAGATTCAATTCAACACTACAGCTAAGTCAATGCCTAGTCTGGGATACTGAATGGAAACCCTTATTGATATATCTTTATGTCCAGTTCATGAGTTCTGGATGACTACCCCTATATAACACCCCTCTCTTAGAATCCGCCTGACCCCCCTGAGCTAAGAAGTAGTTCTGTTTTGCAAGTTTAAAAGGTTTATTTGAAAAAAATTAACAGTATATATATATATATATCACACTTTTATAATGAATTAATAATTAATATCACACTTAAAACATGAGCAGTGATCAACAGTGAATAATGTCCTACTAGTGAACTGATTTGGTAACCCAGGAGTAGTATAAGGATGAGGTAGCACACTTGTGAATAGGAACAGAAGAATAAGGTGGTAGAGAATGCTTTATATAAGTTCAGATGGATGCAATATTGAATGAAAATGCAGTACAGAAAATACTCAATATGATTTCAACAAAATAATGTAATCACTTTTCTCTGGCAATCCACCCCCCCCCTTATGCAATGTAAGGAAATGAAGAGTAGCACACAGTTCTCAGACATGCAATCAAATGTAATTCAGTTCACCCCAGCAAGCTTAGACTACGGATAGAAGTTGAAACACAGGCCCAAAATGCTTTTATATGTGCTGGCAATGAAGTGAGGAATATGCTGAAAATGGTTTTAATTCCCATTAGGAGGTTCAGGGTGAGTGAAAGATACTTGGGATGAGCTCAGGCTCCCTTTAACAATGCTCTAGGAGTAACTAGCAGGTTAAACGAATTTTTGGCAAAGGAAAGCAAGGAAGCTGCTGTTTTCACACGTGGCTGGATTTTTAACCAAATCGCGAATCGCGGGAAAATTCGCGAATGCGTGAATCACGATTACGGCAAAAGTATAAGGAGTTGCAAGGAGTAGCAAGTTTCTAGCCCAAACGGTTCCAAAGATATGAACGATTTTGTAAAGGTCGTTTTTCGAATTTAAAATAACTCAAATTGACAGGTGACAGCTTATAAAAATGACAGGTGACAGCTATGCGGCTGCAGAATTGACAAGTGACAGTTAGGAGGCAGTTCTACTTAGATTAAATAGATTGAATTATATCACTGGTAACTAAGAGATTTGGTTTCACACCGTCCTAGCTGTACTCACAATGTATTTGGAAGGTCTAGGTCTCACGGATCGGGTCAAGATGGCTTTGGTTCTGGTTTCGCCCCGGACGGTCTCTGCGCACAGCGTCTGGTCTCTGCTCTGCTGGTCTGGTCTGACACTGCTCCTGGCCTGGCTCCTGGATCTCTGGGTACAGCGTCTGTGCACAGCTCCTGGATCTTTCTGCACAGCTTACTCTGGACACAGCGCTGATCTGCACGGCTCCTGAATGCTGCTACCGCTGTTAGGTTTGCTGGATGCTGAGGCCTGCTGAGAAGAGTTCTCAGTTTGTTGGTTTAGGCCCTTGCTTTGAGTTCTGAATCAAGTTCTTTGGAGTTTTAAAGTTTAAGTGTTGGATCTGGGATCTTCTGGATGTTGTGTGGTCCGGCAGAGCACGTTGCAGCAACTGGATTTGAATGTCTCTACCTGTCCCAGCAGTCTCTTTTTATGTGTTTTGAAAATGGGTGTGTGCCTGGGCCTAGCAAAGCCTACCCCTCTCTACTTGTCATTGGCCCAATTCTCCCCTCTCCCATGATTGGGGGAAGGAAATGTGAATCAGAGTGATGCTGTAGGTTTTATGGGTCAGAGGATCCTCCCCTGGTCAGTTTGCCCACAAATCTATATTTGATTCAAATACATATTGCACAGATACACAGTTGTTTAAAATTACATGCACCCATCACATATCACATGAGGTATACTCTGTTCAAACTCTGCTCTTCCTGGGGGCTTGCATTCAGAAATGGCAACATTTTGCACTTTTTAACAGGTTTTGCAATATCGGACATTTACCCAAATGTACACACATGTGCGCAAGGAGTGTGGACATTAATTGATGAAGTGTCAGATTTTTAACATGCAGACATTTGGAGTGAGACCCTATTTTCCGCTAGCAACCCCCCAGGTCATACCACCAGGTCCTAAAACCTCTTAAAATGTGGGCAGAAAAATCACAAGAATTATGGTATCATTTAGATAATTTTGACAAGTCCGCACCATGAGTTATACATCTTTCTTAAAATCATATTCTGGCCAACAGGGGTGTGTCTTCCCAGGTCACATGGTGGAGAAACCAGTCTATCCACTTTCTTTAAGCTCAGCCTGTCCTCAGAGGGGCTGCCCCTCCCCGTTTCTGCCAAGAGGAAGCCACTTTACGACCTCCCCTATAAACCATCTGCCTGAGTCAAGAAAGGGCTTTGTTCAAAAGGAAGCCATTTACGACCACCCTAATAAACCATCTGCCTGGGCCCAGGACAGGCCTTTGTTCATCTCCCTGTAGCTGCTACACCCCTAATATAATCAGAGAGGTGACAACTCCTTTTGGCAAGGGGAAGAGTGGCTGAGCAGGTTTTAACTCCTGAGGGGTAGATGTCAGGCAGAATTCAGTTTCATTAAGCCAGGTTTCAGCTAAATGTCACTTTTTGTCCCCCAGTTTAAGTCTATTACGATTTTTACATACACATTAAATAATTACTTCCTTCAAGTCATTTCAGAGTATAGTTTTACATTGTATCCACCTCTTAGCAAGTCTTTCCTTGGTCTGGTTTTGTTTCATTTGTTCAGTTTTACAGAAAGGTCTGGTGGTTTTAAAACGACGGCTTTCTGATAGTGGTGAGTACTGGTAATGCAACCATTTTTGGGATTTAAGAAAATTAATTCCGCACAGTTCTAGGTTGCTTTTGGCAATCAGCATTGCCATTCCCAATGGTTTCAGGCTACTGTGTGGGTAGCCCAATGGTGGTTTTAGGCAGTGCCCTCCTGTGCTCACAACCTAGGGAAAAATGGGTGGCAGCCTATTCTTCATGCATTTCCCTCTGCATTTTCTGGGAAGTTCTGGCCATCATGATGTTTTCCACGCCAGTACTTCACAGTTTTCCTATTCTGGCGTACATGTGGGCTTTTTGGCCATCTTGGATTTTCTAAGCCCACAGCACCAAATGTTGCAGCATGATAGCTCCAACGTGGGTCAGTACACCCAACAAAGCCCCCCCACGTGACTGCACTTTGAATTTGAGTCGATGGGGATTCGGGTGCACAGAAGGTTATGACCCAAGCACTGGTATGTCCGCATAATCTTCTTCCAATTCTGCAAATGGCACAGTTCAGCATCTTTTCCTCCATCCGGTACTGATCGATCGGTTCTTCTCACCGGTCCTGATGGGAATATTGGGCGGTACCCCGGGCCCCTTGGGTCTCTGCTCCCGGTCTCCGCATCGTCCCCCCTGGCCAGTCTCCAGGTTTTCTTTCTCCTAGGACGACAAAGGAAAAACGGCAATACCTATTCATGGACATTTCTCCCCCACCATTGATATAGTGGGGTGGCATATCTATTTTAGAACTCAACAGATATGGACATGCACATTTTTTTAAATTAAGCGACAGGAACACATAAAACTGAGAAACACAGAATTTGATAGGCTATATGTAGGATATTTTAGGGTTGAAATTGAATTACTCTGGAGCGGTACCCTCTGGGATTGCAGAGGACTCCTCCAGTTGCTGCAAAGTGTGCCTGGGATGGCAACACTTCAACTGGTTGATGTGGACCCACTTGTCTTCCCCCTCTGCCAAACCGCCTTTGGGGATGCAGATTTTGTAGGCCACAGGGGAAATCTTGTCTATAATCTCAAAGGGTCCCTTCCATGTAGGCAAAAATTTGCGCTGTCTTGCCTGGTTTCTTTGGAAGTTGTATAAATAGACCCGATCCCCCACCTAATATTCCTTTCGGGTAGTTTTTAAATCATAGTGGGTCTTCATGCTCTCGGCTGATCTTTCTAGATTCCGCTGAGCATAGGCAAAAGCATGCTGAAGATGTTTCCTTAAATTCTCCACATACTCATGAGTTGTGGAGGCATTTATCAACGTTTGCTCTTGGGTTCTGTAGAGCAAATGATGAGGAAGCACCATCTTGCGTCCAGTCATCAACTCAAATGGTGACATTTTGGTTGCAGATGAAGGGGTAGATCTGATGGCCATTAGGACCAGAGGTAATCGGATATCCCAACTTGGCCCAGAATCTGCCACAAACTTTTTTAATATGCTCACAATGGTTCGGTTATATCTCTCTACTGCCCCAGAAGAAGCTGGCCGGTAAGCAATTTATAACTTCCTCTTGACCCCCAGTATCTCCCACATCTTTGTCATTACTTCACTGGTGAATTGGCTACCCCTGTCTGACTCAATCCTTTGAGGTAGACCAAAACGGGAAAAGATGTGGTTAATCATCAGGGCAGCTGCTGTTTCTGCCTTGCAGTTTGGGGCTGGGAGACATTCCACCCACTTAGTAAACAAGCATGTAACGGTCAATATGTACTTGTTTCCTCTAGATGAGCGAATCACAGGGCCTACAAAGTCGATTTGCAAATCTGACCATGGCAGTGTCATCCCCCTCTTTTGGAGGGGTGCACGGTGCATGAGGGATTATGGCTGAAATTATGCACGCACAAGACACCCCTTCAAGTATTGGTCAAGGTCCTGGCCCATGTGTGGCCAGTATGCAACCTCTCTTAAGATTTCCAGTGTTGTGTGAAACCCCCTATGACCGGCGGTGGCCGCATCATGGGCGTGACTTAACATCAGGCTTCGGAATTAGGTAGGAACCACCCACTGATCGTGGCCAGCTTTGGATTTCCTTACCAACAAACCGTCTTGGATCCGGAACATTTTTGGACATTTCATCAACACTCTTAGGTCCTCTTTCCCAATGTAATCGGTATCCGTCAGGGGAAAGTTCTCAGGGTCCTCAAGGTGTTGGTAAAACTTACCAATAATTGGATCCCCCTTCTGAGCTGTAATCAAATCAGCATCAAGGGTCTCCTTGCTCCATTGGGCAGTTGAAAGATCATTGTGAGCATTTGTCTGGGACCTAGTGGTAGCAGTGACCTGGATTTCCCCCAACAGGGACTCTATTTCGATTAGATCCCCTTGGATGGCCTCGGTTTTGGCCAGCTGATCAGCTAAGTCATTTCCAGTTTTGTCTGGTCCCTCTACTTTGGAATGACCCTTGATCTTTTTCCAGTAGATGGTCATCCCATTCGATGTGACCAGATCATCAATGTTTTGGATTAACTTCCCATGTTTCAGGGTTTTGTTATTAGCGCATAACATGCCTCTGGTTTTCCAGTTGACAAGGTGCTCCACGAACCCGTTCCGTACATAACCCGAATCTGTGATTATTACCAGTTCGTGGAGTTGATGCTGGACAGCAGTGAGGATGGCCTGATGCACAGCCATCAATTCTGCCACCTGACTACTTCGGGGACCAATTTTGTGTCCAGCGGAGGGTTCTGGGTACTCCTTCACCCATGCATTCCCTACGCCAGCAACCAGTTCTTTCCCCCCGTCGTTGTCAACATGGTAAGAGCATCCATCCACATAGACAGTGGGCATTCCCTCACACTTGTCTTCTTCAAAGACTTTGTGTGGGGAATTAAGGTATGCCTCCATGTTGTCCTTGATTTTTAGACTTTCGTCCTCGAGACAGTTTTCTCTGGCACAATCATGCAAGTCAGCCAGACCTTGCGCGAGGGGACTCTTCTTGTTTTGGCCATATCTGACCTCCACAGGAAAGCCTTGCATTGACAGAATCCAGGAAGTAATTCGGGAATTACTCACATTTCCAGCCCGGATTCTGTCACTTTGGAGATATTGCAGAGGCTGGTGTGGAGTCTCCACTATGATGTGTTCCCCCTGGATAAACGGGCGGTAATTCTTCAATGCCCACACCGTTGCCAGGAGTGCCTTCTCACAATCATTGAATTTTTCCTCCACAGAGGATAAAGTTTTGCTCGCATAGGAGATTACTTTATTGACCTTGTCATGCTTTTGGTATAATACTGCCGTCAAGCACGTATTAGATAACCCTGTCTCCAGGAAGAACTCCTTGTTTCTGACAGGGTAAGCTAGGCAAGGCTCTTGTGAGAGGCTTCTTTTGAGTTGTCTTACCGCCTCGGATTGTTCTGGACCCCATTCCCACTTGACCCCCCCCTTCAAGAGATGAATCAGGGGTCTAGTGATCTCTGTGTAGCCCTCAATTAACTTTCTGCTGTAATTAGTCAGTCCAAGGAGGCTCCTTAGTTCCCGCAGAGTTGTGGGGTCTTTCAGTTTCTGAAGTGCTTCCACTTTCTTTTCCTGGGGACAGAGACCCTGAGGAGTAATCTCATGCCCCAAGAAATTAACACAGGTTCTACACCACTGTGCTTTCTGAAAGGAAAGTTTTGCTCCGGCAGCCCTCAACTGCATCAGAACATAACGGATCTCCACTATGTGTTCCTCCACAGATGAACTTTTGATGAGGACATCATCTACATAAGCCAGGTTACCCCTCGCACCCAGGTCGGGCATGGCCTTATGTATGAAAATGTTGAATTCATTGCCGGAGTTGAGGTATCCTAAGGGAGTCCAGGTCATGTGTACTGCTGGCCCCCAAAGGTAAAAGCCAGTTTGTATTGGTCCTCCCTACTGACAGGCACGGTCCATTATCCATTGGTCAGGTCTATTGCTGTGAATACCTGTGACCCCTGAATCTGGGCCAGCCCTTGGTCAATGTAGGGCAGAGGCCATCGGGAAGTATGGACCCGTTTGTTGAGCTCCCTGAGGTCGGCGCAGAGTCTCCACTGGCCGTTTGGCTTCAAAATTCCCAGCACCGGATTATTGAAGGTGCTGTGTATTGGACGAATTATTCCCCGGGACTCAAGGTTCTTAATTATTTCAGTAAGGGACTCCATTGATGCGAGAGGCAAGCGGTATTGCTTCACAAACACTCGAGTCATGCCAGGGTCCGTGGGGATTGTTGTTGTGTGGATGTCGGTGCGAACACAGTCATATGAGTCTACCGCAAAGAGATCTTGGAAATCCAAGAAAACTTGTTTCAACTTTTGCTTCTGTTCCAGAGTCACACAGGCATCAGCTAGGTTGACTCTCTCTTCCACCATCTGCCTGAAGCCTGGAAAGACTTCTGGTTTGGCTATCTCAGCGGCCTCCTCCAGCTGGGTGGAGAAGTCCCTGGTCAGAGTGCTGATTTGGACTGGAGGCTTCAGGTGGGAAAGGCAGCCCTCATGGACCTGGAAAATCACCTCATCCCTCCTGAAGTCACAAGTCACATCTTCCTTACCATAAGGGCAAGAAGTGTACACCAGGAAGTTCCCCCCATGCCGGGTGAAAATCCTGTCTGGTGTTGTGTTGTCATCACTGTCACCGTCAAAACAGTCCTTGGGGATTTGTCCTAACAGTTAATTTCCTAGATCAATGGAAAAATGTCGGTCATCAACCGCCATTCCAATATTGGCGCCTGCTGCTAGAGTAATACTCTTTAAGTCGCTGTTATCCACCTCTATTGGAATGGTGTCATGTTCTATGTTGACTAATGGTGTTGGGTTTACCCCTAACCCTTGCTGTTGGAGAGAAGCATTTAGATGAATATAAGCATCAGGGTTTTGCAATTTTTATCCTCTTTTAACTTTCACTTCCAGGGAGAATTGTCGGGTCCTTTCTGGGATGGTGACTTCCTCTTTTATCTAAATTTCAACTGCATATTGAGCTGACCTAAATGCTTTTTCTGGATCATCAAAGCCCATGGGATTATCCGCTAATCGGGACCAAGCTTTGAAGTTTATTAGGTCCAAACTAATGGCAAAGCGATTGAGAATGTCACTGCCTAAGTAAAAGGCGGCAGTGATGTCTCGCACGACCCAACAATTATGGACTATGCTCTTGTTGCCAATGGAGATTTTGAGCATACACCTGCTTGGCAGGAGATGTTTGGAATTGGGTGCTTTCAGGTCCATTTCCCACTTGTCTATCAGTTTGAATGTGGGAATGGCTGGATCTTTTGGGAGTTGGCGGAACATGGCTTCGCTGATGAAGCTCTTACCATTGTTCACGCACACTCGAGCGAGAACAGAGTCCTTCCCATCATTTAACTGAACAGGGATGAACAACTTCTCTCCAATTTGCTGAATATCAGCCAGGCTCTGAGCTGATTTCACATCTTTCTGGACTATAGGAGTGGGAGTTTCTGATTGTGGATTAGTAAAGAATTTCAGGGTGTTTCCTTCCAGTGTGGAATACCACCTTAAACTGGAAGGAAGGTTGATTTTCAGAAATAGAGAGGACCCCCCATAACCAGTCTGTTGTCCTACTGCTATTACTGTCACGTCTGGAATTTGGTTGTTCTGGAAGTGAAATTCTACTTGGTCAGATTTTTGTTCAACCATGTGGCAGGTGCCATTTAAACTAACATGGTTGACACTCTGTTTTAATTTTATTGGTCGGCTAGTCTGGGTCCAGAGGACCTTGTTTACACAATCTATTAGGGGTGACAACCTTCTCAGGAGGTCGTTCCCTAGTAAACAAGGGGTGCCCTCTGGAGTCACTACTATGACCTGGTGTTTCACCTTGTGTCGCCCAATTTTGATGTCCAAATCTGCAGACCCCTCGACAGGAATTTCCTTCCTGTCAAAGTTCTGCAGTTGCCCAGGAAGAGAGGTGAGAGGAATATGGTAATTCTCCCCCCTTCCTGCATTTAGTTCCTCAAAGACCCTTTTGGACAGAAGGGTAGCTTGGGATCCAGTGTCCACCAGTGCCAAAATTGTACCCTGCCCCTGTACTTGTACCAGGGCATAGTATCTTCCCTCCTTCTCCTCAAGGGGGCACAGATAATGCACATTTTTGAACAACTGGTGGGCTCATTTTCTGGTTTTGGACATTGCCAGCGAAGAGATTTGTGCAGAATTCTGTGGAGAGCCTTGGGAATCTGAAAGAAAAAGTTGGCAACTGGAGATCAGAGCCATCGTGGGTTCCCCTGGTTCCGGTTCTGGGCCGCCCCCCCTTTTTGGAGGCAGTCACCAGGATGGGTTTTAACCAGGGGATTTCGGTATTGTGGGTTCTGGGATGAGATGATGGCGGCGGTAGCTCAGTCTCCACATCTCCCCAGTCTGAATTGACATCCCTTGGGACCCATTTTTCCTTGGGAGGAGTTCCCCCATCTCTGAAGGAGAATATCCTTTTCCCAGGATCTTCTGAGGATCCCTCTCCCTCAAATTGGAAGACCTGAACTTCCTCCACCAAGTGGGTCTGTTTGGGTCCTTTGTTTCTCCTACCTCCTCTCTGCTCCTTGGGTGGCAGACTTTCAGGGGTAGGAGATTTTGTTTCTGGTTCCTGGTTTTCCAGGGGCTGTTTACAAGTTGGGAAGGAAGCTTCCTCCAAGGCTTTACACCCCCCTTCCCCTTGTGCCTCTTCCCTGGGAACCGGTGTGTTATCGGGGTGCTGCCCCCGTCATTGTTTTGGAGCACCAGGTCCAGAGTTTGGGGCATTCTGCGGTGGCATGCTCATCTGAGGGTTCTGTTGAGCCCTCAGTATGTGACCTAGATCCTGTGCCATATTTTGGACCTGGCGCTCTAACTGGGAAACCCGCTCAGGCTGATACGGGGCTCTATTTTCTCCCCTGGGCTGATCCCGGGAAGGGTAGCTATCCCTTCTCTGGTAGTACCCCTGGTTGGGAAGATTTTGGTACCCCTCCACCCTTGGCCTCCCCTCTCCCGGATTAGGTTGTCTGGGCTCAGGGAATTGGGGAAAGAAGGATGGATGATTTTGGGGTGGGAAATTGGGTGGATACCTGGGGAAAAAGTTCTGCCCAGGATTTGGAGAATATCTGCCTTCCTGTGGGAAGTTGGGAGGGAAGTTCCCTGGGTTAGGTGCTTGGCTGGATCCCCCCCCTTGGGCTGGAGGAGTCCACACATAACCCAGGATTGGTCGGTTTCCCTTATAGCAGGGACTTACATAGTCAGGGGAGCGGGGGACCCCATTTGGGGGACTACCTCCTCGACTCCCTGTCTGTGACTGGCCCGAGGGCCTTCTGGGCTGTGAATTATTTGGTGCAGGCAGGTTTTTAGGCCCCCCCATCTCAAAATCTAAAACGGGGGCAACCTTTACCTCTGCCATCTTGGCAGCAGCAGAGGTGCTGTTGGTTTTGGGGTTCTTCGGCGCGTTATTTTTATTTTCGATGGGCTTCTGCACCTCATAGATCCGGGTAGCCTGTTCAATGACCCAGTCTAAAGATCTTTTCTCATGAAAATCTCTCACGAGCTGGGTCATTATATATTTAGGGAGAGCATGGAAAAATGTATTGACAAACTCTTTGCTCTCTGTGCGCACCCTTCTATTGGTCTGCGCAAAAGCACGCTTTAATTCTTGCACAAACTCTTGTGGGGCCTGATCCTCCCCACATTGCAAATTGTAGGCTGCCTTGCGAGCCTCTTGAGGATTTCTGTGAACAGAAAAATGTTTCAAGATGGCCGCCCTGTAGGTGGACCATCTTGAATGGATTTTGTCCTCCAGCCCCGCAAAGAAACTGGGGTATTCTGGTGAGAAGGTCCATTTGATGTACTGGATGCAGATACTGCTGTCCTTCAAATGGAAAGTCTCCATCATTTGCTCATAGAGCTCCAAGTGTTCCCAAACGGAATACTTGGCGTTCTTATGATAAAGCGTGATGACACACCTTATTGCCTTTATTTGCTCCAATGGATCCTTAAGCAAGGCCCTTTTTGCCTTATTGGCCTTTTTGGTTTGGGTAACCTTGGTCCATTCATCCTCTGACTCAGAGGCACTGCTCCCAGAGGTTCCTGTCTGATCTTCCAGGTTTTCCCGGATTCTGCAAGCCTGGGAATGGTTGGCAGAATGTGGGGACCTGGTCTCCTGTGTCCTGCACCGTTCAGAGAAGTCTTCAGATTTCTCCTTGCTGCCAGGATTTGATGGGTACCCCCCCACTGACCTAACTGGGCAGAAGATTTCAGGATGCCCTTAATGGGCCTGCTCTCCTGGGGTTCTCCACTAAATTGCACTGTGCTTGGGTGCCCATTCCCGGATGCCCGCCCCTCCATTCCTGGGAGGTACTGGCCTATGAGCCCCATACTTCTGGTTGGATAGTAATCTGCCATGCCTGTGGCCCCGTGCTCATGGGTGCGAGGGGACATGGGGGTGGCAGAGTCCAGGGACTGGGAGATATGAAGGTCTCTGGTACTAGGGCTCCTGAGGTTATGCTCAGGAGTCTCCCTCTCCCAGCGAACCTGGTCTCTATCCGCCCCTGCTCCCTGTTGCAATGCAAGAGCCTGCGCTTTCAGTTCCTCAGTTAAGGCCTTACGAGACTCTATCAGTCTCTCCTGCATCGCTACCTGTTGTTGGAGCCTATCATTGTGCTGACAGAGAGCCTCATTTTCTCTCTGTTTCTCCTGATTGGTCCTGGAGTACTGGGCCAGTCTTTGCTGCAGGAGGGTTACCTCCTGAGTCCCTTCCCTACTGGCCTGCTCCTTTCTTGCCAGAGCCTCCTCCACCCTCCTGAAGTGCTCTAACAAATTCTGGTGTTCTTTTTGGAGGTCACCCAGTCCCTGGAGGGCCAGGTGATTTTCTTCCATTTTCCTTTTTAAATGGCAGACTTCCTGGCCTAAGGTGTCCCTTTCCTGACTAAGAGTCTGTATCTGTGCCCCCAAGTCGTCCCTTTGCCTTTGGAAGGCGCCAGCTCTCTGGCGCTCCTGATCAAACTCTGCCTGGGTATCCAGGTCTTTCAGAATCAATTTATTGCTTTCTGCCTTTTCCCTATCTAGGTGGCTTTGCAGGGTGACTACCTGCTCAGCACATACCCTATTGAAATCTAATTGTTGCTCGAGCTTTTTCTGGCTCTGTAGTAGGGAGTCTAAACCTTCTTGGTACTCCTTTTGCAAGGCCAGAAATCTGGTATCCTGGTCAGCCTTTTCCTGTTGCAGGATGTCCATATCCTCTTTTATTTTAATGATATACTGCCTACTATCATTTTCTAACTCCTGGCTCCTCTGCAGCCTCTGCTCAGAAGAGACCAGGTCAGATTGGACCTTCTCTAACGCCATCTGTCGCCTATTTGCCAGATCTTGGCTTTCAGTACATTTATCCTGCATGTCTCCCTTATATAGGTACAGGTATGCCGCTATCCTGGCAATCTTATTGGGTTCATCTTTGGCTTTAGGAGCCATATAGAGTTCACTCAGGGCCACATGTAATGGACCCTGATCTCTCCATATGTCTGACCCTGTTTCAGTGACCTGTTGCGCGATGGCCTGCAACCAGACCGTTTGGTCCTGGTGAGTCCACCCACCTCTCACAAATAGCTTATGTAAGAGGTGCTCCCTCGCTATTTTCATGTCTACCAAGGTCGTCATTCTAGAGATTGATCTCTGTCCTGATTTACAGAGATTAGTATTTTATTTTTGCAAAACAGACCTTTTCCTTAGAGTGTCCCTTTGAAGAGTGCTTTACAGCGTAAAACAGCGTGGTGATCCGACCGGATGTATGTATCCCGTCAGTTAGCACACTGTATTAAGCTGCACAAGTGATAGATCTAACCCAGACATCCCGGACGAGCCCCCACTTTGTAAGAAGATTCAATTCAACACTACAGCTAAGTCAATGCCTAGTCTGGGATACTGAATGGAAACCCTTATTGATATATCTTTATGTCCAGTTCATGAGTTCTGGATGACTACCCCTATATAACACCCCTCTCTTAGAATCCCCCTGACCCCACTGAGCCAAGAAGTAGTTCTGTTTTGCAAGTTTAAAAGGTTTATTTGAAAAATAATTAACAGTATATATATATCACACTTTTATAATGAATTAATAATTAATATCACACTTAAAACATGAGCAGTGATCAACAGTGAATAATGTCCTACTAGTGAACTGATTTGGTTACCCAGGAGTAGTATAAGGATGAGGTAGCACACTTGTGAATAGGAACAGAAGAATAAGGTGGTAGAGAATGCTTTATATAAGTTCAGATGGATGCAATGTTGAATGAAAATGCAGTACAGAAAATACTCAATATGATTTCAACAAAACAAAGTAATCACTTTTCTCTGGCAATCCACCCCCCCCCTTATGCAATGTAAGGAAATAAAGAGTAGCACACAGTTCTCAGACATGCAATCAAATGTAATTCTGTTCACCCCAGCAAGCTTAGACTACGGATAGAAGTTGAAACACAGGCCCAAAATGCTTTTATATGTGCTGGCAATGAAGTGAGGAATATGCTGAAAATGGTTTTAATTCCCTTTAGGAGGTTCAGGGTGAGTGAAAGATACTTGGGATGAGCTCAGGCTCCCTTTAACAATGCTCTAGGAGTAACTAGCAGGTTAAACAAATTTTTGGCAAAGGAAAGCAAGGAAGCTGCTGTTTTCACACGTGGCTGGATTTTTAACCAAATCGCGAATCGCGGGAAAATTCGCGAATGCGTGAATCACGATTACGGCAGAAGTATAAGGAGTAGCAAGTTCTATGTCCATTGAAAAGCTAAGATTCTAAGCTTTCAGAGGAAAGTTAAACCAAGTTTCTAGCCCAAACGGTTCCAAAGATATGAACGATTTTGTAAAAGTCGTTTTTCGAATTTAAAGTAACTCAAATTGACAGGTGACAGCTTTTAAAAATGACAGGTGACAGCTATGCGGCTGCAGAATTGACAAGTGACAGTTAGGAGGCAGTTCTACTTAGATTAAATAGATTTAATTATATCACTGGAAACTAAGAGATTTGGTTTCACACCGTCCTAGCTGTACTCACAATGTATTTGGAAGGTCTAGGTCTCACGGATCGGGTCAAGATGGCTTCGGTTCTGGTTTCGCCCCGGACGGTCTCTGCGCACAGCGTCTGGTCTCTGCTCTGCTGGTCTGGTCTGACACTGCTCCTGGCCCGGCTCCTGGATCTCTGGGTACAGCGTCTGTGCACAGCTCCTGGATCTTTCTGCACAGCTTTCTCTGGACACAGCTCTGATCTGCACGGCTCCTGGATGCTGCTCCCACTGTTAGGTTTGCTGGATGCAGAGGACTGCTGAGAAGAGTTCTCAGTTTGTGGGTTTAGGCCCTTGCTTTGAGTTCTGAATCAAGTTCTTTGGAGTTTTAAAGTCTAAGTGTTGGATCTGGTATCTTCTGGATGTTGTGTGGTCCGGCAGAGCACGTTGCAGCAACTGGATTTGAATGTCTCTACCAGTCCCAGCAGTCTCTTTTTATGTGTTTTCAAAATGGGTGTGTGCCTGGGCCTAGCAAAGCCTACCCCTCTCTACTTGTCATTGGCCCAATTCTCCCCTCTCCCATGATTGGGGGATGGAAATGTGAGTCAGAGTGATGCTGTAGGTTTTATGGGTCAGAGGATCCTCCCCTGGTCAGTTTGCCCACAAATCTATATTTGATTCAAATACATATTGCACAGATACACAGTTGTTTAAAATTGCATGCACCCATCACATATCACAAGAGGTATACTCTGTTCAAACTCTGCTCTTCCTGGGGGCTTGCATTCAGAAATGGCAACATTTTGCACTTTTCAACTGGTTTTGCGATATCGGGCATTTACCCAAATTTACACACATGTGCGCAAGTAGTGTGGACATTAATTGATGAAGTGTCAGATTTTTAACATGCAGACATTTGGAGTGAGACCCTATTTTCCACTAGCAACCCCCCAGATCATACCACCAGGTCCTAAAACCTCTTAAAATGTGGGCAGAAAAATCACAAGAATTATGGTATCATTTAGATAATTTTGACTAGTCCGCACCATGAGTTATACATCTTTCTTAAAATCATATTCTGGCCAACAGGGGTGTGTCTTCCCAGGTCACATGGTGGAGAAACCAGTCTATCCACTTTCTTTAAGCTCAGCCTGTCCTCAGAGGGGCTGCCCCTCCCCGTTTCTGCCAAGAGGAAGCCACTTTACGACCACCCTAATAAACCATCTGCCTGGGCCCAGGACAGGCCTTTGTTCAACTCCCTGTAGCTGCTCCACCCCTAATCTAATCAGAGAGGTGACAACTCCTTTTGGCAAGCGGAAGAGTGGCTGAGCAGGTTTTAACTCCTGTGGGGGTAGAATTCAGTTTCATTAAGCCAGGTTTCAGCTAAATGTCACTTTTTGTCCCCCAGTTTAAGTCTATTACAATTTTTACATACACATTAAATAATTACTTCCTTCAAGTCATTTCAGAGTATAGTTTTACATTGTATCCACCTCTTAGCAAGTCTTTCCTTGGTCTGGTTTTGTTTCATTTGTTCAGTTTTACACAAAAGTCTGGTGGTTTTAAAACGTCGGCTTTCTGATAGTGGTGAGTACTGGTAATGCAACCATTTTTGGGATTTAAGAAAATGAATTCCCCACAGTTCTAGGTTGCTTTTGGCAATCAGCATTGCCATTCCCAATGGTTTCAGGCTACTGTGTGGGTAGCCCAATGGTGGTTTTAGGCAGTGCCCTCCTGTGCTCCCAACCTAGGCAAAAATGGGTGGCAGCCTATTCTTCATGCATTTCCCTGTGCATTTTCTGGGAAGTTCTGGCCATCATGATGTTTTCCACGCCAGTACTGCACAGTTTTCCTATTCTGGCGTACATTTGGGCTTTATGGCCATCTTGGATTTTCTAAGCCCACAGCACCAAATGTTGCAGCATGATAGCTCAAACGTGAGTCAGGACACCCAACAATAATCACAGATTCGGATTATGTACGGAACGGGTTCGTGGAGCACCTGGTTAACTGGAAAACCAGAGGCATGTTATGTGCTAAGAACAAACCCTTGAAACATGGGAAGTTAATTCAAAATATTGATGATCTGGTCACATCGATTGGGATGACCATCTACTGGAAAAAGATCAAGGGTCATTCCAAAGTAGAGGGACCCGACAAAACTGGAAATAACTTAGCTGATCAGCTGGCCAAAACCGGGGCCATCCAAGGGGATCTAATAGAAATAGAGTCCCTGTTGGGGGAAATCCAGGTAACTGCCATCACTAGGTCCCAGACCAATGCTCACAATGATCTTTCAACTGCACAATGGAGTAAGGAGACCCCTGATGCTGATTTGATTACAGCTCAGAAGAGGGATCCAATAATTGGTAAGTTTTACCAACACATTGAGGACCCTGAGAACTTTACCCTGACGGATACCGATTACATTGGGAAAGAGGACCTAAGAGTGTTGATGAAATGTCCAAAAAGGTTCTGAATCCAAGACGGTTTGTTGGTAAGGAAATCCCAAGCTGGCCATGATCAGTGGGTGGTCCCTACCTCATTCCGAAGCCTGATGTTAAGTCACGCCCATGATGCGGCCACCGCCGGTCATAGGGGGTTTCACACAACACTGGAAATCTTAAGAGAGGTTGCATACTGGCCACACATGGGGCAGGACCTCGACCAATACTTGAAGGGGAGTCTTGTGTGTGCACAATTTCAGCCATCTTCCCTCACACACCGTGCACCTCTCCAAAAGAGGGGGATGACACTGCCATGGTCAGATTTGCAAATCGACTTTGTAGGCCCAATAATTCGCTCATCTAGAGGAAACAAGTACATATTGACCGTTACATGCTTGTTTACCAAGTGGGTGGAATGTCTCCCGGCCCCAAACTGCAAGGCAGAAACAGCAGCTGCCCTGATGATTAACCACATCTTTTCCCGTTTTGGTCTACCTCAAAGGATTGAGTCAGACAGAGGTAGCCACTTCACCAGCAAAGTAATGACAAAGATGTGGGAGATACTGGGGGTTAAAAGGAAGCTACACATTGCTTACAGGCCAGCTTCTTCTGGAGCAGTGGAGAGATACAACCGAACCATTATGAGCATATTAAAAAAGTTTGTGTCAGATTCTGGGCCAAGTTGGGATATCCGATTACCTCTGGTCCTAATGGCCATCAGATCTACCCCTTCATCTGCAACTAAAATGTCACCATTTGAGTTGATGACCGGATGCAAGATGGTGCTTCCCCAGCATCTGCTCTACAGGACCCAAGAGCAGGCACTGATAAATGCCTCCACAACTCATGAGAATGTGGAGAATTTAAGGAAACACCTTCAGCATGCTTTTGTCTATGCTCAGCGGAATCTAGAAAGATCAGCTGATAGCATGAAGACCCACTATGACCTGAAGACCACCAGGAAGGAATATACTGTGGGGTACCGGGTCTATCTATACAATTTCCAAAGGAACCAGGCCAAACAGCAAAAATGTTTGCCTACGTGGAAGGGACCGTTTGAAATTATAGACAAGATCTCCCCTGTAGCGTACAAGATCTGCATCCCCAAAGGTAGTCTTGCGGAAGGGGAAGACGAGTGGGTACATATAAATCAGCTAAAGTGTTGCCATCCCAGGCACACCCTGCAGCAACTGGAGGAGTCCTCTGCAATACCAGAGGGGGCCGCTCCAGAGTAAGTCAGTTCAAACTCTAAAATATTCCACATATCAAAAATATAGTAACGTAATGCAAATGTTCCCTGTTATATATTGTTTTTAAAATCAGACTGCAAAATGCATTTGGATGTATGAAATGTACATGTTCGCCACACCATTAATAGTGGTGGAAAAATGTCTAGGAATGTGTATTGCCGCTTTTGCTTTATCATCCTAGGAGAGAGGAAACCATGGAGACTGACCAAGGAGGACCACCGGGGACCGGGAGCAGAGACCCGAGGGGGCCGGGGTACCGCCCAATATTCCCATCAGGACCGGAGAGGAGAACCGATCGATCCAACTGGGTGGAGGAAAAGATGCTGAATTGTGCCATCTACAGAATTTGAAGAAGATAATGCGGACATACCAGAACAGGGCTCAAAACATCCTTGGCACCCGACTTCCCCTCGACTCGAATCAAAGCGCAGTCGGGCGGGGGGTTTTGTCAAGGGTTTTGACCCATGTTGAATCCTTAGACTGGGTAGATGTGGGGATGAGCTGTCGCCGCCCATTATTCTATCCCAGAACAAACTAAATCAATAGACTGGTGGATGTGGGGATGAGCTATCGCCGCCCACATTCACACCAGAATCCAGGAGAACTGCGCAGTTGGCACAAGACCACTCCAAAGATACAACCTTCTTGTGGGGGGTTCCACATCACCACTCTACTGTAAGGATGCCATCAAAACAATGTTAAGCAAGGGTCCTATACTATCAAGCAAAATACAACTCTATTGAAATGCAGTAATTCAAGACAGATCCCAAAAATGGATGCAATACCGGTACTCACCACTATCAGAAAGCCGGCGTTTTAAAACCACCAGACTTTTGTGTAAAACTGAACAGAGGAAACCAAACCAGGCCAAGGAAAGACTTGCTAAGAGGTGGACACAATGTAAAACTATATTCTGAAATGACTTGAAGGAAGTAATTATTTAATGTATATGTAAAAATTGTAAGTTTGATGTAAACTGGGAACTAAAGTGACATTTAGCTGAATTCTGCCTGACAACTACCCCCGACAGGAGAAACCTGCTCAGCCACTCTTCCCAGGCCTAGCTGCATCCTGCTTCCCCACCAAAAGGAGTTGACACCTCTCTGATTAGATTAGGGGAGGGGCACCTGCAGGAGGTTGAACAAAGCCTTGTCCTGGAATCAGGCAAATGTTATATTGGGGGGCCGTAAAGTGGCTTCCTCTTGGGAGAAGTGGGAGAAGAAGTGCCTCTGGGAGCCACCCGAGCTGGAGGCGGGGGCAGACAGAAGCTTCCCCCATGTGCTTTGGAACCTAAACCACACCCATCTGGGCCAGAGCATAATTTTAAAAAAGATGGATAATTCATAGTACGGACTTGTCAGAATTATATAAGTAATATCATTATTCTTGTGATTTTTCTGTACACATAGTAAGAGGTGGTAGGACCCTGTGGTGTATGCTGGGGGGTTGCTAGCGGAAAATAGGGTCTTACTCCAAATGTCTGCATGTTAAAAATCTGACACTTCATCAATTAATGTCCATACTCCTTGCACACATGTGTGTAATTTTTGGTAAATGTCCGATATTGGTAAACCAGTCAAAAAGTGCAAAATGTTGTCATTTTTGAATGCAAGCCCCCAGGAAGATCAGAGGCGGACAAGCATGGACCATAAGGAATATATAATGTGTACATGTAATTTCAACAAATTGTGTATCTGGGAAATATGTATTTGAATTAAATATAGATTTGTGGGCAAATTGACCAGGGGAGGATCCTCTGACCCATAAACAGACCTCATCATGATGACAATCCATTTCCTTCCCCCAATCATGGGAGAGGGGAGAATTGGGCCAATGACAAGTAGAGAGGGGCAGGCTCAGTTAGGCCACGCACACACCCACTTCCAAAACACATAAAAAGAGACTGCTGGGACAGGTAGAGAGATTCATTTTCTATTTCTGCAGAGCATTTTGACAGCCGACATCCCATCCAGACAGAGACCAGAGCCAGGGACCCATAGCCTACAGAACTTTGAACCTAGAAGGCCCACTGCAAGCAAAAGTATTCTCAGCAGGCCTTCAGAATCCCGCAAACCTAACCAAACTATTCAACAGCTGGGCAAGCTGTTTGAATTCTTTGCCAAGAACTTTTGCCGGAACCGCAGACCAGACCCAGACCGCTGTGAGCAGAACCAGAGATTCAGATCGCTGTGAGCAGAACGGATGCCCGATTGACCCACCGAGCAGAGAGAACCTCCGCCGAACGTGTTGACCAGATCCGTGACGAGGCCTATTTCAAATTTATATTGTGAGTATCTAGCAGAACTGTGCAGAACCAATCTCTTAGTTAAAATAATCTAATTCAAGCTATTTTAACCTAAGTAGAACTGCCTCCTAGAAATCGTGTCATCTGTCATTTTAAAGCTGCGAGCTGTCATCTATCATTTTAAAGCTACAAGCTGTCACCTGTCATTTGAGTTTTACTTTAAATCCGAAAATCTACCTTTATTAAATTGTCCGCATCTCTGGAACCGTTTGTCCTAGGAACTAGATTTCCTCTGAAAGCTTAGAATCTAAGCTTTCCAACAAGCCTAGAACCGAATTCCTACTCCTTATACTTTTACCACAATCGCGATTTACGCACTCGCAATATTTACCGCGATTTACGATTTGGCCTGATTTCGTCATCTGTAAAAAGATAGCCACTTTTGCCTGAACTGCTAAAATTCGTTTGCAACCTAATAACCATCCCTGAACCATTGTTAGGCTGACCTGAACTGATTTAAAGTGTCTACCACTCACTCTGAACCTCCTATAGGGAATTAAAAGCAATTTTAGCATTTTTCACTTCCTTGCCACCACATTATAAAGCACTCTTGCCCGTGTTTTAAAAAGCATACCTGTTGTCTAAGCTAGTTGGGGGAGGGGGGACTGAATTCCGTATTGTATTTGATTGTATTTCTGAAGACTGTGTGTGTTACTTCCATCTCCTTGCATTGCATATAAGGGGGGGTGGTGAATTGCCACCAGGGGAAAACTGAACATATTATCTCTTGTGAAACCATATCAGTTTATTTTCTGTACTGCATTTATTCCACCTTGCATTTCCTTGAAACCATAAAGCATTTCAGCTACCTCATCCTCTGTACTACTTCTAAGTAACCAAACCAGTAGAACATTATCCATTGTTGTTCACGGTCATATTTTAAGTGTGATATCCAATATTAATTTATTATAAAAGTGTGATAGATATATATTGTTATTTTTCTCAAATAAACCTTTTAAATTTGCAAAACAGACCTACTTCTTGGCTCAGTGGGGTCAGGGGGATTCTAAGAGAGGGGTGTTATATAAGGGTTGTCATCCAGAGTACATGAACTGGACCTAAAAATATATCAATAAGGATTTCCCTCAGAATCCCAGACTAGGCATTGACTTAGCTGTAGTGTTGAAGTGAAGCCGCTTAACAGAACAATGGAGACAACATATGGTTTTCTGGAAACTGCATTCTTGCTACTCAAGCAAGTGAAAAAGTGCATAGCAATTGTAATTGGTTATTTATAAGGAGCTTAATACCGCAAGGTTTCTAAGCGCAAACCCGGGTGTCGAACCTGTGTTGTGTCGTCTTGCTTCCAAGGCAAGCGTGTTGCCCCTGAGCTATCCTCCCGAGGTGCAAACTGGATACTGGAGTCAAGCTCATCGAGCACCCGCCAAGACATAGACATGTGGAAAGTGTATCGCATGCTAGATGGGGACTCAATTCCTCAAACACGAGAGGAAAAGACTGTTGATAAACACATGGCATGCTGTAGTCAGACGCCACTCTTCATGCATGCATGAGACCTCTGACAGGAGACCCCTCCTCATGCATGCAAACAAGAGGCATCTGACATCTGATCAACATTTCATGTTGGAGGTAGACCACTACTCAATGCATGTGAAAAACAGACCTCTAACAAACACATTACATGCTGGAGGTTGTCTCAACCCATGCGTGCGTGAAGTCATGCTTTGACAAGCACATTGCACTCAGGAGATTCAACTCCTTCTGCATGCATGAAAGGGACCCCGAAAAGCATACTGCAATGTGGAGGGACTCATCATCTTATGAAGGAGAGAAACAAATCTTTGACAAGCACATTGCATGCTGCAGAGAAGCTTAGCTTCAAATGCATGTGAGAAACAGACCACTGGCAAGCCCATTTCATGCTGAAGACAGGGACGTCATTTAGTGGTCGCCAGGGGTCACAACTGTACACTTGAGGTCTCCATTGTACCCCTGTGGTCCCCCTTGCTATCCCTAACAAGAACATACAACAAATAAATATATATATTTTCTTTTTCCTTTTTTAAATTGAGGCTCCTAGGCTGTGGGCCACAGGATGTGGCTCTTTCTTTCTGTAGTGGCTGTTTTTCAGACAGCTTTAGGCTGCAAGATAGCTCAGTGGGTTAAGCGATTGCTGTTATAATGTGTGTGGGATCTGCAGGTTGCAGGTTCAGCTCCAGGCAAGGTCAACTGAGCCTTTCATCCTGCTGAGGGTGATAAATGAGCTCCAACACAGGTTGGGTGATACTGCATAAAAGCGCGTAAGCGTAGGTGCTATATAATAAGACATCATTAATCGTTTGGCCTTGGACGTCTGATTGTATTCACAGTGATTTGGTGAATGGGTCTATATGTGCTGATATTAACGCTATATACGATGGTCCACTCTTGTATGAAATGTATATCACTTTACAGTGATATCGTAACCATATTTTCCATAGTGTACTTAGAAACAATGCTGTGTGATGCCACTTCCTGTTTTGTTAGGGGGTGAAAGATCGTGTTCCATCACTTCCCGTGATGTCACTTTAGGGTTGAGTCAAATTACATCACTTCCTGTGTTGGCATCAAAGTTCAAGGGTCATGTGATGTCACTTCCGCTACCCCTGGCATTTCGGTGAAATGATGTCACTGACTGAAGGGAGTACTGTCTCTTCATGCATGTCAACCCGAGGCGTTTACCAAACACATTGCATACTGGGGGGGCACTCAACTCATCCTGAATGTCAGAAACAGACCTTTGGCAAGCGCATTCCATGCTGGAGGGAGACACAACTACTCATGCATTCGAGAAAGAGACCTACGATAAGCATATTGTGTGCAGGAAAATGGAGTATCCCACTCTCCAAGCAATTGAGAAAAAGCCAGTTACTGGGCAACCAACTATGGGGTCAGAGTCAATGTAATCCGAAGACAAGAGCCTACCCTGAGATCCCGAAGCCTCAAAACGACGCTCTTGGGTACATTTAATGTTAGAGTGTGTTCACGGAGCTGTTCACAATGGTAGCGCTGAATACTGTAATTACAACGCGTTGCAGCTCTGCAGGCCTGAGCTACCTGAGGGATAGCTGTGCCACCAGTACTTTAATACTCGCCTTTGCCACATTAGCGGATGCTTCAGGTGGGCACTTTCTGCCTAGTGTGCTTTCTTCCTTCCGGTGCTTGGTTGCTCTCAGAAGACAATACTTCCTGCTGCTCAATGTAGGAAGAGCAGGCCCTATTTAAAAGGAGTTATCTTTTTCAATTTCCATTCCTTACATTACAGCATTTTTGGTTTTGACACATTTTAAAATATTGACAACACCATTGTTACAGTATAACAACTGTAAATGCTGTGGCATATAATTGCCAACGCAGCAAGTTTTAAATCCTGTTGTACTATGCAGCTGTAACCCAACAGTGGCTTGTTTACCATATTTTCTTTCAATCAGGAGTACTTCAGCCGCAGAGTGATCTCTTTTCGAGACGGAGAGGACGCAACTCGACCTCGCTGGGGAATCGGGTGCAGGCTGATCAGGGGACCTCGAGCATTCATAAGGGTACCGGGCACCGGAGCAGCCTGCCCAAGAAGGTCAGCTTTGCCAGCCTCGTCGGAGCTGCTTTCAGTGAACGCCAGAGGCTCCTTGTGGAGGAGGGGCAGTGTAATTTTGCCCGCAGCAAAGCGGCTCGCGATGCTCGCCGGTGCCTTCTCTGCAGAGACGGCTAGGAAGGAAAGGGCCCGGCCATTGCCGCGGGCAGCATTCTTTATTGACAAAGCAAAAAGCTGCATACACAGCCTGTGCCGTTTTCGGGTCGCTGCCAAAGAGCAAAAGCGCCACGCTTCACAAAACGGGCCTGCAGACTATGCGCATGCGAGTAATGCTTGTTTCTTTTGTGGTGTGGGTCTGTGTTGAGTTTATTTGGTGTCGTTGTGAAGAATTGATCATCACACGGTTGCGATTTTTGTAAAACTGCAAATAATACATTGGCAGAAAAATGTCAATGGGGAAAATAGGAGAATTGGTGTCGGGATTCTGCAAACACACGTGTCTCTAGTTTGTGTATGTTACAATGTTTTCAGAAGTGAATGCCTGTGTTGGCAGGATCACACACTTCTGCAGGCAGCCACTATTCGGAAATGTTTGTTTTGGGGTTGTGTGCACACACGATGGCGTGTAACTGGGGAATTACGGACTACATCAAAAAAACAGGAGCAGGGCAATGCCTCTCCGCGGAACTTGTGTCTCCGAGCCTGTAGATCTTTCCTCTAGGGCCTAGAGTCTAGGCAGAGCATTCCGGCTCCTCCCCCCGCTGTAGCTTTGATTTCAGCCCTGTGGGCAATCATTTCTGCTGAGAGGGCACGCTTCAACCCACGTTTGCTCCTCCCCTGGTGCAGTGCACACTGCCCAGCACTCTCACTAATGCGAGAGGTACTGAGTGAAATCAGCTTTTTTCACTGTACCGACATTTTAACAAAAGGTCACTTTAGAAAGCTAGTTCTGAGACGTCTTACAGCAGTCTTTCTAAAACGGCCTCGGTTCGATCAAAACAACCACGTTGGGTCAATGCTGAAAGGGTTTATACGCATGTGTGCTGCTCACCAAGTAGGGTAGTGCATGCAAGCAGGCAGGCTCAGCCACTGATCATAACCCCCCTATTGTGACTATTATGTCAACACCCACCCCCATTCTCTTCAATGGCACACTCTATCAAGGGCTCCTCTCTTGCCCCATTCCCTTCTCTTTCTCTTGCTCACCATCAAAGGCACCCTCTATGAAGGGCCACCTCCCTTGCTCCATTCCCTTCTCATTCTCTTGCTCATCATCAATGGCACCCTCTATGAAGGGGCACCTCCCTTGCTCATTCCCTTCTATTTCTCTTGCTCACCATCAAAGGCACCCACTATGAAGAGCCACCTCCCTTGCTCTATTCCCTTCTCATTCTCTTGCTCATCATCAATGGCACCCTCTCTGAAGGGCCACCTCCCTTGCTCTATTCCCTTCTCATTCTCTTGCTCATCATCAATGGCACCCTCTATGAAGGGCCACCTCCCTTGCTCTATTCCCTTCTCATTATCTTGCTTATCATCCATGGCACCCTCCATCAAGGGCCTCCTCCCTTGCTCTATTCCCTTCTCATTCTCTTGCTCATCATCAATGCCACCCTCTATCAAGGGCTTCCTCCCTTGCTCTATTCCCTTTTCATTCTCTTGCTCATCATCAATGGCACTCTCTATCAAGGGCTTCCTCCCTTGTTCTCTTCCCTTCTCATTCCCTCTCTCATCATCAATGGCACTCTCTATCAAGGGCTTCCTCCCTTGCTCTCTTCCATTCTCATTCTCTTGCACATCATCAATGGCACCCTCTATCAAGGGCCTCCTCCCTTGCTCTAGTCCATTCTCATTCTCTTGCACATCATCAATGGCACCCTCTATCAAGGGCCTCCTCCCTTGCTCTAGTCCATTCTCATTCTCTTGCTCATCATCAATGGACCCCCTATCAAGGGCCTCATCCCTTGCTCTATTCCCTTCTCATTCTCTTGCTCATCATCAATGTCACCCTCTACCAAGGGCCTCTTCCTTTGCTCTATTCCCTTCTCATTCTCTTGCTCATCATCAATGCCACCCTCTATCAAGGGCCTCTTCCCTTGCTCTAGTTCATTCTCATTCTCTTGCTCATCATCAATGGCACCCTCTATCAAGGGGCTCCTCTCTTGCTCTATACCCTTCTCATTCTCTTGCTCATCATCAATGGCAACCTCCAACAAGGGCTTCATCCCTTTCTGTATTCCCTTCTCATTCTCTTGCTCATCATCAATGGCACTCTTTTTCAAGGGCTTCCTCTCTTGTTCTCTTCCCTTCTCATTCCCTCGCTCATCATCAATGGCATTCTCTATTAAGGGGCTCCTCTCTTGCTCTATACCCTTCTCATTCTCTTGCTCATCATCAATGGCACCCTCCATCAAGGGCTTCATCCCTTGCTCTATTCCCCTTCTCATTCTCTTGCTCATCATCAATGGCACCCTCCATCAAGGGCTTCATCCCTTGCTCTATTCGCCTTCTCATTCTCTTGCTCATCATCAATGGCACCCTCTCTGAAGGGCCACCTCCCGTGCTCTATTCCCTTCTCATTCTCTTGCTCATCATCAATGGCACCCTCTATGAAGGGCCACCTCCCTTGCTCTATTCCCTTCTCATTATCTTGCTCATCATCAATGGCACCCTCCATCAAGGGCCTCTTCCCTTGCTCTATTCCCTTCTCATTCTCTTGCTCATCATCAATGTCACCCTCTACCAAGGGCCTCGTCCCTTGCTCTATTCCCTTCTCATTCTCTTGCTCATCATCAATGCCACCCTCTATCAAGGGCCTCCTCCCTTGCTCTATTCCAATTCTCATTCTCTTGCTCATTATCAGTGGCACCCTCCATTAAGGGCTTCCTCCCTTGCTCTATTCCCTTTTCATTCTCTTGCTCATCATCAATGGCACTCTCTATCAAGGGCTTCCTCCCTTGTTCTCTTCCCTTCTCATTCCCTCTCTCATCATCAATGGCACTCTCTATCAAGGGCTTCCTCCCTTGCTCTCTTCCATTCTCATTCTCTTGCACATCATCAATGGCACCCTCTATCAAGGGCCTCCTCCCTTGCTCTAGTCCATTCTCATTCTCTTGCTCATCATCAATGGCACCCCCTATCAAGGGCCTCATCCCTTGCTCTATTCCCTTCTCATTCTCTTGCTCATCATCAATGTCACCCTTTACCAAGGGCCTCTTCCCTTGTTCTATTCCCTTCTCATTCTCTTGCTCATCATCAATGCCACCCTCTATCAAGGGCCTCCTCCCTTGCTCTAGTTCATTCTCATTCTCTTGCTCATCATCAATGGCACCCTCTATAAAGGGCCCCCTCCCTTGCTCTATGCCCTTCTCATTCTCTTGCTCATCATCAGTGGCAACCTCTATCAAGGGGCTCCTCTCTTGCTCTATACCCTTCTCATTCTCTTGATCATCATCAATGGCAATCTCCATCAAAGGCTTCATCCCTTGCTCTATCCCCTTCTCATTCTCTTGCTCATCATCAATGCAACCCTGTATCAAGGGCTTCCTCCCTTTCTCTATTCACTTCTCATTCTCTTGCTCATCATCAATTGCACTCTCTTTCAAGGGCTTCCTCTCTTGTTCTCTTCCCTTCTCATTTCCTCGCTCATCATCAATGGCACTCTCTATCAAGGGGCTCCTCTCTTGCTCTATACCCTTCTCATTCTCTTGCTCATCATCAATGGCACCCTCCATCAAGGGCTTCATCCCTTGCTCTATTCCCCTTCTCATTCTCTTGCTCATCATCAGTGGCACCCTCCATCAAGGGCTTCCTCCCTTGGTCTATTCCCTTCTCATTCTCTTGCTCATCATCATTGGCGCTCTCTATCAAGGGCTTCCTCTCTTGTTCTCTTCCCTTCTCATTCCCTCGCTCATCATCAATGGCACTCTCTATCAAGGGCTTCCTCCCTTGCTCTCTTCCATTCTCATTCTCTTGCACATCAATGGCACCCTCTATCAAGGGCCTCCTCCCTTGCTCTAGTCCATTCTCATTCTCTTGCTCATCATCAATGGAACCCTCTATCAAGGGCCTTCTCCCTTGCTCTATGCCCTTCTCATTATCTTGCTCATCATCAATGGCACCCTCTATAAAGGGGCTCCTCTCTTGCCCTATACCCTTCTCATTCTCTTGCTCATCATCAATGGCACCCTCCATCAAGGGCTTCCTCCCTTGCTCTATTCCCTTCTCATTCTCTTGCTTTGCTCATCATCAATGGCACCCTCTATCAAGGACCTCCTACCTTGCTCTATTCCCCTTCTCATTATGCATCCCTCATTACATCCTCTTTTGAAACTTTGCTCTCTCCTCCTTGCACCCATGTACCTGTAAATGCAACATACAAATAACATCAGTAAATGCAAAAATTATTGGCATTACCAATGATTTTTTTCATTGTGGCAAACACGTGTTTCCCATAATGAAAACCTGGCAACCGGGCAGACGGCCAAGGTGCTAACAGCCTTAAAGTCTTTACAACTGGTCTATAGAGGTTAGTTAAAATTCTGAGCTCTTCAAACTGCTTTCACTTTGCTCAGGTTGTTGACTCAGGTTTACTGGATTTAACAGGGGCTTTATTGACAAGTGCAATCACGTTTTCTGACCAATACAATTGGTGAAATTTGGCATCAGAGAGCGGTTTAACAGAAATAAAACATATTCTTAAAAATAAGAAACTTTGCCAAATATGAAAACGAATGCGGCTATCAGGGAGCGGACGTGAAAAACTTGCTCCGTCCTAAGGGCCTCGTAAGAATAAAAGCCCTGGCCCGCTAAAATCAGCATCACTGCCACTGATTGAATAACGAGTGCCCACATACTCCGACCAGGATTGACAGGGGGCCGTCAGGCTTCCATTGAGCTTGGAAAGAGCACAAGACTGAGTTGGAGGGGATCGGCAGGGCGAGGCATGCATGGCTGCCATGCCCAGCCGAGGCGTGTGACTTATCGCCCGAGAGAGTGCGTCCGTCTCCGTAGTGACCAGAATGCCAGAAAGAGGCAGCAGCACCGATGGAGGCTGATAGAATGGCAGCAAGTATGGTCTCCTGTGCCTGCTCCCACTCGCCGAGATTACGGGCAAGACGGCTTGTGATAGGTCGGTGAGCAGTGGCGGTGATGAGCAAAGGGGTCAAGAAGAGTTGGCGGCAGAGGGCGGAGCAGAGAAGAGCGGTGCTCACCAAGCAAAACTGCCAGTACGGATGACACCACGAGCAGGGACACTGGGAGAAGCGCCTGACCAATAAAGAATCCTGTGCTGAAGGCCCCTGGTGGTAGAATTAGGAAGATATGTTTTCAGGGTCAATCAGCATGCCATGCTGTGCTCAGCACAGCATGCAAGGGCCTAAGGACTAGAAGTTGAGCAAACTGCTGAAAATAGAGACACCCTGAACCACACATAAGGCAATACATGCCAGGAACCAGAGATATATTAAGTAGGCCCCACAGGTGCAGAAAGGGCAAGGTCTTGTGTGCGTAAGAGAGGTGGGGCACCCACTCCCTGTCTATGCCAAGACCAAAGGGCAAATAAGCCACTAGCCTAGGCTCTCAAGACCCCAGCACTCTCCAGTAGAATGTACACTTGAACAGTGTTGGTGGCAGGGTGTCACAGTGGGAGGAGAGCATGACAAGGTGAAGGTGGCAGTGGAGTCCCAAGAAGACCCATGCACAGGCAGAATGGCTGTGGGTAAAGGAGCTGCTCCATTGCTTTCAGGAGATGCAGGAGCAGATGACAGCCTCCTTCCAAGAACAGTTTTCAGTGTTGAAAGAAGACATCAAGCAATCCATGAGGGAAATGAAGGCTGAAATGGGAAAGCTGGAAGAGTGCCTGAATACAACAGAGAGAGTGCTGCAAGAAGTCATTGAAGATGCAAACCAGAAAAATGCGGTCCTGGAAAAGCTCACAAGAATCTCCCAATATCTAGAAATACAGTGTGAGGAACTCGAAAATAGATCATTCAGGTCTAGTATCCTTATAAATAGGGTACCAGAAAGTGTAATCAAAGACCTAAAGAACCAGATTCAACACTGCCTGGGGGACCACGTCGCAGAGCCGCCATCAGAGGACATTACAATTTACCGACTTCATTGTGTGGGCCCAGTGAGGACAGTGCACAAGGCCAGGAGATGTATCAGCTGCCCTGGCATCCCAGAGGCAAAAGGAATCGATCCTGAGAGCGCCTGTGCTGTGGAATGCATTCTGGTCAATGGTGTGGAAATCCACCCTCACCAAGACCTTGCACAGTCAACGCTACAGAAAAGGAGAGCCATGGGGCGAGCAACTAAAGTGCTGAACCAGAAGCGAATCTGCTAGAGATGTACATTTACATTTGGGATGATTTTTACCTGGAACAATAAACAGCAAAAGATTAAAACGTTTGAGGAAGGCTTCAGCATCCTGCAGATCAATTAAAAAGGTGCGGGGCAGAGACCATCCAGACAGCCCCAGGCGATGAACAGGAGGTGGTGGGAATGGACTCTGGTGCAGCAGAAAGGCAAGGGTAGAGTTAGACACCAGTGAGAGTAGACACATCAGGGGCCAATATAGGGAGGCCCGGCCAAGTGCCTATCATCTTGCAAGGGCCTGCTATCCAGAAATAAATATACCAACCGAATTTAAGATAGATCTGCATCATCAATAAGAGAAACCAAGATATTTCCAGCATTGGAGAAAAGAGAGGCAAGGAGGCTTGCAAGAAGTCAGCATCAAAAATCATCAGCATCAAAAGTCGGAGGCTCTAGGCGAGTCTTCAACGATGGGAGAAGACTGTGACCAGCCCACATTGGAATCATTGGGAGGGTATTAGTCCAACCTCAACAGGTGGTTCTTGGGTGTTCTTTGGGTCATGGCTGTGGATTGGAAATCTCCAAGATCAGTATGAACTGAGATCTGGCCCAGGTTGTTGGGAAGTTGGGAAGGAATGGTTTATGGTGAGGGGAAGTTGAGAGATGGAGTGGGGAGCTTCAGGGGGATCCAGAAGAGGCAATTGGGAGGCATAAAGATAAAGCGCATGGTCACCCAATGAACAAATTCACACTATAACTTACATTATATGAGGAATTAATTCCCTTGTTAAGAGAAAGAAAAGGGAGTGGCCTGATGTGTCCATGATTGAGTAAACATATATTTTATGGAGATTATATATGTCCTAAAGTCCTTAAGAAATGCTTTATTTGAATAAATGTATCAAAAAGAAGGGAGGTTACAATATTGAGGGCTTGATTTAGATATACCACAAGAGTATAATATGCAGGATTCTCTGTGGCCTGGCAATTCTACTTGAAGCAAAAACATCTTGAGCTGTGAGACTTGAAGGCAATATATTGCGATCTATCTTGGGAGTTCCAGCAACAGTACCAGTGGAGGCTCTTTGATGCGAGCTGGGTGTTCTCTCCGTTCACTCTGTGTGGCTCCAACAACAGTTCAGTCTATACTATAAAATTATTATTTGTCCCCCTTGTATGGGTTCGCTGATAGCTCTTTTTGCTACTCACTATCTGAAGGAGTTCTCGAATAGGTTTTAACTGAATTACGCTCAATCATTTTAGTATCCTGGAAATTGATTCTGAGGAAATGTTTTTAATGCCTAATTTCTTAAAATGTTAAAGAAGAAAACGAGAATATTTGATATGGTAACTAACTTAGATTTATTGTCACAAAAGAGACGATATGTTATGTTTCAGCACACAGGGCTTTAAAGTCGGCCACCCAAAATCTTATTTGACCAAAGAATGATCATTTTAACTTCGTTATTTTCTTATCTATCTATGTTTAAATATTTTACCTTGTAGAGAGCATACAGGTAGATGGTTGAATTTACCTCAGGTAGAGCGGTTCTGCCGGCTCTGTAATCTACTTTTGAGAGAGTACATCTTTTGCTTACTAATTGCACTAAATTAAAGATCTACTATGAGAGGAGCTACTCCAACTACTTAACTAATATTGATTTTATTACAGCCGATCAGTCCTGGAGCAGCATCCTAGGAGTAGAATTAATTGTGACCTCAGGCTCAGCCTATTACGTCTGGTAACTGATTGTTTTACCATGATGGTTCATTTTATTGTGAATCTTTTTATAATAAGAGTTTTATAAACCAATGTGTCTAATAATATTGCTTAGATAACCTTGCAACTTTAGCTTAGGAAGAGTCAAAGGATGATTATATTGCTACATTTCGTAATGACAGTGAAATACTTTTAATACCTTTGTTCGGGTCATATTGTGTAATGTTTATGTATTACTTTTGTAGTGCTTGAGGTTCTTATAAAGGAGCCAAAGCACAACAATAACAACACATATTAGGAAAAAATACAAAACGGGGGTTAGGATTCGCTCATAACCGCATCATACGCTTTAACGCATCTGATAAAACAGTACTTAAAATGCAGATTGAGCCCTCTTCGGGAGACTATGCATTTGTGCAAGTGTGCCTAGAACAACATACATTCACATTGACTATGCGGCATCAATGTGGGCCAAGACAGTTTCTGGCTAGGGGTGGTATCACAGCTGGAATGGTTCGCACAAGGGGTGGTGGTCTTAACGGGGGACTTGAACTTTGCATGGTACCACCAATAGACAAGAGTGCAGTAGTACCAAAAGCCCCCAATAGGTCCCTCAAAATCCCTAACACAAAGATTTTAGAGGATAGTACAACAGGATACATGGAACGTGAGGGGAAAAGAAAGTGGATACACCTATTACTCCCATGTCCACCAATCGGTTTCTTGGATAGACTTTATTTGGGTAGCCATGAGTTTGATTGGGAGAGTGAAGGGACTGGAATTAGGCTCCATAGCAATGTAAGATCATACCCTGGTTCCGAATTTTTATTGTAGTATTTCTATTTGCTTGAGTTTTAGTGGTGTAACAAAACTTTGGGGGCCACTGTGAACCATGTTGAGGGCCACTTACGTTCGGCAACATAGATCGGGCTGCACCACACTCCGCACCAACCTGGGTCACCACGCATGCGCAATGATGCAATGATGATGCACATAATGTTCATGCCTCTGCAAGGGGTACACTGCTCACTGCACTAGGTGAACGATGCAGGTATGTGTTTCAATCAAACATTACGTCTTTCACTTAGTGTAGAATCAGGGGAGATGTGGCTGGCTCCTGACTCCTGACCCCCGAAATCTACCAGCCCACTCTATGTGTGTTCTATTATATTATGCACAGTTATGATACCGTAAGAAAACATCTTCATACTGGCTCTGTCAGTATATGCTAGTATGCCCACTTACTTAAATTCTCATGTTGGCTTTGCCCTTAATGACAGTAAAAAGAAATCCTGCCTCAGGAAGAAAACGTGTTTTTGCTGCTGCACAAAAGCTTGCTCACCACCACACCACTATTTAAGAATACTGTTCATGTTGACATTGACCTCAATGGCAGAAAATCATGCAATGCGGAAGTAAGAAACCATTTCCTTGTTTGCCTGCACAAATGCCTCCACCATCCATGTAAGAAAACTCATCAGGTTGACTTTGCCCTTTACACCAGTAAAACATGCAATGCTGCTGTAACAGAAATGTAATTGGTGGCTAGACAAGTGCCCCAACCCACCCAATGTAAGAACATCATTATATTAGCCTTTCCCCTCATGTGAGTAAAAGATTTGATACTACAACAATAAAATGTCCAGACTGCTGGCTCAACTGTGCTATGAAGCCTCCATCACAAACCCTTATTCATGTAATAACATTCATTAAGTTATCTTTGCCCAAACAAAAAAACAGTAAAACATGTAAGAAAACACCCATGGTCCAATACCCCTTCATGGGCCCCACCTTGCAAGCATACATTCATGCTCATTCACCCACCAGCCACTCTGCACACTCACCCAGTGGTAGATGGAGATCTTTTAATGTTTTCAATGGAATGAGTGCAAACATTTCTCAGACATATGTCAGAGCGATGGAGCATAGTGAGTGAGTCCGAAACACCAAAACAGATTTGGCGAGTTCCCTCCCAAGAAACATTTTTGAATAATGGGTTACAATGATGCATTATACAGCACACATTATGTGAAAAACTGGGTAAAACTCCAGATAGTTCTCAATTGGTATCGTATGGAAACTCCAAACCAGAAATCCAATAGATTCAGATCACCAACAGTGCACAAGATAATTTCCAAAACATTTTAATGATGCCTTTGCCCATAATATATGCCAGTATAAAAACATTTTCACGCTGGATGTGATGGTTGCACCAATATATGTCAGTATTTCCATGTTTGCTTTGTGCATAATACCGGAAATGATACTATAGGAAACATGTCTAGACTGGTTCTGCCCATATATGATAGTATCCCCACGTGAGGACATACTCCTGTTGGGTTTGTCATAAAAAATGCCATGCCACAATAAGAAATCTTGTCAAAACTGGCTGCACCAAAATGCTGTTCTGGCAACATAATAACACTTTACATGCTAACTTTATCATGGATGCCCAGAAAACATTTCTTACCACAGTAGGAAATAGGTAGACTGGCTGCAACACAATGCCAGTCTAGACACGTAACACTTATCGAGTTTTCTTCATTATAAATGCCCAGTAAAAATGCCATGCCACAGTACGAAATGGCTAGACTGGCTGTACCAAAATGTCAATTGTAAAACAACCCTGCCCCATCTGCTCATCAACCCTGCCACATCCGCTTAATCCTTTGCCACCAATATCATCGCCTCAGTGCTGGTCCAGCACTAACACATGTGCACACACATATACACAACATTCACTCACTCAGTTATACACATCATTCTCCCGCTCATTCAGACACACACACAGCCACCTATGCATCCTACACTCAGTGACTGACTCATTCATATACACATTACATAATACATAATACACACTTGCATCTATGCACACACACACGCAAACAAACATACATCATAAACATGCAGCATGCACACAAACATGCTTCTACACACAGCAGGGAGAGCTTCCTGCCATGCGCAATGTATCCAGTGCACCGCACTGCAGGTGTAACATTTCTTTCGAAAGTCGTATTTCATGCACTGTGACTTCAGAAATAAATAATACGAATTCAGAAAGGAATAATAATTTATTTTTTAAGTTGACAGGGGCCCCAGAACATGGGCATCAAGGCTCCTCACCCCTCTGGAGCTTTTATGGAGCCCCAGCTATGGCAGAGTTGCATTTGCATAGTAGTTAATCTGTTCACAATTTATTTCCTGGGTGGTTTGTCATTGTATACTTCTGTTATCGTATAACTTTTATGTTATTACTGCTTAGCACCCACCAGCATTTGTTGTATGCTGCATATGCAATAACCTAGAGCAGCTTGAAAAGAAAGAAGCACAGTTAATGGAAACATGTAATGATAATGAAGTGTTATTTATATAGCGCCTTAATGCAAAGCGCTCTACAGAGCACATATTTACATACAACATCACACAACCGAAATTGCTACTCGTTTATCGACCTCGGAAGGATGAAAGGCTGAGTTGGCCTTGCCGCAATTCGAACCGGAGACCTGCAGATCACAGCAGCGGGCGCTCAACCTGCTGAGCTATCTTACCGGCTATACGCAATACCGGTGTATAAGCAATGTGTACACACATACGGGACATTTGAACAAAAATACCATATTTAAGCCAGTGCACAATGACGAAAGAAAGTGAAAAGAAATAAATGAATTATTTAAACGAGAATCAATATTGTTACATTATTTAAAGCATTTTTCCCAAAAATACAGTATATTCAATGTGCAGTAAACTATAGGGGTGTGGAGAATAGCATTGTTAAATGTATGGCAGTGTACTATAATAAAGCATTGTGACATCATTCGAATCCATACATTTTAGAGGGAGAGGAACCAACATTCCTCTATGAAAGTTCATAATGAATGATAAACACATAACACATTAGTCTGTTTAGTAAGTGTAAGGCAAGTAAATATACTTGTCTGTGTGTCTGGGGAGAATGTATTGTGTATACAACAGTTGCAAATAATGTAAACCATCTTGCTCAATTTGTGATGGTGTGCAGTGAGCACAGGCATGACTTCTCCATGCAAATATGCGGTACATTTCTCGCATAAACAAGAAAAGAAAATGCAGGAAATAACAATGGTTTCCTTTCAACAACTTCTTGGAAAAAGTGTGCACTCTATAATTTAACCTAAAAATAATAGTGGCAAGTCATGAAGTAGGACAAATAGATGGAAGAATGCTGGACTCTGATATATCAACTTTGCAAAATATGTATTCAATGAGCGAGTACATTCTCACTTGAATAGCTTTTCCCTTCAGTAGAAATTACTGTAAACTGATATTTATTTATTGTTTGTTGTATGGGGTTAGGCCAAAATGACCGAAGTGAAAAAAAGGCCTGAGCACCAAAAGTCCAACCCCCATTTGTTTGCATAGATATATGTGGGGGGGGGGTAAAGGTAATAGAAAATGTATAGGCGTAAGGAGAGGGGGTTGTGGGGGTCTCCCCCCACATATATATATATAGACATATATATATATGTGAACAAATGGGGGAAAAGAAAAAAACAAAAATTCAGACTTTTGGTGGTCGGACTTTTAAACTCGGTTATTTCATGCAGATCCTGTATTGTATTTATTGAGGGAACAAGGTTTTTTGACCAGAAACACTTAAAACCAAAACCACGGAATCGGGGCAATCCCATATCATTTACCTTGCATTAGACTCTATTAGAGGGAGTGGTAATGAAAAATTGACCAGTTGATGTTATCATAGAGCCGGGATGGGACGAGACGAGGTAGCCAGTGATCTGGGGGACTAGCTATGTGCAGGGTGCTCTGCCGTCATGTTCCCCAAGCTACCTTGCTGGCAAGCTTAGCATTTCCAGAGTCCTACAATCCACCAGTAGTAAGGGAATGCGCAGACTTCATCACTGCGGGTGCTGGAAGGCAAATAACCAGAAGACAGGCCATCTCAGTCTACACCCCCAGGCTCCGGAACCTCCGCCCATCAACATAAGGCTCACCCTTTTGCATCAGCATTTCACAAAGGACCCCAAGACTCTGCTCTTCAAGAAATAGTTCCTCCCTACCAAACAAACTCACCACCTGAACAGAGACTGAGCCAAATGCCTTCCACTGATTACTCCCCTGGTTGCTTTTAGATGCCTTGCTGCAGAATTCCTCTCCCTCCTCCTTCCTCCCCCATTGTTAGCTCCATGCTCCAATTTACCTCTGCTTCCGTTATTTTGAACTTCACCATAAGAAATGTAAAGCCCTTCATAGGTTTCCAAAGCAAAGAAGAAGAAGAAGAAGAAGAAGAAGAAGAAGAAGAAGAAGAAGAAGAAGAAGAAAATAAGAAGAAGAAGAGAAGAAGAAGAAGAAGAAGAAGAGGAAGAAGAAGAAGAAGAAGAAGAAGAGAAGAAGAAGAAGAAGAAGAAGAAGAAGAAGAAGAAGAAGAAGAAGAAGAAGAAGAAGAAGAAGAAGAAGAAAAGAGGAAGAAGAAGAAGAAGAAGAAGAAGAAGAAGAAGAAGAAGAGAAGAAGAAGAAGAAGAAGAAGAAAAGAAGAAGAAGAAGAAGAAGAAGAAGAAGAAGAAGAAGAAGAAGAAGAAGAAGAAGAAGAAGAAGAAGGTTGTAAACACTGAAAAAAAATGATTGTTGAGAGTGTCCCAGGGAACAGTGACATCATGGTAAGTTAGTGTCCATTTCTAAGGGTGATTCCACTATTTCCACCAGAATGAGACCCTTGGTTGTCTCATTAATTACATGAATGATGTTTACTCATTCATTATGTAATTGTGCATAACAGCTTCACCAAACTACTGTACACCTAAGTCCATACACCAAAGTGAAGGTCAAGGTGAACCACAGAAATGAGTTGTGGTGCAATTGGAGGTAGGAGAAGACTAAAACAAAGACAAAGGCCTTAAAGAAAGACATGGATTTTGGATGATCAGAGGACATATGGTGAACATTGAATGAGTAATTTTGTAAAGTAAGGGAGGTAAAGGGGGGGAATGGAGGGCCAGAGAAGAAAGCAGTAATGGGGAGGTTAACAGAGGGGCCCATTAGAGGTTTTAAAGAAGCAATGCAGGAAGATTAAGAGGACTGTGAGCATGAAGGAAAGCAGTAGTGAAAGAGTTGTTTGAGTTTTCAATAATTCAATGGTAATGAAGATGTGTGGAGTTATAGTGGGGTGGGGATAAAAGGGTGTTGTGAAAATTGAGGTAAGTAGCTGGTTTTAAGCGTGTGAATTGAAACTTACATAACTGCATGTGGGGTGCAGGCTAGGCCTTGACTTTGGGCAACACAGGTGCTATAATGACATATCGAGGAAAGTGGGTCGAGAGGGTGAGGCAGGATCTTAAGTGGACCTGGTGTCACCACTTTACGCTATGCTGTAGAATGTGGCCTCAACTAGTGAAGACTAAAGTGGCTCTAAGGCATGGTGCTTTTTTCTCTCGTTGAGCATAAAAGTCAAGGTTGCATGATGCAGCCGGATTTTTAGGAAGGACCATACATGTAGAAGTCAGGGATGGGTCATACTTTGAAATGTGCAGAACATGTGTGAGGAATTCGAAAGCCAAGGTCACATGATGCAGCAGGATTTTTAGAAAGGACCATACATGTTGTCATCAGGGATGGTTCATACGTTGTAATGTGCCGAACATGTGTGAGGAATTTGAATATTCCACACAGTGGGTGTGCGCGCCTTTTGGTTTTTAGAAATTTTAAATGAAATTGAACGATGGTAGATCAACCTGCGGAAAATGTGTGGGACTAATCCACACAGATTTTCCTTTGCTCACCGCACAACATACACATATAGCTGTTTTTACTCTAGGTGGATAGAGCCCACAGGCACAGTCGACCCAGTTATATTCAGTTGGGATATGACAGCCAGGAGTACACCATGTCATCTCAGAAGGGAAGGGGCCAAACCTCCCCTCTGCCATGCTCAGCCTAATTAACTAACCGCGGCTCCATGGATCCGCCATGTATTTTTGTTGAGCCCTGTAGCTACCGGTAGCCTTTGCACACTAAGCAGAGTTTAATTCAAACTGGTTCACATGGGGCCTGGCTGCAGAGGTTAATAAAGGATACAGGAAACCCCAACACCCTTTTATATGCACTGTGTACACCTGATGACAGCTCCCGCCCTCAGTATCTAGTGACAGTGAAATGTAATATCAGGGACTGCATGTTTACAGTAGTCATCTCCTCAGGGAGACCCCATTCTGAAGGTACGAGTATGCGGATTGACAGAGCTAGAATGTCTGGTTTCACCACAGCTTCAAGGAAGACCTGCCGCTTTAATAGGAACCACAGAGAGCTCCATTAAGCAAAGAGACCCTTTGATCCACAACAGACAGGAAGATGGGTGGGGCTTAGTGTTACATGTTTTCACCCCTATTTACTTTTCTCTTGCAAATCACTCTGGTTATGACCTCACAAATACAGGAGATTGTTGCTGGGGACCCAGGATGTGTTGACCAGGTAGTCTCAGACTACACCAATCCCTGTGGTTCATTTGGCTACAAAAGGGCACTGAGGCCCTCTTTTGGCAGATCATCTGAAGACTTCACAAGGAGTAACAAGAAGCACTCAGCATTGGACCATTGCTGAAGGTACGGTCTGCCTTATATCTTCTGCCAGTGAAGGAAGGCCAGGACCCCCAAGAGGGAAGCAAGATCCCAATCCATAAACATCTCCCAGGGAAAAGAGGGAGATACTGAATCCAGAGGACCATCCAGCACCTCCAGAACCGGTACACAGCCAACATGCAGCATGTCCTGCTAGGCTCTGCAGCAGGCTTCCTAGGTGGGAAGTGCTAGAGAGTCTCTGAACCAACCCGATGACAAGGCAGCTGCCTGCAGCACTCTCCTCTGCTTTGGGCCATTTTACTTAAAGGACGACACAAGCCCAGTGAAGAAGCTAAGACGAAAGAATCGACAAGCATCTACTGACGTCCACCTTAAAGGACTTTTTTCAGCCAGTCAAGCCCCTCTAGTGGAAACCGACAGCACCGCTGACTGTTGTTACATCGCAGTCGCTAAAGCTGTCCGAGACACCTCAACCAGTGCTTTAGAACCACCGACCAGCACTGAGACAATGATTCCTGACCCCGAGCCTGCATGCAGGCAGACCTGCAGCCATCCATCCAGCTTCACTCGACAAACTGCCTTCCGCCTGATACCAGCAGCTGTCTCCCATCTAGAACTCCGTCGCAGAAACTGCAAAGCACCTTGAAACCGACTCGACCCTGTCAAGCACCAAGAACTCCTACAGCACAAGCAACATTGTGGTTTTGTCCCCCTGGTCGTTTCTGTGAAGGGGCCTTGTGACATTTTACAACCCATTGCTCCCTTTGTGTTTAAATTAACTATGCTTGAACTATTGCAATTAATTACTATACCAACTACCCTCTTGTCAATATCTAGAGTGCATCCCTTGTCCTTCTTTGAAACTGTCTGTCATATGTATTCCTTTACGGGGTGGATTGTATTATGTGTTGGGTGCTAGAACTGTCTTTTTCGTGATAATAATAAAGTAGATATTTGTATACAACCTTGACTGCACAGTCCCTTTTATAATTGAGTAATAATTGTATGTTCACTGTGATGCAACTAACCAAGATTTTAGAGATGAGTTTCAGGAGGATAGCTCAGAGGCAATGTGCTCGCCTTGGAAGCAAGACAACATGAGCACCACAGGTTCGATCCCCGGGTCCACGCTTAGGAACCTCTGGGTATTAAGCACGTTATAAATAACCTATCATATCATATCATATCATTATCATAAGCCTGCCATTCCGTCCATGTTACCAAAATTGGACAAGGAGGTGTATAATGTGCTTGTGTTTCCAATCCGTTCAGTTCTCTTCTGCTGTACTAGAGTTGTGGGGCTGATTGATGGTTTAGAAACTGATATTCATCCCTGGACCACTCGTGAACACTACCACCATGCTGCCTTATGCAGAAGGTGAACAGTTGTACACAATTAATAATATATAACTTCAGAAGCATTAATGCTTTACTTTTAAAGCAGGGCATTCTCAGTTTAACTGTTGCTATCCTACCTGCAAATTTATCCCATGTAGTTCCCTATGTGGGTGATAATGGTGTGTAATTTATTTAATTTTTTAAAATAAAAATAAAATAAAAAAGAAATGTACCATGCTGCGTGTCCTGGCGCTGCACCATAGTTTCCCACGTCCATTTTCAATGTTGATGACAATGATGTCATCAACATTCAAAATGGACCTGGGAAACCACAGCACAGCCTAGGCCGCAAAACAAGGTAAGAAGCTTCTTTTGAAAAAATAAACATATTACACACTCTTAGCTGCCCTGTCGGAATCTACAAGGGTGCTAATAGGTGAGGTGGGGGGAGCGTAACATCGAAGGTGGCACTGGCTTCCAGCACCTGGTATGGTATGGTATAATATTGTTAAGGTATGGTATGGTATTGTTTATTTATGAAGTGCCTATACACAGAGATGAGATGAGTTTCAGGAGGATAGCTCAGAGGCAATGTGCTCGCCTTGGAAGCAAGACAACATGAGCACCACAGGTTCGATCCCCGGGTCCACCCTTAGAAACCTCTGGGTATTAAGCACGTTATAAATAACCTATCATATCATATGCCTGCCATTCCGTCCATGTTACCAAAATTGGACAAGGAGGTGTATAATGTGCTTGTGTTTCCAATCCGTTCAGTTCTCTTCTGCTGTACTAGAGTTGTGGGGCTGATTGATGGTTTAGAAACTGATATTCATCCCTGGACCACTCGTGAACACTACCACCATGCTGCCTTATTTATTTTTACATTTATAAAGCACTCACACAGCCCTCAGGCATCGAGGCGCTGTTACAGGAATTGTTTGTTTTTCTTGGTTGCGTCATTGTTTTTTTTTTTTGTATTAGTTACGTATTTATAACGCGCTTAAACACCCAGAGGTTTCTAAGCGCGGACCCGGGGATCGAACCTTTTGTTGCTTTGTGTCGTCTTGCTTCCAAGACGCGCACGCTGCCGCTGAGCTATCCTCCCGGGAACTGTTCACCTTATGCAGAATGTGAACAGTTGTACACAATTAATAATATATAACTTCAGAAGCATTAATGCTTTACTTTTAAAGCAGGGCATTCTCAGTTTAACTGTTGCTATCCTACCTGCAAATTTATCCCATGTAGTTCCCTATGTGGGTGATAATGGTGTGTAATTTATTTAATTTTTTAAAATAAAAATAAAATAAAAAAGAAATGTACCATGCTTCGTGTCCTGGCGCTGCACCATAGTTTCCCACGTCCATTTTCAATGTTGATGACAATGATGTCATCAACATTCAAAATGGACCTGGGAAACCACAGCACAGCCTAGGCCACAAACCAAGGTAAGAAGCTTCTTTTGAAAAAATAAACATATTACACACTCTTAGCTGCCCTGTCGGAATCTACTAGGGTGCTAATAGGTGAGGTGGGGGGAGAGTAACATTGAAGGTGGCACTGGCTTCCAGCACCTGGTATGGTATGGTATTGTATTGTTAAGGTATGGTATGGTATTGTTTATTTATAAAGTGCCTATACACAGACATGTGTTTTAAAGCGCTCAGGGAGGGTGTGAACAGGGGAAAAAACAGCAGTTGTTCAGAGTCCTTGAAAATAGAGAAGATAATAGTCTGCACAGGCAGAGCAAGTGCGAAAATACATTTAACAGTTTGAGATACAGCAAATAGGCCTGACAGCGATTCTGCAGTTTTAATCAGTGCAATTAAGGGGTGACGACAAGGGGGAACAGACAGACGATCTTCAGGCACGGTGCGTGCGGATCGTGCAAGTGCATATTATTACAGGGAGGGGGAAAGGTCCAAGTGTGCCCGGTCGGTAAAGACTGGTGTAAGTGCAGAGAGAGACACTTTCATGGGTTCATTCTCAAATTTAGTGAGCGTGGCAGGAGTGTTGGGCCCTGAGGCAAGTGCACGAGAGGACTGGGGGGGTGCCAGGACCTATGAGACTCTGAGGTACACCAGGCGGCCAGTTGGAAAGCTGTAGTGAAGAGGAGGGAGAGAGGGAAAGAGCAGAGAGCTAGGTTAGCAGGGTAGGGGGAGAGAGAAGGAAGAGGGAAGAGGAAGGTCTGGAGAAGTTTCCAGAACTTAAGAAGATCAGGCTCAAGAAGAAGGGCAGAAGGGAGGCTATTCCAGAAGGAGGCACCTGCTGAGGATAGGGATCTCCCTCCAAATCTCTGCTTGGAGAACTGGCTCACTCGCAGAAGGTTGGAGGTAGATGAGTGGAGGGCTCGTGAGAGACAATATTTAGGTAGGCAGCATTGCAGGTAGGTAGGTGCCAGGCCCCAGAAAGTCTTGTGAATTATGCAGAGGTTCTTGAACATAATCCTTGCAGCCACGAGGAACCAGTGAAGGGATTTCAGCTCCAGACGGATTGAGTCCCTGGGCTTGAGGCCAAGGATATGTAAGCGGATTCAATTCAACACTACAGCTAAGTCAATGCCTAGTCTGGGATGCTGAGGGAAACCTTTATTGATATATGTTTATGTCCAGTTCGTTTACTCTGGATGACAACCCTTATATAACACCCCTCTCTTAGAATCCCCCTCACCCCACTGAGCCAAGAAGTAGGTTTGTTTGCAAATTAAAAGGTTTATTTGAAAATTAAACTATATATATATATATATATATATACATATATATATACATATATATATATATATCACACTTTTATAATAAATGAATGTTTGATAGCACACTTGTGAAGATGATAGTGATCAACAATGGATAATGTTACAGTGGTACACTCTTTTTGATGGCTTAGAAGTGAGATAGAGAGGATAAAGTAGCTGAGAATGCTTTTATGGTTTCAAGGACAATGCAATGATGAATGAAAATGCAGTACAGAAAATAAACTTGATATGACTTCAACAAAAGATAATGTAATCACTTCTCTTTGACAATTCACCCCCCCTCTATGCAAGGTAAAGAGATGGGAGGAAAACACACAGTTCTCAGGAATGCAATCAAATATAATTCAGTTCCCCCCTAGCAAGCTTAGAGGAAACAGGTAGGAGTTTTAAACACAGGCAAGATACTTTGATGTGGTTGCAATTAAGTGAGAAATATGCTAAAAAGGCTTTTAATTCCCTATAGGGGGTTCAGGGTAGTTGATAGATACTTTGAATCAGTTCAGGATCACTTTAGCAATGCTCTATGCATGATTGTCAGGTTGCACACGAATTTCAGCAAGGAAAGCAAGGACAAATATTTTTACACGTGGCGGAAATTAAGCAAAATGTCAAATCGCTGCAAATTTAGTCGTGTGCGTCGAGCGCAATTACGGAGGCACTGTAAGGAGCAGGAAGTCGGTTCCGGAGATACGGCCGATTTAGTCAAGGTAGTTTTTCGGATTTGAAATTTCAAAGCTCAAAATGGCAGGTGACAGTTTTCAGTTTTACAGATGACAGAATGACAAGATTCTAGGAGGCAGTTCTAATAGGCTAAAATGTAGGGCAGAGGCCATCGGGAAGTATGGACCCGTTTGTTGAGCTCCCTAAGGTCGGCGCAGAGTCTCCACTGGCCGTTTGGCTTCAATATTCCCAGCACCGGCTTATTGAAAGTGCTGTGGACTGGACGGATTATTCCCCGGGACTCAAGGTTCTTAATTATTTCAGTAAGGGACTCCAAGGATGCGAGAGGCAAGCGATATTGCTTCACAAACACTGAGTCATGCCAGGGTCCGTGGGAATTGTTGTTGTGTGGATGTGTGGGTGTCAGTGCGACCACAGTCATATGAGTCTACCACAAAGAGATCTTGGAAATCCAAGAAAACTTGTTTCAACTTTTGCTTCTGTTCCAGAGTCACGCAGGCATCAGCTAGGTTGACTCTCTCTTCCACCATCTGCCTGAAGCCTGGAAAGACTTCTGGTTTTGCTATCTCAGAGGCCTCCTCCAGCTTGGTGGAGAAGTCCCTGATCAGAGTGCTGGTTTGGACCGGAGGCTTCAGGTGGGAAAGGCAGCCCTCATGGACTTGGAAAATCACCTCATCCCCTCTGAAGTCACAAGTCACATCTTCCTTACCATAAGGGCAAGAAGTGTACACCAGGAAGTTCCCCCCATGCCGGGTGAAAATCCTGTCTGGTGTTGTATTGTCCTCACTCTCACTGTCAAAACACTCCTTGGGGATCGGTCCTAACAGTTCATTTCCTAAATCAATGGAGAAATGTCGGTCATCAACCACCATTCCAATAACGGTGCCTGCAGCTAGAGTAATACTCTTTAAGTAGCTGTTATCACCTCTATTGGAATGGTGTCATGTTCTATGTTGACTAATGGTGTTGGGTTTACCCCCAACCCTTGCTGTTGGAGAGAAGCATTTAGATGAATATAAGCATCAGGGTTTTTCAATTTTTGTCCTCTTTTAACTTTCACTTCCAGGGAGGATTGTCGGGTCCTTTCTGGGATGGTGACTTCCTCTTTAAACTGAATTTCAACTGCATAAGGTAGCAATTGAGCTTGTGAAAATAGAAAAATAATATGAGGCAGGGAAGCCCAAAAGGAAACATACCAACACAGGTTACAAAGAAACATACAAGTACTTTATTTCAAGCTACAACAGTTATTAAGTCAACTGACAAACGGATAGCTATTCGGCTCTCAGTATAACATAACGAACTTCAACGAGGGTTCGATGTGTTCAGTGAGAGACCGCACATTGGAATACCCGGGCCATTTATACAATTTGTCCAGCCCTTGGCCAACCCTCTTGCGGGTTAAACATTCTGTGAAATACAATACTGGTCTAGGGTTCCTTACCAGGTCAACCTTTAATATATGTATTTTCGATTAGTTTCGCTGATATAAGTAGTACATTTACATATAGTTCAACAGTAGGACAAGCTCTCAGTTCACGACCCCGACAAGCAGCCTTTAGGCATATTAATCATTCAGCTGTACGGAAGTCACAACTGCCAAAATCTATTCGAAAATGTCATTTGGCCTCCATTTTGATGTTCAGGGTGACTTCTACATAACAAGAGAACCTAAAATGGCGGCTTGATTCAAAATGGCGGCTTACATTGATTTCTCTGAGGTCAAGACCTTGCCGTGGAGTTTGTTCGCGCATGATGTTTAGACAACTTGGCGTAGGCCAATATACATATAACTATTACAATAGGAGGCATAATATTATTTCTATTCCGACAAGCTGACCTAAATGCTTTTTCTGGATCATCAAAGCCCATGGGATTATCCGCTAATCGGGACCAAGCTTTGAAGTTTATTAGGTCCAAACTAATGGCAAAGCGATTGAGAATGTCACTGCGTAAGTAAAAGGCAGTGGTGACGTCTCGCACGACCCAAAAATTATGGACTATGCTCTTGTTGCCAATGGAGATTTTGAGCATACACCTGCTTGGCAGGAGATCTTTGGAATTGGGTGTTTCCAGATCCATTTCCCATTTGTCTATCAGTTTGAATGTGGGAATGGCTGGATCTTTTGGGAGTTGGCGGAACATGGCTTCGCTGATGAAGCTCTTACCGTTGTTCACACACACTCGAGCGAGAACAGAGTCCTTCCCATCATTTAACTGAACAGGGATGAACAACTGCTCTCCAATTTGCTGAATATCAGCCAGGCTCTGAGCTGATTTCACATCTTTCTGGACTATAGGAGTGGGAGTGTCTGATTGTGGATTGGTAAAGAATTTCAGAGTGTTTCCTTCCAGTGTGGAATACCACCTTAAACTGGAAGGAAGGTTGATTTTCAGAAATAGAGAGGACCTCCCATCACCAGTGTGTTGTCCTACTGCTATTACTGTCACGTCTGGAATTTGGTTGTTCTGGAAGTGAAATTCTACTTGGTCAGATTTTTGTTCAACCATGTGGCAGGTGCCGTTTAAACTAACATGGTTGACACTCTGTTTTAATTTGATTGGTCGGCTAGCCTGGGTCCCGAGGACCTTGTTTACACAATCAATTAGGGGTGACAACCTTCTCAGGAGGTCATTCCCTAATAAACAAGGGGTGTCCTCTGGAGTTACTACTATGACCGGGTGTTTCACCTTGTGTCGCCCAATTTTAATGTCCAAGTCTGCAGTCCCCTCGACGGGAATTTCCTTCCCGTCAAAGTTCTGCAGTTGTCCAGGAAGAGAGGTGAGAGGAATTCGGTAATTCTCCCCCCTTCCTGCATTTAGTTCATCAAAGGCCCTTTTGGACAGAAGGGTAGCTTGGGATCCAGTGTCCACCACTTGATTCGGTTTTAGGTTCCCCTGGTTCCGGTTCTGGGCCGCCCCTGCCTTTTGGGAGGCAGTCAGCAGGATGGGTTTGAACCAGGGGTTTTTGGTTTTGTTGGTTCTGGGATAGGATGATGGGCGGCAACAGCTCAATCCCCACATCTACCCAGTCTGGATCTCAATCTCTTGGGACCCATTTTTCCTTCGGAGGAGTTGCCCCATCTCTGAAGGAGAAGATCCTTTTCCCAGGATCTTCTGAGGATCCCTCTCCCTCAAATTGGAAGACCTGTACCTCCTCCACAAAGTGGGTCTGTTTGGGTCCTTTGTTTCTCCTACCTCCTCTCTGCTCCTTGGGTGGCAGACTTTCAGGGGTAGGAGATTTTGTTTCCGGTTCCTGGTTTTCCAGGGGCTGTTTAAAAGTTGGGTAGGAAGCTTCCTCCAAGGCTTTACACACCCCTTCCCCTTGTGCCTCCTCCCTGGGAACCGGTGGGTTATCGGGGTGCTGTCCTCGTCATTGTTCTGGAGCACCAGGTACAGAGTTTGGGGCATTCTACGGTGGCATGATCATCTGAGGGTTCTGTTGAGCCCTCAGTATGTGACCCAGATCCCGTGCCATATTTTGGACCTGGCGCTCAAGTTGTGAAACCCGCTCAGGCTGATACTGGGCTCTATTTTCTCCCCTGGGCTGATCCCGGGAAGGGTAACTATCCCTTCTCTGGTAATACCCCGGATTGGGAAGATTTGGGTACCCCTCCACCCTTGGCCTCCCCTCTCCTGGATTAGGTTGTCTGGGCTCAGGGAATTGGGGAAAGAAGGATGGATGGTTTTGGGGTTGTAAATCGGATGGATACCTGGGGAAAAAGTTCTGGCCAGGATTTGGTGAATTTCTGCCCTCCTGGGGGAAGTTAGGAAGGAAGTTCCCCGGGTTAGGCGCTTGGCTGGATTCCCCCCCTTGGGCTGGAGGAGTCCACACATAACCCAGGATGGGTTGGTTTCCCTTGTAGCAGGGACTTACATAATCAGGGGAGCGAGGGACCCCATTTGTGGGACTACCTTCTCGACTCCCTGTCTGTGACTGGCCCGAGGGCCTTCTGGGTTGTGAATTATTTGGCGCAGGCAGGTTTTAGGCCCCCCCATCTCCAAATCTAAAACGGGGGCAACCTTTACCTCTGCCACCTTGGCAGCAGCAGGGGTGCTGTTGGTTTTGGGGTTTTTCTGCGCATTACTTTTATTTTCTATGGGCTTCTGCACCTCATAGATCCGAGTGGCTTGCTCAATCACCCAGTCTAAAGATCTGTTCTCGTGAAAATCTCTCACGAGCTGGGTCATTATGTACTTGGGAAGAGCATGGAAAAATGTGTAGATGAATTCTCTGCTGTCCGTGCGCACCCTTCTGGTGGTCTGCGCAAAGGCACGCTTCAATTCTTGCACAAATTCTTGCGGGGCCTGATCCTCCCCACATTGCAAATTGTAGGCTGCCTTGAGAGCCTCTTGGGGATTTCTATGTACAGAAAAATGTTTCAAGATGGCCGCCCTATATGTGGACCATCTTGAATGGTTTTGGTCCTCCAGCGCTGCAAAGAAACTGGAGTATTCAGGGGAGAATGTCCATTTGACGTACTGGATGCAGCTACTGCTGTCCTTCATATGGAAAGTCTCCATCATTTGCTCATAGAGCTCCACGTGTTCCCAAACAGAATACTTGGCGTTCTTATGATAAGGCGTGATGACACTCCTGATTGCCTTAATCTGTTTTAAGGGGTCCTTAAGCAAGGCCCTTTTCACCTTATTGGCCTTTTTGGTTTGGGTAACCCTGGTCCATTCATCCGCTGATTCAGAAGCACTGCTCCCAGAGGTGCCCATTTGATCTTCCAGGTTTTCCCAGATTCTGCGAGCCTGGGAATAGCTGGCTGAATGTGGGAACCTGGTCTCCTGTGTCCTGTGATGCTCAGAGGAGTCTTCAGATCCCTCCTTGCTACCAGGATTTGATGGGTACCCCCCTAGTGACCTAACTGGGCAGAGGTTTTTAGGATGCCCTTAGGAGGCAGTTGAGGAGAGCCTGAAAAAGAGGTTGGTGACATCCACATTACACTGAAAGTTGGAGAAGAAAGCAGCGATGAGGTGGCAAGAGGTGCATTGTATTGGTTGAACAGCTAGGGGTAAAGTTAGATCCCTGGGGAACACCACAAGTAGAGAAAGATAGACTAGAGGAAAGACCCCAGTTGGACCTGAACAGGTCGATCAGTGAAAAAGGTCAGCCAGGCCAGGACCTGATCATTGATACACAGGTTATCACGTAGATGATTGAGCATGATGGCATAGTAGACCATATCTAAAGCAGAAGAAAGATTGAGGAGAATATATTGTTTTCCATGCTTGCATAATGTGATCACTCTGCGCCTAAGTGGTCGTTTACAAACCTAAAGGTAGGGCCTGTGCATTAGTGGGTGGTTGCGTACAAGTGCAGGAACAATGTGTTTGAAAGAGCCAGGAATAGGTTATGCAATCAAAATGGGAATGACTAAGTGTATGAGTGAATGGTTGAAAGGAGTGAGGGAACGAGTAAATGAGAATATGGCTAAGCATTTCATACACACATTTCCTAACTTGACACAGACAAACTATATGTAGTGGATACTCTTACCACAAGTATGTTTAGAAAAGCAAGAATTTATAATCAGTACCCTAATTTTGTCTCTAACTGATTGGAATATGCAGTTACTAGTGGGATGTGTACAGTTGAAGACGACCCCACTAACACATTGGACCTTCACCAGGGCAAATTTCATCCCACTATTACTATGAGTCTCTTCTAGGGTCAGTGTTGGGAAACTTCTGGTGGTCGATGATGGAGGAGTGGTAACACTTATATTGTTCGATCTCTTTGCTGCCTTCCACAACATTAACCCCATGATCCCTCTGCAGGGACAGGAAGAGGTCGGGATAAGTGTTAATATGGCTGACCAAATTTGGTAAATTCTGTTCCTGCCAGCCGCGGGACTCCGTTTTGCCCCATCTGCCGTTCCACCACACTATTACTATGAGTCTCTTCTAGGGTCAGTGTTGGGAAACTTCTGGTGGTCGATGATGGAGGAGTGGTAACACTTATATTGTTCGATCTCTTTGCTGCCTTCCACAACATTAACCCCATGATCCCTCTGCAGGGACAGGAAGAGGTCGGGATAAGTGTTAATATGGCTGACCAAATTTGGTAAATTCTGTTCCTGCCAGCCGCGGGACTCCGTTTTGCCCCATCTGCCGTTCCACCACCCCTTCTGCCGTTGTGTGAGCCGAAACGAGCCATACAAAGTTTATCTTGCTGCTACATGAGCCTACTAAGGATCGATAAGAATGCCACGAAACGTCTCGTACCACTGCACAAACCTACCATGAACCAGACAAAAAGCGGTGCAAAGTCTCTCATGCCACTACGCAAACCTAGCATGAATCATAAAGAGCTGCACAACATTTCCTGCATCACTACATGAACCTACCACGGATCTAAGAAAAAAGGGTGTGAAGTTTTCCATGCCACTACTGCAACCTAGCAAAGTTCGAAAAAAAATATGTAAAGTTTCTCATGTTGCAATGTGAAACTAGTACGCATATAAAATAAGGCCACATGAAGTTTCTTGTGTCGCTGTGCAAATCTAGTACTGCTATGGTAAAAACATGCACATTTTCTCGTGCTGCTGCATGAAACTACCACAAATCTAAAAAAAGACCTGCACAAAGTTGCTTGTGACGCTGTGGAAATCTAGTACTGATCGAAAAAAGTCCTGCACAAAGTTTCTTGTGTCGTGAACATAGCACAGATCGAACAAAAAGTCCTGCGCAAAGTTACTTGTGGTTCTGATTGAAACTAGCACAGTTCGGACTAACCCATAGAAAGTTTCTCATTTCACTGCATAAAACTAGCATGGATTGAAAAAAAGAAAACCCTGCAAAGTTTCTCAATGTGCTACACAAAACTAACAAAACAACGAAACACCACGCTCCTCACGGAACCACACAAAAGGGGGCAACATTTCAGTAGAGGCAGAACCATAATGCTGACTGTTCAGAACGAGCGGAATCAAATTCAAGTGCCGATTTCCCACTTTTCATTTTGCGGTCAAACTAGTTGCAGCCCCCTAAATGGTAGATACAAGGGATGTTATTGGCTTCACTCCCTTCTGACCGATATGGTTTGGGTAGATATGTTGTCACCTTTTGTCTCTCTCCCCTTAGCTACACCATGTAGGCTCCCCCAAAGATACTCATCACAAAACAGTTTATTGATTTGTTACCCAACCTCATCCTCTGACACAGGTTCAGGGTCTTCTCTGGCATAGAACATGCTCAAATGTTACTCTGGACCAAAGGAAGCAAAGGAAGAGCAGTCAATGCTCTGACTCAATGCCATTGAAAGGAAGAGCAGTCAATGCTCTGACTCAATGCCATTGAAAGGAAGAGCAGTCAATGCTCTGACTCAATGCCATTGACCATCCTGGAGATGTAGGGGGCAAACTGGCACAGGAAAACCTTGGATAAGTCAGAGGTCTAGATGTTGGTAAGCTCTACAGCCTACTGCAATGACTCCTCCTTGCTCTCCTCTCTGACCATCGACCAGGAGCTTTTCTTAGTCCCTGAAGTTAATTAGATGGTTGGAAATTGTTTCTTCCACCTGTGACACTGCCATGCCTTACCCCACATTCAGAGACTTCTGTGGTCACAGCTACTGTTACATATCGGTAGACTACTACAATTATTTGTTTGGGATGTCCTAAATGACTGCTGAACCAAAAGAACATAATGAAACATGTTTCTGCTCATCGTCTAAGCACATCACGCGGGTTCTACCTCATCTTCACGTATTTTCCAAATTCTCCCCGGATCTCTGTATTGCCTGTAGGCTCTGTTATGAACTTGGCCTTCATTCATGTTCGCTAAACTTGCCCCCTACCAATGTTCCCACGCCCTCACTCACAATTTCTGCTCAATGCGCCAGACTTTAATTGGCATAGACACAGCTGCTCCTCTTTCTCACTGCCTGCTTCTTTAACATAACAGGCGTATTTGTAAAGCACACGTTCACCCCCAAACGGGCATCTTGGTGTTAATAACAGATGTTTATTGTGACCCAACTTAATGGTACTCGTTTTATGGACCTCGTAAGGATGAAAGGATGAGTCTGCCTGCCAGGATTTGAACCTGTGACCATGAGTCTAAACGCAGGCCCCTGAAGTGGCTGCATTAGTCCACTGAGCCACGGACCCGGCTAACATGGCACTTTCTGCCATTTGAACTGCAAACTATTTAAGACCAACTGCCTTTAAAATCCAGACATCAAACCTACTTGTTTGCACTAGGCTTCCTTTCACAGCTAACTATGAGCCTTGTTCATGATGTTTTAGTGCGGTGCAAAGTAACTTTGCACAAGTGCAATGTGACTTTGCACTGCCAACAAACACCCTGATTCACAGAGCGGTGCAAAGTGTATTTTTGCAGTGCACAGTCACTTTGCTCTGCAAAAGTACTTCCTTCACTGCAAATTAAGCCCATTTGGCGCAGTCCAAAGAGTACTTTTTCAGAGCAAAGTGACTTTGCGCTGCAAAAAATAACACGTTGCACGGCTTCTCTGAATCAGGGTGTTTGTTGGCAGTGCAAAATCACTTCCTACCAGTGCAAAGTCACTTTGCACTGTGCTAAAAATTCCATGAATCAGACCCTATGTCTGCTTTGTCTTACTTTGCTGACTGTGCCACCACGAGCGCCAAGAAAACCGTAAGGTGTACAAGCACTGTAGAAAAAACGGTGATATAATAATAATAATAATAATAATAATAATAATAATAATAATAATAATAATCGCAATAATAAATATAATCATACTAATAATCATACTGATACATACATTCCATACACATCCTTTGTACGTACGTTGTGCACGCAATCATCATGAACACTTGTTAATCATCAGACAGGCTGCAAACTACAGTCAAACAAGTACATGGATCATCCTACGGGTTACTCGTGTAAATGCGTGTTTCTGTGAGTCACCTCCTCTCTCAGTGCAACGTGCAGCAGAGGAATGGTTTGTGCCAAAGCTGATGTCTTTCCACAATGATTAAACGAATAGCGCAGCAGGAGCAGCTGCGCCACAAACTGAAAATGCAGGGCCCCAGTCATGGAATTTTTTGCACTGTTGAAAATGACTTTGCACTGCTGAAAAGTGACTTTGCACTGCCGAACAAACCCGTAATCATGGAACTGTGCAAAGTGTATTTTTGCGGTGCCAAGTCCGTGCAAAGTCAGTGCTTTGTCATTTTTGCAGTACAAAATTACTTTGCACGGACACTTCTAAAATACACATTGCACAGTTCCCTCGATCAGGGTTTGCATCGGCAGTGCAAAGTCACTTTTCAGCAGTGCAATGTCATTTTCAATAGTGCAAACAATTCCATGAATTGGGCCCTTGAACCTCACCTTGAACACATGCTGCTGCCTTGCATTCTTGACAGAAGTACCCCTCTGGCTAGACCAGCCAATAGCCATCACCTGCCCACGCATCATGTGGTGATTGGCATGGTTTAGCAGCATTGCCCTGTGGCACACTATCTGCACTGTGACAAGGACGACTCAGCTGCACCCAACAGTTGCAGTGCAGCGCCGGCGTGGGAAGGCTGATGGCCGAGCAACCTGTTCCCTTCTGCGCCCCATGTCAACTGCACCCCTAGGACCATACATCAAGCTCTCCGCGCACCTTCATGCGGGCGTCACATAATCCCCAACAAATGGTGACACTTGAGACTCTGTGACTCTGTTGCTGTAGCCATACATGGCGCTCAAACATGATATAGATCATGGATGTCAGACAAGGCCCATGAAACAATCTATAGTGAGGACCGACAGGGGTCGGTGCAGTAACACAGGTTAGATTGCCAATTCCAAATCTTCTGTTTCATAATGCACTCGAATTATTTATCAATACATAAAAAGTTTGTTTAAAAATATGAAGAGTGCTTCTGTAAAATTGTCATTTCCAAATCATCTGTTTCATAAAACACTGGAATTATTTATCAATACATAAGAACTTTGCTTAGAAATGTGAAGAGTGCTCCAGTAAAAGGCATAATGAACCTGTAAATTATAAATGACATCAAAGTAAATCCCAAAGAACAAAGTCTTCAGACAAAATGTCCATTCTTTCCCTATTGCTTACAGAGCGGCATAAGGCCTGGTCCATCACGCCAAAGGCACCTGTCAATTACATTAATGGCCATAAATGGTGACATGTGTTCCATTGGCATCCCTCTGTAAAATTAGCTCTTCTTCAAAGAGAACTCTTCCTGTAAACAAGAAGCACCAATTTCCCCAATGCCGTGCTCTCCTTTCTTGTTTGCTCTAATCTCCTGCATCAAACTTCCTACCAGGGGCTGGGGCGTTGAGGGTGGTTGGAGCCCTTAAACATGAAAGTCATTACAGGAAGCAGCGATTAATCTCAATTACGCACCAATATGATGAATGAACCGGCAGGCTTCGATTGCCTTGCGCGTCGTCTACATATTGAGAAAGCAAGGTGTCCTTTAACCAATCCAGGGAGCCCAAGGAAATATGTGCAAAATGTTTTAACTACATACATGCTGAAGCTCTCCAAAACCTAATTGCATACTCGCTAAATGCTGGCTTCAAGGCCCCCCCGGAAACCAGCTGTTGTGTCACTCTCTGCTCAGGAAATTCAACGCTCTGGTGGCCTCAAGGGTCTGGATTAATCAGGGGGGCAGACATGATGAAGGTCAGCGTCTCCTCATGACAACGTGTCATGAAAGCATCACTGTCCCTATGGTTTCTGGGCAGCTCCATTATGAGGGGGAGGGGTTTCATGGAGAGACCAGAAACATTTTATTTCAGCTTGCCTCATAAATTACGGAAATGTTATCATCACTTTGGTTTACTAGAGAACGAAAAGGTACCTTGTTTGGAACTCCGTTTTCTGTGTCATGGACATTAGGTAAAGGACATGTTCTTATGTTTGTTCAAATACTAAGGCTGCCACCGGACCCTCAAAAGAAGTTCCCATAATTAATTCTGCTCCATTTTCCGATGAAATGCACACCTTTTCTCCTGCGATCCTGGTAAAATATTTAGCAATGCAGTAACAGTTTTCAATGAAAAAGTACTCTGATCACAGCTTTCAAATGGTGGCAGCCATGGCACATTTTTATTTATTTATTTACTTACATAGCGCCGGAGCCCACAGGTTTCAGGGCTCTCAAGGGTAAAGCACTAAAAGGCCAAAGGTAGTTATTCAAACAAGACTGTATTTAATATGTAACGTTATAAAACCTACAAGGTCCATCACATAAATTAAATTGTCTCTGAATGATTGTAACATTTGTTAATGATACACCACTTCATGTTAATCGCATTATTTCACTTGAAAGTACAAGTGGATGAGTCCTCCCTGCCCCCTCAGCTTTTGATCTGCTGACCTTCATGTTACCCAGATAGTGAAACAGTCTGTGCATTAATCAACTGAGGTATCTTTCTCAGCTCCTAGAATAGACTTCTGTTATTGTGGATGTTCTCTGTTTACATCAATGTATTTTAATGACCTGTTCATGTTTGTAAATATGCTTCTCTCACTTTTGTACCTGTTGTTATATTCTAAAGCGCTTTGGCTTAAAGCGCTATATAAATTCAATAAACATAAATATAAACATATCCTACATTACTGTAAATATCACTGTAGTTCTCTATACTATGCATGTCTCTGTACATTTTCATGTCCATTACTGTAAATCTTATTGTATGTCGCACTATTTTTGTAACCATGTTGTTCTATAAGTAAAACGCCCAGATACCCTCGGGATTGGCACGCTATATAAGAAAATAAAACAATCAAACACACTTTGATCACACAAAGAAATGTGACGACAGAGGGATAGCACTGACTTTGGAACTAGCCCAAAATGCCTGAAAATTGTCTGATCCCACATTTCAGTACAAATTCATTATATACGGGCATGTCAAATGAGGAGGAAGCAGTGCTTAGTATGTAAAAATATAAGTGCCTGGGCCCAAATATTTTCCAGCACTCCTGTGACACTGTGGGTGCGAAGTTCCCCTCCCCTTGCTCCCCACAGGGTCGGCATAAATGGGGTTGCACTACAGCACGGACATCCTCCTGGTGGTTGATGGATGAACAGACTATCACCGCTTCATAATTAAATTGAGTCTGAGGCAATACGTGCCGGGGCTCAAAAATAAGTGCCAGGGCTGAGCCCTGGCAAACACCCACACAAATTAAACACTGGGAGCAAGACAGCACTGTAGCACCCAGAGGCAATCCAGTTTGTGGTCCTTCTGGGTGGTTCCAGAAATGTACACAGTGTGTGAAAGGTTTTCATATCTGCTCTACAGGTTTTGTAGTCTGTTACCAAACTGAATCCATGGACTGAAGAGAGACCACTAGAGTCCTGCTCTCATGGTATTATATTATTATTATTATTATTTTTACATGTATTGAGTGCAGATGTAGCTTCCAGAAGCGAGTAACCAGAGACTGTGAAGGGCCTTGAGGAAATCTGCTTGCTCACAACTCCAGCTTAAGCTGTCTTCATTTACAATGTACAGCACCAGCAACTGCTATCACTGGCTTCACGGCGCTAAGAATGAAAAGGACAAGCACGTAGTCTGACAGCTGCAATTATAACATTGCAACATTGTAAATCTTACATTTCTGTGAGGATAAGGGATCCTGAAAAAGAGTGTTTTTTCCACAGAAGTTTAGGGAATGCGAGGGGCAGGAAGGACTTAGAGAGCCTTTTGCAAAGAGTCAGATTTTAAAACTAAAGGTATTCAAGCAGGTGGCTATTTATTCATTTATTTTATTTTTATTTATTTACATGTGTAAAGCGCACTAAGCCCGTGGTCATCAAGACGCTGTTACAAACCAATTACACACAGTGGTCGAAGTGTACGAAAAGAAGTAGTGGAACTATGTTCCCTACCGGTCTGCACCGCTCCCCACAAACCACATCGCCATACCCTCTCCCATGCACAATACAAACCCCAAAACACATGAACCTGCTTTTTAAGGGAACGTCCAGTGCAGTGCACTGAAGGTGCAAGTTTCAACTGCTTCCTACACTTTTATTTTAAAACAAAACTATTCCCGAACGGTTTCTTTTTAAAATAAAAGTATAGGAACAGTAAAGCTTAATTAAAAGAAGTAGAGGAGCACCGCTCCCGACCGCTCCTGACCACTTCGACCACTGATTACACATTCATAAGAACCAATCGTCATAAACAGGTTATAAGTCCAGATTATTCAAATACCCATGTTTTTAGGGATCTCCTGAAGATCCAGTAAGATTTCTCTACTTTCAAGGCAGAGGGGTGGGAGTTCCATTTTTTCTCCGCAAAGGTCAGAAAGCTGGCACCCCCAACTTTAGCACGTTTGTAGCTCGTTTGCAGTAGTTTGTTGTTTTGGGCTGTCCTGCATGGTCTTTTAGACTGATCTCTGATGATTTTCTGGGTCAGTTAGAGGGCCAGATTTGGAGAGACTTATGTGTGTGATGGAGAGAGACTTGAAGATAATGCACTCTCTGATTGGGAGCCAGAGGCCATTTATTCTGGCAGCATAGATATTGTCACGTCTTGGGATGTTAAGTGCTGCACAAATGGTATTGTTCTGGATAACCTGGAGATTTGCAATGTTCCAGCATGACGTGCCTGCAAATAGGGCATTGCAGTATTCCAGGCCTGATCCAATGATAGCAAGAGCAATAGTGAAACAGCTGTTTTGGGAGAGGAAGGACCTGGCTGAATTTATCAGTTTTGTTGTGTGTGCCAAGTCGGAGGCAATGGCATTAACTTGACCAGTGAGCAAGAGTTTGGCGTCAAGGTATACACCAAGGGTTTTAACTGAGGACGAAACAGGAATTTGGATGCCATTGATGCAGAAAGAAGTGTAAGAGGATTCAATTCAACACTGCAGCTAAATCAATGCCTAGTCTGGGATACTGAATGGAAACCCTTATTGATATATCTTTATGTCCAGTTCATGCGTTCTGGGTGACTACCCCTATATAACACCCCTCTCTTGGAATCCCCCTGACCCCACTGAGCCAAGAAGTAGTTCTGTTTTGCAAGTTTAAAAGGTTTATTTGATAATTTAAACAATAGATATATACATCACACTTTATAATAAATTAATAATTGAATATCACACTTCATCTGAGCAGTAATCAATAATGGATAGTCTGGCACTAGCACACTTCTTTATAATCAATGATGAGTGGTTATATGATGGATAAGATAGCAACAATACTTTTATGGTTTCAAATGGATGCAATGTGGAATGAAATGCAGTACAGAAAATAACTTGATAGGATTTCAGCAAAAGACAATGTAATCACTTTCTTGGACAATTCACCGCCCCACCCCCCTTAATGCAATGTAAGGAGATGAATAGAATGGGACTCAGTTCTTAGGAATGCAATCAAAATAGAATTCAGTTCAATTCCCCCCCAGCAGCTTATACAACAGATAGGAGTTTTGAAACACAGGCAAAATGCTTTGAATATGGTGACAATGCAGTGAGAAATATGCTAAAAATGGTTTTAATTCCCTTTAGGAGGTTCAGGGTGAGTGAAATATACTTGGGATGAGTTCAGGCTCACTTTAGCAAGGATCTAGGAGTAACTAGCAGGTTAAACGAATTTTTGGCAAAGGAAAGCAATGAAGCTGCTGTTTTCACACGTGGCTGGATTTTTAACCAAATTGCAAATCGCGGTAAAATTCGCGAGTGCGAGAATCGTGATTACGGTGACAGTATACGGAGTAGCAAGTCGGTTCTAAGTTGAAAAAGTTGAAAAGCTGAGATTCTAAGCTTTCAGAGGAAAGTTAAACCAAGTTCCTAGCCCAAACGGTTCCAGAGATACGGACGATTAAATAAAGGTAGTTTTTCGGATTTGAAATTTTAAAAGTTCAAAGCGACAGGTTACAGCTTGCAGCTAGAAAATGACAAGTGACAGCTTTGCAAATGACAGGTGATAGTTAGGAGGCAGTTCTGGTTAGATTAAAATAGATTGAATTATATTATTTTAACTAAGAGATTGGTTCTGCACAGTTCTGCTAGGTAATCACAATATATTTAGAAATAGGCCTCGCAACGGATCTGGTCAACAGGTTTTCTTCACTCGCCACGGACGGTTTCTGCGCACAGCGTCTGGGTCAGCTCTACTCTGCTGGTCTGGGTCTCTGGTTCTGATCAGGTCTGTGGGTCCGGATACAGCGGTCTCCGGTTCAGCTGGTCTCTCTCTGGATACAACACTGCTTTCTGGCAAATGGCAAGAGTTCTTGCAAAGAATTCAAACAGCTCGCCTGGCTGTGAATAGTGGCAATGATTTGAGGCCTGCTAAAAACGGATTTAGCTTGTAGTTGACCTCTCTGCTACAAATTCTGAAGTAAAGTCCTGGTCTCTGAAGGTGGATAGATTGAAGTCTCTATGTTGGCTCTCTGGCGGTTGATGGAGGTAAAGTATGGATTTTCCCGGCAGAGCGTCCCGCAGCAGATGGAATAGAATGTCCCTATCTGTCCTGACTGTCTGCTTTTATGTGTTTTGAAAGTGGGTGGAGAGGCTAGCTATCAGGGCCTACCCCTCTCCACTTGTCATTGGCCACTTCCTCCTCTTCCCCTTGATTGGGGGAATGAAATGAAGTGTCATCATGATGAGGTCTGTTTATGATACAGAGAACCCACCCCTGTCAACTTTACACACAATCTATATCTGATCCTAATAGACATATTTCATAGATAGACAGTTGTTTGGCATTGCATACACGCATCATGCATTTACTGAGGGTAGACCCTGTTCCAATTCTGTCGTTTCTAGGAGCTTGGGTTCAAAAATGGCAACATATTTCACTTTTTGGTCGGGTTACCAATATTGGATTTGTCCCCGCATTTACAAAAATGTTCGCAAAGCATGTGGGCATTAGGTGGTGGAGTGTCAGATTTTTAACATACATACATTTAGAGTAATATCCTCTTTTCCGCTAAAAACCCCCCTGAACATACCACCGGGTCCTAACACGTCTTCAAATGTGCACAGAAAAATCACAAGAATAATGATATCACTTATAAAATTTTCACAAGTCCGCTCTATGAATGATCCAGCTTTTTAGATTTATGTTCTGGCCCCAAAGGGGTGTGGTTTCCCCAAGCACAAGGTTGAATTTCTGGTTTTTCCAGTTCTGCCAAGCCAGCTTGCTCTCACAGGCAGTGCTCCTCCCCTTTCCTTCCAGGAGGAAGCCACTTTTACGATCCCCCCCAATAAAACATTTGCCTGAGTCAGGACAGGGCTTTGTTAAATTTCCTGCAGAGCCCAGGTAATTCAATCAGAGAAGTGTCATATCCCTTTTGGTGGGAACAGCAAAAGGCAGCTAGGCCTGGGAACACAGCTGTTGTGCAAGTCTCAACTCCTGTCGGGGGTAGCTGGTGGGCAGAATTGAGTTTCATTAAGCCAGGTTTCAGATAAAATGTCACTTTTTGTTCCCCAGTTTAAGTCAAGACAATTTTTACATATGCAGCTTGAATGCTGATTCTAAGTTCAAAACTCTGACATTTCAACAGTGACAAACTATGTGACACTCAAAAGTAGGTCACTCAGTTAATTTAAACATTTTCGATTTTTGGTAGTTTTAAATCCAGTTTCAGTTAGGCTGCTGCAGACCTGCAGAGCTCAGCCAGTCTTGTTATGAACATTCAAGTCACTTCAGAATATAACTTTACATTGTATCCACCTCTCAGTAAGTCTTTCTTTGGCCTGCTTTGGGTTCATTTATTCAGTTTTACACAAAAGTCTGGTGGTTTTAAAACGCCGGCTTTCTGATAGTGGTGAGTACTGGTAATGCAACCATTTTGGGGATTTAAGAAAATGAATTCCCCACAGTTCTAGGTTGCTTTTGGCAATCAGCATTGCCATTCCCAATGGTTTCAGGCTACTGTGTGGGTAGTCCAATGGTGGTTTTAGGCAGTGCCCTTCTGTGCCCATAACATCGGCAAAAATGGGTGGCAGCCTATTCTTCATGCATTTCCCTGGGATTTTTCTGGGAAGCTCTGGCTATCATGATGTTTTCAATGCCAGTACTGCACAGTTTTTGTGGTAGGGCTCGGATGCATGGGTAAAAACATCCCACAGAAGAATAGAGTAGGTTCAGATTCTTTACCTTTGTTGCCAGCGCACCAGGTGGAGTTCTGTCTTATCATCATTAAGGCAGAGACGGTGAGTGTCCATCCAGGTCTGAAGAGTGGCGTAAAATGTGTTAAGGTGTCTTCGGTATAGTTTCCAGAAAGAGGTAGGACGATTTGCGTGTCATCGGCATAGTTTGTGTCAGAAGTACTGATTGAGTCACGTTGGTCAAAGAGGGGTCTGGTGAAAATGTTGTAAAGGGTTGGGGATAAGCAGGGTCCTTGGGAGACTGCCCATGATATGTGGGCTCGTAGGGCACTGTGGTTCTCTGCAAATACTTTTCTCCTAATAGCTAGGAGCACTGCTAAATTTCTGTTAAGGTTCACTTATATTAGCTCCAAGTTAGTGGGGTGCAAGGGAGATTAACCAACCCTGGCACTAGGTGGTATTCAAAGTGAAAAAAACAACAGATGTCCACAAACTTGTGGAACTCTCCCATCCCTCGCACACCCGATTTGTGTTGAATTAACTACAAAGAAATTATCTGCAAACATTTTTTTGGTAAAATGATAATTTGTATTTTGCTTTTTTCATAAGAGAGATTGTTTCTGAATAATATTACATCATCGATATATGATGTAATATTATTCGGAAACAATCTCTCTTATGGAGAGTTGCACAAGTTTGTGGACATCTGTTGTTATCTCTGCAAATACTCTCATAGATCTACCTTGGTGGAAGGAGGCCATCCATCCTGTGGCTTCAGACGAGAAATGAGCTGCAGCAGTGAGGTGTTGGCATAGAATCTGATGGTCGACCAGATTGAATGCAGCTGAAAGAAGGAGGAGGGCAGATTTCCCCTGATCTCAGATCCCGTCGAGCAGTTGTTTTCGATGAATTTGGACAGTCTGTGCCACGGCCCGGTCTGAACCAGACTGTCGAAGGCCAAGGATGTGGTGGGTTTCCAGGAATTGTTGGATCTGAATATATGCAGCTCTGTCCAGTATTTATAAGAGGAAGGGAACAGTGGTGATGGGACGGTAATTGTTGGGTTCTGAGGGGACAAGGCAGGGTTTTTTAATCAGAGGTAGAACGCAAGCTTCTTTGAGGTTAGTTGGGACTAAACCAGAGGAGAATGAGACATTAATGAATTTAGTGATGAAAGGGATCAGTTCATCTAAACAGTCCTTAATAATGGATGCAGGTCAGATGTCGCCTTTACACCTAGAGAGTTTTAAGCCCTTTAGGATGGCTGTGGAGTTGTTGCTGGGTGGTGGCAGAGACGAGTCTGGTCGGGGATTTGAATAGGGATAGCTTGAGGGAATTTTTTGGTGAAGTATCTAGATCTTTTTGAGCATGGCTGTTTGGATTTTGGTGCACCATGTCTCGTCTTTGATTATGACAAGATTTGAGGGGGGTGTCGCTGGGTTTTCTAGTTTCCTCATGATTGGAAAAATATCTCTACTGTTGGATTTGGCACTAGCAATTCTGCAATTGTAGATGTTAGATTTGGCCGCAAGGTTAGCTTGTCTGTAGTATTTGGCTGCCATGGAAATTTGTATTTTCATGGGGTCTGTGAGTGTTTTTCTTTCAACTAGCTTCAGCCAGGTGTTTGGTTTTTGCAGAGTTACATGAGTTGAGTTGTGAACCAGAAGTTTGCGTGTTTGGCTGTTTTATGTTTTCTGGGGGCTTGTGGGGCCACTGCATCCACAGCCAGGGTTTGAGTGCTTGTGTAGAGATCAGCAAGTATAGAGGGGTCATTGGGGTGCAGGTGTTGTCATTGAAGCATTTGTAGTAGGGGGGCTATTCTCTCTTTCATGAGGTTATGAGAGCTTTGTGCCCATGCCGGGGGCATGGATGGAAGGAGCGTGAGTGGTTTGTTTGAAGGCTGAAGTGATAAATGAGAATATGGGGTGGTCCGACCAGGGGCAGGGTGTGTCTTCTAGGATGGTTATCTTGTAGTTGAGGTCAGCTATCCAGTCTAGCGTGCGACCCTTGATATGGGTGGGTTTCTGGACACAGTGTCGGAAGCCCATGGCACTGAGTGGATTGGCTACGTGGGATGCGTTCAAGTCAGATGGGTCATTGAGTCCAAGTTTCATGTCCCCTTTGAGTATTTTTCTAGAGGAGGGCTTGATGTTGTTACCCACAGCATGCATGAGATCCTCTCCAAAGGATAGATTGGGACAAGGCCGTAAGTCTATGAGATCTATAGTCAAGGTGGTATTGTGACAGAGGGACAACTTAGAAGAAAGTAGGTTGCAGTTACCAGCCATTGGTACAGTGGTATGTGTGGTTGTGATAGGGTATTTGGCAAACAGTGCAACTGCCCCCCACCCCCTCAATGTTGAGTCTGTTTGTTCTGTGTATGACATATCCAGAGCGAATAGCACAGGATAATGCTGGACCAGAGTCTTGGTGAAGTCATGTTTCAGAGATGGCAAGCATGTCTAGGTAGTGGGTGCAGATGAGGTCATTTATGTCACGTGCATGTGCTGTGATGGATCTGGCATTAATATGGGCTCCTATTAATAGAGATACGGGTGAGTTACCCTTGTTAGAAGTGGTCGGCAAACTCTGCCTTAAGGTTTTGGTGTCCGGTGGGTGACTGTCATGGTCTTGGGGTGTTTTTTTTCTCAGTATTGTGAGATGTGGTCAGAGTAAGTTTGCATGGTTTAGAGGTGTGGACACCAGGTTTAGGTGCCAAGGTGAGTGTGGAACAAGGTTTGGGATAGGTGAAGTTGAGTTTGGGTTTTGAACCTAATATCAAATAGGGCTACCCCACCTAGGGGAAACTAGCCTTCCAACGTTATGGGGTACACAATTTTGTATTAAACTAAGGACGGCTATACACACAATACAACTGATGGAAAACTAGGAGAAACAACTTCACATATACAATATTCAACTCATGATAATACATATCTCCAATTATGTTTTTATTAAACATATATGCACACAAAATTGTAGAAAAATATATAATACATTTACAAGTAAAAAACATACAGTGGAAAAATAATTCATCTACACATCTATCAAACATCTAAAACATAGGGTGTGTCCCTCTATATTATTATGCCCTTGGACATATGGTTCATTTGTACAAGTAGTATGCCAATTCTGTGCTCCTTCTCTCGCCCAGCGAGTTCAAGTTTCTGTCCTAGTAGGCTTGACTCCGCTGGACATTTATCACGGGCTGACAAACTAAAACATGTGCAATCTACTTGACTGTAGCCTTCATCGATCAGTGCATATTGCTGTTCTCCCAGTTCCCTAAACACACAAAAAAAGACATACTTAATTATGAATGGCCAATATATGACTTACATCTTCAGCACAACAAAAAGTTCCCCTAGAATTAACATATGCAGAGTAACTCCTGCACATCTCACCAGAGGTTCTGAGTTAATCAAGCAGACCTCCTTCAAATATGGATGTTGCTCGGAGTACCTTCACTACTTCTGGTGTGTGCATCTATTCACCCTATGCTATTCTGAAACTGAAAAAAAGATACCCCACCCTGATGTTAAATTAGGGCGTTGGAAGTTGTGGCACCAATGGAGATGGCCAGATAGCTACCTTCCGTAGTTTCTTGACGGTCTAGACTTTTTGCGTCAGGCCGTAATAAAAGGAAGCCACGCCCTCTGACTCGCTGTGTTGCAACTGCTTCGGTTAACAACGATCGAGTAGTGTTTTCCTGCCCCGTTCAGGAACTGCTTACATTGGATTCTTAGCCCTCCTGTTACTTCTTCTCGCCAGGGTAACCCCTTCTTGTCTATTCCCTTTCGTTCTGTTTTCCCTCCGGCCGTATCCCTCTCGGGCTATCCTCTATCTGCTTCCTTATTTTTCACGGTTAGCGGTACCGGCTCTCGTGGATACTTCCTGTGTTCGGTGTCTTTTTTCTTATTGACGCTTGCCCTCTGGTGGACTAGTCTTCCTTGTACTTTCTTTGTTTGGTTCCTTTTCATATTAACCTCTTGTCCTCCTTGGGAACGATCAAGTCTTGTTTCTTCGGTTCCCGTTTGGCTACTATCGACTCTCAATCTCTCTCTCTCTGTCTCTCTCTCTCTCTTTCTCTCTCTCTCCCTCTTTCTCTCTCTTCCATACTCTTCCTACCTTGTCACTTACCCTCTGTTCAGCTGTAAGGAGTCTGTTTACTTCCTGCATCCTTCCAGGTCATCTGTGCATCACCGGAAGATCATCTGTCACTTACCTTGGCTTTCCTGCCAAGCCGTGGCATTCCCAGTGATCCCTCAGTCTACAACAACAGACACTCTTACTACTGGCTGGTGAAGTCTGCTCACTCCATTATCCTGGACAGGGTTTTTTCTGCCTATTAGGCTTTTTCCCTGTTTGGGGGGCTGGCCCCTAAGGGATCTTCTTTGGCTGTTGTTCAAATCACAGCCAGGGTGGTCTCTGGGCAGGCTTGTCCCTACCCACACGAGAAAGAGAAGAAGAAACCTAAGAAAGAAACGACAGAAGAGGATACAGAACCCAGGAAGAGCCGAAGAAGGAAGAAGTCTCTACCGCAGGACAGTGCCAGGGAAGACTCAGGTGAGGAGGAGGCGGGGATGGTGGATCCTGAGTCTGACTACTGATTACTAAACCATATGCTGTCTATTTAATTCTGGGCTGCACAAAGTTCATTACAGGCAGCTCACCTCACAACACCCACTTTGTTTGTTTGTTTGTTTATTAATTTGATAATGCACACCAAACTCTTGCATAGCTGGGTGCAGCAGTACAAGAAGTCTCGGAGCTTAGTTACAGTGCTTACCGCAGGTAAATACATACATACATAGAGTGCTGTGCATATAATTTGTGTGTCAAGGAACATATAGATATACAAACATACATACATTGCAGTGCAGTACATATCATTGCGTATACTTTTTGGGCATACCTGCAGTCATGGAATGCATGGTCAGGTGCAGAGGTTGCAGTAGTCGAGTCTAGTGGGTCGAGAAGCAATAGGGAGAAGGTGGAAGCGGTTATGAGTCATTGATACAAAGCCATTTGAATGCATTATGTCTAAATTTAGTCCGAGGTCAAGTGGGAGCGTATTCCACAATTGCGCACCTTTAACTGTGAAACTGGTTCCTACCGCTGTGGACCATTTAAATCTAGGAATCTTGAGCAAGGATGTTTTGGCAGAGCTTGTTGGTCAGGTGGCTGTTCTCCTAGTGATTTTTTCAGACAAGTTGGGAGATGCTAGAGTGTTCAGACATTTGGAAGTGAGAGCGACTGTTTTAAGGAATAGTCTATCCTTTATTTTTAGCCAATGAGTCTCTTTTCTGAATTTAGTGGTATGCTCTCTGTAGGAGATATTCAGGGCTGCTCTCAAGGCATTGTTTTGCAGACTTTGAAGTTTGTCTAGGACATTGCAGTAATTTAGTCTGGACATTATGGACATTATGAGAGCATTGGCCAGGGTGATACAGCTAGCACTGGAACAGCACTGTCTGGAGGCTCGGATGAGTTTGCAGGTATGGGCTATCTCCATCAAGGCTGAAAGCTAACTCTCTTGATGCTATATATAGCGGATAAAGAACTGAATGGTATCTATAAAATAGGAGACAAAGTACATATCATCATTTTTAGTAATTATTCTATATAGACACTCATAGGCGACTGGTTAAACCAAACTCCAATAGAATGCCCTAATTCGCACCTCGGGCTGTAATCAGAATTCAGATGGTATGCTTCCCCGCTCTGGTGTTTCCATAGATTTTCCAACTGTCCACTCTTGTTGACAACTTCATAGGGGTGCTCCTGTGCGGAGCCAAAGTATATTTCTCCAGGTTCTTAATTGAGACTTCAAGTTACTTTCCTGACTCTAACGATGCACAATGAGTGTTCTATAATCCATTTACTTAAATCGCCTGAGATCTCTCTCCAGAACCTCTCCCGTACGCCATTTCCACATGTTACTACCCTAGTAGTCATTGCCGTTTGTATACAGCAACGTCTCCACTGTGACATCATCACCTGCGGGTGTGTTGGCGTTATCTATGTGACGTCATCATGTGCATGCACAATTGTGTCATTCCATTATACTTAGCAGTTTAGTGTAGCCTCTTGGAACATGGAGTTTAGTTTATATAAACTTCAAATGTACTTGTCTTCTCCACTCCAAATACCCACATGGTCTCCCAATGTGCCACGGTGAGCATTTCCTTTACCTGTCAATGTGAAGAAACTAGCGGAAGCTCCACATAATAATTAAGATCCACTAAATGGCATTTTGTCCAAAAAATTAATGTTTGCTCTAGATTCAATAGTTTCTTGTTGATAGCTTCTTGTGTTGGCCATCTTACCCTCTTAAGGATAGTCCATTGTAACCAGTGTGATGGTTCTAGCTTGCATTGGGCTAGACATCTGGTTGGTATGACATGAGCAAAAGTTGGGATAGGGGTATAACATGTCATCCTGTATTGAGTGGTTTGCACTTACAACACAAGGCAGCCAGTGGTGGGTGGCAGTGACAATATGATATTTATACACAGCCAAAGGGTTTGCATTCCAAGACTCCCTTAGAGTCAGAATGAAATAAGACATCCATTATATTTCTGATAAGAGAAATAAGCATTCAATGAATATTAGATGGGAGAGCCTCAGGCAGAAGCAAATCAAAAGAGCAAAGCACGGTGGCAAAATCATTGGACTAGAGGTCCCATCCTTTTCCACGATTGAACAATAGATTCAACAAACTGAGAGGAGAATTAAATGACCTCATCTTGATGAATAAGCTGAAGACCAAACTTTAAAGACTGTGAATCCTCCTCAGGCCTCAGAGTTGGGCAGTAGTGTGAAAAGCAAGCTGTAAATCCATTACCATCTCTTTTCACCACACCACCTGATTATGGGTTTTGGCAGTATTGGCACAAGCAGTAATATTTGACACTCTCCAATGACGTCCCAAAGTGGAGTAACAAACCATCCATAATCATGCAGCTACTTACCTGTTCCACCAGTGATAACATGAAGTTATTTTAGGGGTATCAGTGCTGCTCATACTGGCAAACTCATAAAGCACTTCGAAAATCCCCCTCACAACCAAAGGTCCTGAGTTCTTTATTTGTTCTCGTACCCACAGAATCCGATTGGGCTTACTGCACAATAATCCCAGACTCGCTTCAAGTGGAAAAGGTTGCTTTAATGTGACAGGCCACAGTGCACAAAAACACGCTAACATGGCTCCCTGGCCTTACAGACTAACATATCAATTTAACAATTGTCAAAACAAATAAATAAATAAACAATGTAAATTCATCACTTCCTGTCCCTTGCTCCCTCCCCTCCCCTTCAATTCCTCTCAACCTTCATTCCAGTGTCCTCCCATCTTCTCCCTGAGGACACACCCCTCCGTCAATACCTTTTCTCCCTCTTTGTACCCCTGGGGTAGCCCATCCATGCAAACAGCACCACCTCCCTCCTTTACCGTGCTAGTACCCCATTGTGCTTCCCCCAACCCTGCTTCAAAGGGCCATGTCCCCCGGCACCAGAAGAACCCTCCCATGAAGTGTTTTTTTCTGCCCCACCCCTTCCCTACACTACTTCCCATTTACCTTCAACTCTTTATGACATCCTCCTCAGCCATCCTAACATCCCACAAGTACTACATGTTTCTCATGATTGACAAATGCACCTCGTTCTGCTGAAATAATTCTAAATCCTGATGAATGATCTCCTGATGCAACAGCGTTTGCACTCCCCAGGACCTGACAAACTTCACCATCTCCCTGTTGATCTTTTTCCTTGTCCGTTCTACCACCCCTTCATTCACAGCCCCCCTCCATACTCTTCTTGGCATCAACTTGATACAAACAAGCCCCACCCTCAACCAACTCAGATCCATCTTCATCTTTTTTAACAGTGCCACCCCCGTATACCTAACCAAATCGTTCTCCCCAGCATGTGAAATTAGAGCCGCTGGCTCCCTCATACCCGCTAGCATAGGCAGCAGTTGGTCCCACCTGAGCCCCCCAACCCAGACCCTCTCAACAAGGCCATATTATAACTATATCCCAACTGCGTCCCGAAAACACTTTTTGCTGCATCTTTCCCTGCCCATTTCATTATGGAGTGTCCACATATCCATATCTGTGGCAACTCATCAATCCTCTGTGCCACATCTGAAAAAAGAAAAGATTTTATGAGCCTTTGCTCCAACAACTGCATCAATTTCTTTTCTTAACTAACAGCCCTATTGTTCAGCTCTCTAATGTACCCCTTCTACTTTGCTGATTTCTTGTGCCCCAAACTCTTATTAGCCTTTTCTTCAGACAGACCCATCCTACTACCTTCAGATGCCACCCCCATCCTAAAAGAATGTGTCATAAAATCTTCAGCTTTCTACCCCAAAGCCAACAGTGCCCTCCTCATTGCACCCAAAACTTGAGCTGCAGACACCTCAGACCGGTTTTCATGCTGGAAAACCAGACCTGCTCTTCCTTTACATCTTTCCTGCCACAATGCTCCCGCTCATACAGGAAAAAAAATCCTTACTACCTCTATCCAGAGGCACCCAAAAGGCCTTTCCTTTCTGATCCATTTTTGATATCCAAATCTTTATATCCACAATGGTTTCTGAGAAGTGGACGTCCCTCCACAGCAGACCTCCTTCATTTAAATTTTAATTGTACATGCTTGTAAAGCGCTGAAAGCCTGCAGGTATAGGGTCCTCTGATCCTTCTCCTCTCCTCCCCACTACCAGCTCCGACACCCGAAATGCCCCAATAAAGAACCAAATAAAAAATGTCAAAAATATTTCACTTTCCCACGATGATCAGCACACTCCCCCCAGAACCATGGACAACCTCAAGAACAGGGCCACTGAAACTCATCTCCTGCTATCCTTACTATTCCTTTTTTACCATTCCCATCCTTCCAACATCTTACGTGCAATTTCACCCCAACTGGGCTGAAAGCCCCAAAACCATTTCCCATAAAAAGCAATAACCACCAATTTCCAATTACATTTTTTCATTACTCTAGACCAACCCTTGTCCATACACCCCCAATATGAATGCAACCACATCATCCCTTCTTCTCTCCTCCGCATCCTCAATACCCTTCTAACAGTGTGCCCCCCACCCCCTTTTAGAAAGTCCAACCATACCCCTTTGTATACAGCCCTATATCCAGGGGCTATATAACCCTTTACTAAATAGTTTCCTAGCCTCCACTGCTCCTCCCGGATCTGATGCCCGGTCATGTCCTCTTCTGGTACCATCCCACTGAAAAGAAGATAATGCATCTGCGATGCCATTATCCTTCTCTTGTACGTGACTTGTTTTAAACACCACATTCAACTTCAGACATCACAGTTAAAATTCTCTCATTAGCCTGGCTACCCTCTGGTCCCTCTCTGACTGCCTGTTCACAATATTGACCACTGAATCATTGTCGATGTTAAAATTCACTTTCTTGTTCTGCAACTCTCCGCCCTACAACTCCAATTCCACCAGCAATGGAAAGAAAATCCAAAAAGGCTTTACTCCTCCCTCCTCTCTACCTCTGCTCAGGACACTTTTCCGCACACCACTTAGCCCTCCAGTACACTCCAAAACCTACTGAACTTGCCACGTCTGAAAAAATGTGAACTTCCTAAGCAACTGCGTCCCCTTGCAGCCACATTGACACTCCATTGAATTCTTCCAAAAATCTTAGACAAATCTTGCAATCCTCCCTGACCGTTCCTGAAATCCTCACCCTGTCATGGGGATAATTTGCCCCTGCGATAGAACATGCCATGTTCCTGCAAAAAGTGACACCCAGGGCCACCACCTGACATGTGAAATTGAGATGCCCAACTAACCTATGCATGTCCACCAGCTACATTTTGTGGCCCGATATCGCCTTCTCCAGCAACGCTACAAGTTTGCTCACATTGTTGTAGGGCAAGCGTGAGGACATGGCCGCTCAATCCAGCTCTTTTTATAAAAAAGTCAAAATCACTGCCGGCCTTCAGTTTTATCCTCTGCCAATGGCACTTCCAAATCGTGCATCAATGTCTGAAAACCTCTAGCATCCGCTGACATTCTTGTTCTTTGCCCATCCTACTGATGAAAAGAAAGTCATCCAAATAATGCAAAACTCCCTCAAAATCAGAACTGTAAGTAAAAACTCACTACAGAAAAATGCTCAAAAAATGCACACAAAACTACGCAGCCAATTGGCAACCCTTTGTCAATATGAATCTGATCCAGAACTGCATACCCAGCAACCAAAGATCTTTTGTATGCACCGGTAACAAACAAAATGTCGCCTTGATATCACACTTGGCCATGAATGCACCACTCCCTTCCTTCCTCACTAAACCCACTGCCTGACCCACACTGGAATAGGACACCCCGCAATCTTCCGGTGCAAAGAAGTCATTCACCGACATGCCCTCTGGCCATAACACACGATGAATCAATCTGAGTTCTCCAGTTGCTTTAGTAGACACTACCCCTAAAGAAGACACCACCAAGTCAGCCGGCAAATCTGTAAACAGCCCGACCACTCTCCCCACTGCATCGCCTTTTGCAACTTCAACCATACCACTTCCAAATTCTGCCGAGCAGACTTCAAATTTTCTGCCCACCACCGCATCTTCAGATCCTGATATCCCAACTTAAAATCATCATGAAAACCTTCCCCCAAAATCCTGGCCCATTCTCTACCTGGGTAAAAATGGAGCCATGCCTCCAAAATCTAAACCCAAACTGGAGTATAGGCCTTTCCCCACCACTCCTCATCCTGCCCCATGCCCCCTCCCTCTGTCACCTGTTGCAAAACATTGTGTAACAGGATGATGTCCCCCACATCTGCTACACTTGTGCCTAAATTTGCACACTGTTCTAGTGCAGCCCCCCTTATTTGATGGCCAGCATGCTGCTGATGGCTGACCCCTGCCTCCTTTCCCCACCGCATTGAAGGTGGGGCCAACATGAAAGGGCCGGTAAGGCACGGGTAAACCAATTGCTGTATGCAGCGTTGGGGCTGGATGCATAGGCGCCATAAAGTGGAACCATAAGTCCACATCAGCCTCGCTCCATACAGCTTGTTTGTCCTCACCCATCCTTGCCCTAAATTCCTCATCATATCTCACCTATTCAAACCCCCCAAAACCCATAAAGCCACACAACTCTCAGGGAACTTTCACAATAAACGCTAGCATGTATTATAAATGCTGATGTGCAATTTTCAATTGTCACTGATACCCTTGGTCTTGCCGCCAACTGCTGCTCTTCTTCTTTGGACCCTTCTTTTGCTCTCATCTCCCTGTGTAAGAGTTTAAACAAATGCACAAAATCCCTGTCCATATTGTCCATATTTTCTCTTTTGTCCTCATCAGCAGATGCGCACCCAGTTGCTTTAAAATGCTGATGTAACGCATCTTCTTGGTCTTCTCCGTACACTCACCTGCCATTTCAGTAAGAACCTCAACCACCCCTTGCGCCACTGGCTCCGTGACCGTGTCTGTCTGTACTTCAACCAAGGAGACACTTCTCCCCATCGCCCACACCAATGTCCTTGCGGACACCGCCATTCCTCCTTTCTTTCCTCAACAGGCTCCTACTGAGGGAACAAAAAACATCAGCAGAGTCTCCAGGCCAATTTCTCAGCTGTCTTCTTGAACTCCTGCTAGCCCCAGCCCCATCCTCCCCTTCAAACCGTAAACCCCTCTGCTCCCTTTCTCTCCCAAAAAACTCTCCTTGAACCTTATCCCCCAACGCAAACAAGTTTTCTCCTAAAGTCATCCTCTCCTGCCATATGCCATTCATTTTGCGAGTGTATGTTTGAGCCTGGCAGATCCTCTTCAGGCGAGCATGGGACATCCACCCCGTTGCTCCTATGTTGTCTTATTGGCAGGGTCGCACCAACCCCTTTGTGCTCTTCTCTTGTCGGCTGAGGGGTTCCCTCCTGCACCCTGTGCTTCATTGTGCTAGGGGCTGTACTGAACCCTCTAGGCTGTTCTCTTCCACCTGCGGAGGGGCTGCCCTAAACTCTCTCTGTCCAACTCTATGACAGACCACATGGGCTGTGCTGTTCCCTCTATGTACCACACTTCTTTGCCGGGAGGTCACTCCATACCTTCCCCTTTCTCCACTATCTACCAGAGATAGTGTGCTCCTTCTCCCCTACACGCTTCTGCAGGCATTTCCCAACTTGGCCCCTGTGTAGCGCTGCACCTCTTCAGTCCAATCCAACCCTAATATCCTTCCCAACTTGCCCCACACCCAGCTCCGCCATTACTCCTTCTCCACTGGCACCCTCGCCCACCCCATCTGCTCCCGGCACACTGCTTAACCCACCACCGTCTGCTCCCCTACTCCTGGTTGCCCTCCTGGGTTTATCCTTCCTACTCTTCCTAGCCCCTTGTCCCATACCTCCCCCCTCCCTGCTGAGGCGCTCCAAGACACTAACACTGCAAGCACCCCATTTGAAGTTTGAAGCCGCTCTGCGCTGTGGCCTCCTCTCCCTGGAGCCCTATCCACTTGCAACCTCTTGCACTGCCCTTTCTAGCTGAGCTTTTGATGCCCTGCTAATAATGCTAAGCGCCTCCTGTAAGGCTTGGGCATCCACCACGCTCCCTGCTATACTGCCAGTTACCCCAAAAAAAGGTATATTGCCAATGCAAACACCCCCCCTACAACTAACAGTCCCTAATACTGGCCACCTACCCACTGACAAAAAGAAAACCTACTATTCCCTGATATAGCTCAATGTTACTTCATAGATGTCCTATTTGATTCCATTTATTTATTTATTATTATTATTATTATTATTATTATTATTATTATTATTATTATTATCATTATTATTGTTGTTATATTTAAAACTTCCCCTGCAAACCCCACAAGGACCCCCACAAACAAGCAGCCAAAGGCTTGACCCTTGCACCAAAATATCCCCACACAGAACTCCCAACAATTCCCTTAAATATCGGACAATGAGAGGGCTTTCCCCAATAAATAAATGAATCCCTAAACTTGATCTAAGGAATAACGTTATCAACCTAACCTCTATTTAAAACTACATGCCTATCAATCTATTTTCCCGCCTAAACCTCGCCACTGTTTCCCAAGAAGTTAACTGGAGAAGCTTGAAGGGAGCAGAGAGTGCACTGACCTCTAGCGGCACTTGTACCCTACCGCACCCCCAAAGATACAGCCGGTGCCGGAGCCACTGCACAAATCACACGCGCTGACAGCACTGCACCGTAATGTGGGCACCCTCCACCCCCTTCCCCTTGGAAATGCCGGCGCAACGGCATCAGACCAGTATGAGCGGGTGCGGCCCGGCAAGGACAATGTGGGACACGAACGCTGAAGCAGGCGCAGAGGCGCACCGAAAGCCAAGACCCCAACCCACGGTTACATTAAAGCCAGTGATTTATCTACAACACCGCCATTAATACATTATTTAGTCATGTATATATATTTTTGATATAATTAAGCGATATGACTTGGTTAGACACTTTTCTCCAGAATACCTCAGTCCACTACAACTGCCACACCAGGAAGGCCCAAAGACAGGGAAGGAGGATAGCTCAGGGGCAATGTGCTCGCCTTGGAAGCAAGACGACATGGAGCAACACAGGTTTGATCCCCGAGTCCATGCTTAGAAACCTCTAGGTATTAAGCGTGTTATAAATAACCTATCATCATGATCATAATCAACGGGAGCAGCAACCTGACAAACGCTATGTCTCTAACCATCGCTTGCTCACGAACATTCCATGGCCCCATTTATACCCCAGGAAAGGCGCTCTATGAGCAGGTCAGCTAGCTGATCTGTACTGTGCCCCAAAACCACCCCAGGGGGAAATGATTGCGCGTTCCCACCGGGCTCTACTCCGTCATCCATAATTCTGAATTTTCTCTAAGGTACATTGTATTCCCAATCCCAGATGATTCTGTTTTTGGCAGGTTTCATCAAGTATACTCTTCCGCTGGTTGGCTCTATGTACCCCGGTCAGAAGCCCCTGGGTGTTCGTAGAGCAGTGCCACTATTCCTCTCAGAGGCTTCAGCTATGAGGTCAGGCCAAATATCCAGTGTCACGGAGGACCTCTCTCTACTCGGTTATATCTCTTGACTTGATAATTTAGATAATTCAATTGGCCTTCATTGTATTCGTCCACTGTTATATATTTCCCATAATGGTGTCTCTAAAACATGGTATAATTCCTTCTTAAGTGGGAGTGATATTTTACTACTATGAAGAAAATGTGATTATAAGTTTGATGAACAATACTCTCCGGATCATTGGGCACTCACATGTGCTGCTCCTCTAATGGTTGAACACCGCATCAATCAACCAAGACCCACCTCAAGCGCAAAAGTGCCCGCCCCTCATGTTAGCAAGTTCTTTCACTTGATAAAGACAAGTCTCAGCGTTCAATTTTCCCTGTCATATTGTGATTCTCATCACGGCTAATTAAGCTCATTTGAAGTCCTTAATTAAGCTCCATTTGCTGCCATTTATCATGTCAGTTGCAATCTTATAATGTCTGCCTGTACAGAAGCCAAAAAAGACAGCGCTCCAGCTAACAGTGCCCCTGATAGTGGTTAATTGTGGTAGTGTGGCACATTGTGGTGTAGAAATTGAGCTCCATCGCCTATTTATGAGGCGGCATGATCAGTGGTAGAAATGTACCAAGAAACAGTAGTGGAACTGTGACCCGGCGGGGAGCAATATGCAACGCATTTTCCAAGGGTTGCAGCCATGCGGCTTTACAGCCAATTGAGTCGGTTTGTGCTGTAACTGCAATTGTATTGGTATTTGTATTTATATTGTGCTTTATATAGCGCCTTTGTCCAAAGCGCTTTACATAAGAAAAATCCATTAAAGGTACATACAATCAGCAGTGCAAATCAACGTTCCGATACTGCCCGTAACAAGCAATCAGAAGATGGAAGCAGGTGAGTTTTTAGGGAGGAACAGAATGAAGAGTAAGAAGTAATGGAGCCGAGAGACAGAGGGAGCATGTTCGAGTGAAGAGGAGCAAGGAGATGAAAAGAACGAAAGAACGATTTGGCACGGGGAACATTCAGCCTGAAAAGTCCAGAAGAACGGAGAGAGCGAGAGGGATTATAAAATGAAAGGAGAGATGCAAGATAGTGAGGGGCAAGTCTGTAAAGAGATTTAAAAACTAAGCAAAGAAAGTTGAATTTAAGCGAGGAATAGAAAAACAGCCAGCCAAGTGAGGCAAGAGAAGAAGAAATCGAGTCCCGATAAGAAAGAAGACAGAGTGAAAGAATAGAAGAATGGTAAATTGGTTTAAGAGGAGCGAGACATGAACAGGGAAGACCAAAGAATGTGACAGAACAGTAAAATAGTCGAGAGAAGATTAACGAAGAGATAAAGGGGGTAATTCCTAGAATTCAGCGCACAAGTGGCGCACGCGGCTGGCGCACAGTGGCCACGTGCGCTAAAATCCATTTCCGCGCACAACGTATTCATGGATTCCAGCCACCAAAACCAGCCGTGGGGCACAGTGGCGCAGCGACCCTGCAGCAGCGCCAGTTACGCCCCCAAGAACGCCTCTCGCGCAGGAAAAAGCCATCAATATACCCAATCCAGCGCAAAGGGCTGCGCTAACCCTGTACCAGCACAGCTAGCGGGCTACGTGTATCACTGGGGTGCACGGGAAGTACCTCACGTGATTCCATCAGGGTACGTGTATTTAGGGGTGTGCGTGAAGTTCCACACGTGATATCAGCAGGGTACGTGTATTTCAGGGTGCAGGGGAAGTTACACACGCGATTTCCGCAGGGTGCATGTATTTCAGGGGTGCGCGTGAAGTTCTACACGCGATTGGGCTGCGTGCGTGTATTTCAGGGGTGCGCGGGAAGTTCCACACGCGATTGGCCTGGGCGCGTGTATTTCAGGGGTGCGCGGGAAGTTCCACAAGCAATATCAGCAGGGTACGTGTATTTCAGGGTGCAGGGGAAGTTACACATGCGATTTCCGCAGGGTACGTGTATTCCAGGGGTGCGCGTGAAGTTCTACACGCGATTGGGCTGCGTGCGTGTATTTCAGGGGTGCGCGGGAAGTTCCACACGCGATTGGCCTGGGCGCGTGTATTTCAGGGGTGCGCGGGAAGTTCCACACGCAATATCAGCAGGGTACGTGTATTTCAGGGTGCAGGGGAAGTTACACACGCGATTTCCGCAGGGTACGTGTATTCCAGGGGTGCGCATGAAGTTCTACATGCGATTGGGCTGCGTGCGTGTATTTCAGGGGTGCGAGGGAAGTTCTACACCCGAATGGCCTGGGTGCGTGTATTTCAGGGGTGCGCGGGAAGTTCTACACGCGAATGGCCTGGGTGCGTGTATTTCAGGGGTGTGCGTGAAGTTCCACACGCGATTGGGCTGCGTGCGTGTATTTCAGGGGTGCGCGGGAAGTTCTACACGCGAATGGCCTGGGTGCGTTTATTTCAGGGGTGCGCGGGAAGTTTCACACGCGATTGGCCTGGGCGCGTGTATTTCAGGGGTGCGCGGGAAGTTCCACACGCGATTGCCCTGGGTGCGTGTATTTCAGGGGTGCACGGGAAGTTCCACACGCGATTGGCCTGGGCGCGTGTATTTCAGGGGTGCGCGGGAAGTTCCACACGCGATGCCCTGGGTGCGTGTATTTCAGGGGTGCGCGAGAAGTTCCACACGCGATCTGGCCTGGGGGAGCGTGTGCGTGTATACCAGGGGTGCGCGGAAAGTTTTACATGCGATTTCAGCAGGGTACGTGTATTTCAGGGGTGCCGGGGAGTCCTACATGTGATTTGCCAGTGTGGGTCCTCTCAGGTGTTCCCTGTACACCCTCCACGGCCCCTGCAGGCAGCCCACACCACAGGGGACTACCCTGCATCCCTGGTCATGTCCCGTAGGCAGCCCACCCAAAATGGGCATGCCCCCCAGCCAAGGCACATGTCTCCTTGCACTAATGATCACCAACTCATGTCCCCTTGCACCCCCACCCCCAGAATTGCGGGGCACCTGCCAGCAGGCCCCCATCCATGTCCAACTCATGTCCCCTTGCACCCCCACCCCCAGCATTGCGGGGCACCCTCCACCAGGCCCCCACCCATGTCTCCCACCACCCCCACCCCCAGCATTGCGGGGCACCTGCCAGCAGGCCCCCACCCATGTCCAACTCATGTTCCCCACCACCCCCACCCCCCAGCACTGTGGGGCACCTGCCAGCAGGCCCCCACCCATGTCCAACTCATGTCCCCTTGCACCCCCACCCCCAGAATTGCGGGGCACCCTCCACCAGGCCCCCACCCATGTCTCCCACCACCCCCACCCCCAGCATTGCGGGGCACCTGCCAGCAGGCCCCCACCCATGTCCAACTCATGTTCCCCACCACCCCCACCCTCCAGCACTGTGGGGCACCTGCCAGCAGGCCCCCACCCATGTCCAACTCATGTTCCCCACCACCCCCACCCCCCAGCACTGTGGGGCACCTGCCAGCAGGCCCCCACCCATGTCTAACTCATCTTCCCCACTGCCCCCACCCCCCAGCACTGTGGGGCACCTGCCGGCAGGCTCCCACCCATGTCCAACTCATGTTCCCCACCACCCCCACCCCCCAGCACTGTGGGGCACCTGCCAGCAGGCCCCCACCCATGTCCAACTCATGTTCCCCACCACCCCCACCCCCCAGCACTGTGGGGCACCTGCCAGCAGCCCCCCACACATGCCTAACTCATGTTCCCCACCCCCTACCCCCCAGCAGTGCAGGGGCACCCTCCACCAGGCCCTCGCCCATGTCCCATCCATGCCCCCCTGCACCTGGGTCCCAACAATCCCCAATCATGTCCGTAATGGCCATCCTCCCCTGCCAAAAGGCCCAACCAACTATCACATGCACCCACATATCAAAGGCAATTACATGTTACACACCCAATGTAAATAATGAAAATGAACACATGTCAGTCATGCACAATGGCTGCAAGTGAATGTTAAAACACCCAACATGACATGCATGAAAGTAATGAGATGATACGACACATTGAAGGATGAAAATAAAAATGTATTGAAAATCAACTTGAATGGAAATGAAATGTGAAAAACCACAAAGCAAAACAACAAAAATAAGATGAATGTCCATGAAAAAAATCCAAAAAATAAAAAAATCCATTGAAGAACTATTTACAAGATAATCCCGGGTCCATGAGCCCAACCAAATGAAACCTAACTATGACAACTAACTGAAAACTGAACTATATACAAAAATGTGGCGCATTGTCCAATCGCAACCAAATAAAAAAAAAATAATTAAAGGAAACCTACCACTAACTATATAACTATATACAAAGGCAGCGGGCTAGCCCGACGGCTCACTGGTTGTTGTCATGGGCCAGGGCATCATCGAACTCCCGTTCAATGGCTTGGAGGCGGGCATGTTCCCTGGCCCCGAGGTCCCGCAGGGATAATGCAGTGTCCAGCTCCAACTCCCTGCGAAGACCCTCGAGGCACTCAGCCCACCTCAGCGCCCTCCGCATGGAGTCCTCCGCCCTGACCATTGTGAGCCGTTCCTCCTCTGCCCGCTGCCGCTCCGCACCTATCTGCTGGCACAACCGCTCCCACACTGAAGCCACTCCCATTCCAGGGTTCTCCTGCCCTCCGGCCGATGCCTGCACCCCTGATATTGATGGCCCCGAGCCATGATGCCTCCCACGTTGAGCCTGCAGCTGCCTCCGACACAACTGCCTGTGCCAGCACGACGGCATCCAGGCTGATGGAAACCACCGACGCCGTCGTGCACGTGCCCTGCCCGATGATGCCGTCACATCCTCCATCTGCTGGGGTCCAGTTGCTGGTGTGTCCACCCCTGCTGGACCTCTGACTCCCGACTGTGGCAGGGATGGGATCCCCACAGAGCTGGCTGCATTGGTCAGGGCAGGTCCACAGGGGGCCCTGGTGGCATCTGGGCCGGAAGACGGCAAGGAGAACGACTCCACAGAGGAGGAGAGGGCTGCCAGATTGGCCGACACATGCAGGAAACCCCCGAACATGGACGATCCCAATTGGGCCACGTCGGCACGGTGTTCTTCGTGATGACGTGCGTGCTCCTCCTGGGAAGCACGCACTGCATCACGAATCACAGCCGTGCGCATTGCGACCCCAATCAGGACCTTCTCCATACGGCCAGGGGTCCCCTCGTCCGCAGGTGGAGGGGAGTCAGATGACATGGACATCCCCTCTACCTGCGGACGGGCCTGGGACGGAGCATCCCTGCTGGTGCATGGTGGTGCACCCACAGGGTCAGGGACAGCGACATGCACAGGCCCCTCCATGGTGACCTGTGCTGCCTCCTGCCCCTGCCCCTGGACTGCACCACTTGCACCAGCAGGGATGCCCCCACCAGGCCCCATGTGCGCCTCAGTGGCGGCCTCCTCCTCCTGTGTGGAAACCACCAACCTGGATGGCTCCTCACCGTCTTCCGCCGTAGCAGGGCCCTGTGGGGGCTCACCCACCCCTTCCGCTGCAGCCGTGGGGGCATCCCCGCCGCCTTGCTCCACAGCGCCGTCTCCGCCCTCTTCTTCACTAGCCGCTGCGTAGAGGGAGACATAGAACACAAGCATCAGGGTACTGTACAATGGTCCCCTAGACAGGAAGCAATAGCAGATGAGTGCCACTGTCAAAGTACACTTCCATCATGTCCCTCCACAACACATGTGTCAGTCCAGGCAAAACACACACAGTGACAGTCATGGTGCATGCCATGGACATTTCCATAGATGTCCAATGGACTCTCGAAACATACAATGTAATGGTACTCACATGCATCATGGGTCATGCCTATCACATGCACACACTTCACCACAGTCACATCCATCTGGCCCCGTACACCCCAATCACAGTGGATACAAGGATGACTAGGCTGCATCAGTGAATCTGTACATTGTCACAGACATGTGTCATGCATCCATGGCATTCACAAGTCACAGACACGCAGGTCAGGCACACAGACATGGATACCATATATGAACCTGGCATCAGCACCCATCCCTCACACCCACCCATGTCCAGGAACAGAGACTGCCATGCTCTCATGTGTACAATCTGGATAGGGCTCCCCATGTCACATTTAAACACATGCAACGACCGTGCGGTTCACACATTACTGGTCGCACATGCATTACCATGATGTCCCTGCACACATACATGCGTACATGGCCTATGTCACACATACAGGCAAGTATCAGACAACCAGCACACTGCAACATGCCCTGTCTCACACAGCAATGCTTGGCCACTTACCGCTCAACTCCAGACGGGTCTCCCTCTCAAGGACCTGGGCGTGGAGCGCTGGGTGTACGCGTTCCAGGACCCTCATCTGGATGGAACTCATGCGGCCCCGGCCCCCCTCCACGAGGCGCCGGGCCTTTATGAGGGTCCTGGACCTCAAGTCTTCCCAGCGCTTCTTGACCTTCTGGATGGTGCGGGTTGCCACCCCCTCCGCGTTGATGGCAACCACACAGTCGGCCCAGATCCTCTCCCGTCCTTCCTTGTTGGCGCGGGACGATCCGAAGAGGGCATCATACTGCCCCAGGACTTGCTCCACCAGGACACCAACTTCGGTGGCAGTGAAGCTGGTGCCCCTCTGCCCCTCTGGCCGGGGGTTGCCACTGGTGCCAGATGTGGATGTGCCCGACATGGCAACCCCAGGGGCAGGAGTGGGTGGGCAACTGGGTCCTGGGGCTGGGCTGTGGAGCGATGTTATCTGAGTCGGGAGTCTTCTGTTCCAGCAGGGGTGGACACAGCAACTGGACCCCTGTAGATGGCTGATGTGCAGGCACCAAATGGCAGGGCACGGTGGCAGCAGGCAGGCAGGCAGGCAGCAGCAGATGGCACATGGGAGGCTGCTCGGGGCACTGGGGGGGCAGTAATTCGGCCTTCTGGGTAGGAGCGTGGTCTTCCATGTGTTTTCGCGTGGCCAGCTTGATACGGAGTGATTTGGCACGTGAAAATCCTGCACGTCAGCGTGAAAATCGAGGAAAGTCCCTTAGCGCGTAAACGCGTCAGCACGCGTACGCGATTTCATTGGACCAAAGGCCCTTACAGCGTAAGCGCTTCTGTGACGTTTTGCGCACGGGCGTTGCCCTGGCAGGGCTTGGAGATCCCGCGTGCCTTTATGTTCTGTACGTGCTTTTCGTGCGGTGCGTGTTTTTTCCATCCGTTGGGGTTCACACGCTATTACTTCACAGCGGGTGTTGGCTACGCGTTCTTCTACACGCAAGGCAGACAGTGAGTGGTACCCCGCTCCCCCAGGCCTTTCACGCGAACCCCTGATGTACACGTAGCACGCTCCCCCAGGCCCGATCGCGTGAAAAACTTCACGCGAACCCCTGAAATACACGTAGCCCGCTCCCCCAGGCCCGATCGCGTGAATAAGTTCACGCGAACCCCTGAAATACACATAGCCCGCTCCCCCAGGCCCGATCACGTGAAAAAGTTCATGCGAACCCCTGAAATACACGTAGCCCGCTCCCCCAGGCCCGATCGCGTGAAAAACTTCACGCGAACCCCTGAAATACACGTAGCCCGCTCCCCCAGGCCCGATCGCGTGAATAAGTTCACGCGAACCCCTGAAATACACGTAGCCCGCTCAATCGCGTGTGTGACTTCCCGCGCAACCCCGAAATACACGTGCCCCGCTCACACAGGCACAATTGCTGTATGTTGCCACTTTTGTAATGCGCAGGGACGCTACCGCCTGCCTTCGTGTGGCAGACGGGATTCGGCTTGTGCGTGTCTTTCGCTGTGCATGGCTTTGCCCTATTTGATTCCATGAATACGTGTGGTTCGGGTGCGTGTGGGCGTTCCGTCTGCTTCCCTGCAGTACATCCCCAGTTACGCCCTTGTTTTCGCGAGTTGTTCCCCATTCCGCGCGTTACGCCCCGTGTTCCGCCCTGTGAACCCCAACGGATGGAAAACACACGCACCGCACGAAAAGCACGTACAGAACATAAAGGCACGCGGGATCTCCAAGCCCTGCCAGGGCAACGCCCGTGCGCAAAACATCACAGACGCGCTTACGCTGTAAGGGCCTTTGGTCCAATGAAATCGCGTACGCGTGCTGACGCGCTTACGCGCTAAGGCCTTTCCACGATTTTCACGCTGACGTGCAGGATTTTCACGTGCCAAATCACTCCGTATCAAGCTGGCCACGCGAAAACACACGGAAGACCACGCTCCTGCCCAGAAGGCCGAATTACTGCCCCCCCTCCAGTGCCCCGAGCAGCCTCCCACGTGCCATCTGCTGCTGCCTGCCTGCCTGCTGCCACCGTGCCCTGCCATTTAGTGCCTGCACATCAGCCATCTGCAGGGGTCCAGTTGCTGTGTCCACCCCTGCTGGAACAGAAGACTCCCGACTCAGATAACATCGCTCCACAGCCCAGCCCCAGGACCCAGTTGCCCACCCACTCCTGCCCCTGGGGTTGCCATGTCGGGCACATCCACATCTGGCACCAGTGGCAATCCCAGGCCAGAGGGTCAGAGGGGCACCAGCTTCACTGCCACCGAAGTTGGTGTCCTGGTGGAGCAAGTCCTGGGATAGTATGATGCCCTCTTCGAATCGTCCCGCGCCAACAAGGAAGGGCGGGAGAGGATCTGGGCCGACTGTGTGGTTGCCATCAACGCGGAGGGGGTGGCAACCTGCACCATCCAGAAGGTCAAGAAGCGCTGGGAAGACTTGAGGTCCAGGACCCTCATAAAGGCCCGGCGCCTCGTGGAGGGGGGCCGGGGCCGCATGAGTTCCATCCAGATGAGGGTCCTGCAACGCGTACACCCAGCGCTCCACGCCCAGGCCCTTGAGAGGGAGACCCGTCTGGAGTTGAGCGGTAAGTGGCCAAGCATTGCTGTGTGAGACAGGGCATGTTGCAGTGTGCTGGTTGTCTGATACTTGCCTGTATGTGTGACATAGGCCATGTACGCATGTATGTGTGCAGGGACATCATGGTAATGCATGTGCGACCAGCAATGTGTGAACCGCACGGTTGTTGCATGTGTTTAAAAGCGACATGGGGAGCCCTATGCAGATTGTACACATGAGAGCATGGCAGTCTCTGTTCCTGGACATTGGTGGGGGTGAGGGATGGGTGCTGATGCCAGGTTCATATATGGTATCCATGTCTGTGTGCCTGACCTGCGTGTCTGTGACTTGTGAATGCCATGGATGCATGACACATGTCTGTGGCAATGTACAGATTCACTGATGCAGCCTAGTCATCCTTGTATCCACTGTGATTGGGGTGTACGGGGCCAGATGGATGTGACTGAGGTGAAGTGTGTGCATGTGATAGGCATGACCCATGATGCATGTGAATACCATTACATTGTATGTTTCGAGAGTCCATTGGACATGTATGGAAATGTCCATGGCATGCACCATGACTGTCACTGTGTGTGTTTTGCCTGGAGTGACACATGTGTTGTGGAGGGACATGATGGAAGTGTACTTTGACAGTGGCACTCATCTGCTATTGCTTCCTGTCTAGGGGACCATTGTACAGTACCCTGATGCTTGTGTTCTATGTCTCCCTCTACGCAGCGGCTAGTGAAGAAGAGGGCGGAGAGGGCGCTGTGGAGCAAGGCGGCGGGGATGCCCCCACGGCTGCAGCGGAAGGGGTGGGTGAGCCCCCACAGGGGCCTGCTATGGCGGAAGACGGTGAGGAGCTATCCAGGTTGGTGGTTTCCACAGAGGAGGAGGAGGCCGCCACTGAGGCGCACATGGGGCCTGGTGGGCGCATCCCTGCTGGTGCAAGTGGTGCAGTCCAGGGGCAGGGGCAGGAGGCAGCACAGGTCACCGAGGAGGGGCCTGTGCATGTCGCTGTCCCTCACCCTGTGGGTGCACCACCATGCACCAGCAGGGATGCCCCGTCCCAGGCCCGTCCGCAGGTAGAGGGGATGTCCATGTCATCTGACTCCCCTCCACCTGCGGACGAGGGGACCCCTGGCCGTATGGAGAAGGTCCTGATTGGGGTCGCAATGCGCACGGCTGTGATTCGTGATGCCGTGCGTGCTTCCCAGGAAGAGCATGCACGTCATCACGAAGAGCACCGTGCCGACATGGCCCAATTGGGATCGTCCATGTTCGGGGGTTTCCTGCATGTGTCGGCCAATCTGGCGGCCCTCTCCTCCTCTGTGGAGACTATACGCCAGTCGTTCTCCTTGCCGTCTTCCAGCCCAGATGCCACCAGGGCCCCCTGTGGACCTTCCCTGACCAATGCAGCCAGCTCGGTGGGGATCCCATCCCTGCCACAGTCGGGAGTCAGAGGTCCAGCAGGGGTGGACACACCAGCAACTGGACCCCAGCAGATGGAGGATGTGACGGCATCATCGGGCAGGGCACGTGCACAACGGCGTCAGTGGTTTCCATCAGCCTGGATGCCGTCGTGCTGGCACAGGCAGTTGCGTCGGAGGCAGCAGCAGGCTCAACGTGGGAGGCATCATGGCTCGGGGCCATCAACATCAGGGGTGCAGGCATCGGCCGGAGGGCAGGAGAACCCTTGAATGGGAGTGGCTTCCATGTGGGAGCGGTTGTGCCAGCAGATAGGTGCGGAGCAGCAGCGGGCAGAGGAGGAACGGCTCACAATGGGCAGGGCGGAGGACTCCATGCGGAGGGCGCTGAGGCGGGCTGAGTGCCTCGAGGGTCTTCGCAGGGAGTTGGAGCTGGACACTGCATTATCCCTGCTGGACCGCGGGCCAGGGAACATGCCCGCCTCCAAGCCATTGAACGGGAGTTCGATGATACCCTGGCCTATGACAACAACCAGTGAGCCGTCAGACTAGCCCGCTGCCTTTGTATATAGTTATATAGTTAGTGGTAGGTTTCCTTTAATTATTTTTTTTTTATTTGGTTGCGATTGGACAATGCGCCACATTTTTGTATATAGTTCAGTTTTTAGTTAGTTGTCATAGTTAGGTTTCATTTGGTTGGGCTCATGGACCCGGGATTATCTTGTAAATAGTTCTTCAATGGATTTTTTTATTTTTTGGATTTTTTTCATGGACATTCATCTTATTTTTGTTGTTTTGCTTTGTGGTTTTTCTCATTTCATTTCCATTCAAGTTGATTTTCAATACATTTTTATTTTCATCCTTCAATGTGTCGTATCATCTCATTACTTTCATGCATGTCATGTTGGGTGTTTTAACATTCACTTGCAGCCATTGTGTGTGACTGACATGTGTTCATTTGCATTATTTACATTGGGTGTGTAACATGTAATTGCCTTTGATATGTGGGTGGATGTGATAGTTGGTTGGGCCTTTTGGCAGGGGAGGATGGCCATTACGGACATGATTGGGGATTGTTGGGACCCAGGTGAAGGGGGGCATGGATGGGACATGGGCAAGGGCCTGGTGGAGGGTGCCCCTGCACTGCTGGGGGGTAGGAGGGTGGGGAACATGAGTTAGACATGGGTGGGGGCCTGCTGGCAGGTGCCCCACAGTGCTGGGGGGTGGGGGTGCTGGGGAACATGAGTTGGACATGGGTGGGGGCCTGCTGGCAGGTGCCCCACAGTGCTGGGGGGTGGGGGTGGTGGGGAACATGAGTTGGACATGGGTAGGGGCCTGCTGGCAGGTGCCCCACAGTGCTGGGGGGTGGGGGTGGTGGGGAACATGAGTTAGACATGGGTGGGGGCCTGCTGGCAGGTTCCCCTACAGTGCTGGGGGGTGGGGGTGGTGGGGAACATGAGTTGGACATGGGTGGGGGCCTGCTGGCAGGTGCTCCACAGTGCTGGGGGGTGGGGGTGGTGGGGAACATGAGTTGGACATGGGTGGGGGCCTGCTGGCAGGTGCCCCGCAATGCTGGGGGTGGGGGTGGTGGGAGACATGGGTGGGGGCCTGGTGGAGGGTGCCCCGCAATGCTGGGGGTGGGGGTGCAAGGGGACATGAGTTGGACATGGGTGGGGGCCTGCTGGCAGGTGCCCCGCAATGCTGGGGGTGGGGGTGGTGGGAGACATGGGTGGGGGCCTGGTGGAGGGTGCCCCGCAATGCTGGGGGTGGGGGTGCAAGGGGACATGAGTTGGACATGGGTGGGGCCTGCTGGCAGGTGCCCCGCAATTCTGGGGGTGGGGGTGCAAGGGGACATGAGTTGGTGATCATTAGTGCAAGGAGACATGTGCCTTTGCTGGGGGGCATGCCCATGTTGGGTGGGCTGCCTGCGGGACATGACCAGGGATGCAGGGTAGTCCCCTGTGGTGTGGGCTGCCTGCAGGGGCCGTGGAGGGTGTACAGGGAACACCTGGGAGGACCTACACTGGCAAATCACATGTAGGACTCCCCGGCACCCCTGAAATACACGTACCCTGCTGAAATCGCGTGTAAAACTTTCCGCGCACCTCTGGTATACACGCACACGCTCCCCCAGGCCAGATCGCTTGTGGAACTTCTCGTGCACCCCTGAAATACACGCACTCAGGGCAATCGCGTGTGGAACTTCCCGCGCACCCCTGAAATACACGCGCCCAGGCCAAACGCGTGTGGAACTTCCAGCGCACCCCTGAAATACACGCACACAGCCCAATCGCGTGTGGAACTTCACACGCACCCCTGAAATACACGCACCCAGGCCATTCGCGTGTAGAACTTCCCGCGCACCCCTAAAATACACGCACGCAGCCCAATCGCGTGTAGAACTTCACGCGCACCCCTGGAATACACGTACCCTGCGGAAATCGCGTGTGTAACTTCCCCTGCACCCTGAAATACACGTACCATGCTGATATTGCGTGTGGAACTTCCCGCGCACCCCTGAAATACATGCGCCCAGGCCAATCGCATGTGGAACTTCCCGCGCACCCCTGAAATACACGCACGCAGCCCAATCGCGTGTAGAACTTCACGCGCACCCTGAAATACACGTACCCTGCGGAAATCGCGTGTGTAACTTCCCCTGCACCCTGAAATACACGTACCCTGCTGATATCGCGTGTGGAACTTCACGCGCACCCCGAAATACACGTACACTGATGGAATCGCGTGAGGTACTTCCCGCGCACCCCAGTGATACACGTAGCCCGCTAGCTGTGCTGGTACAGGGATAGCACAGCCCTTTGCGCTGGATTGGGTATATTGATGGCTTTTCCCTGCGCGAGAGGGGTTCTTGGGGGCGTAACTGGCGCTGCTGCAGGTTCGCTGCGCCACTGTGCGCCACGGCTGGTTTTGGTGGCTGGAATCCATGAATACGCTGTGCGAGGAAATGGATTTTAGCGCACGCGGCTGGCGCTGGGATTTGCACGTGCACACTGTGCGCCAGCCGCCTGCGCCACTTGTGCGCTGAATTCTATGAATTACCCCCTTTTTTCTTTACAGTTGCTTCTACTTGATACTATATGTTCCCTTCTTTATTTACTCATTCCATATCAGTTCCAAGTGCCTACTGTTCTTATATTTAAAATGTCATTTGTCTTGGACAGTATTTAGCCCCTCCCTCTCGTACCTCTTAAAAGGGAGCTTCATGTGAGTCTTGCGTTCAATTTAAGCAAACCCATAGAATTGGTACAGTCCAGGACCAAAGTAGAAGAACCGTGAAGGCGGGAGGGAGAGTAAACAGGGTATGGCCCTTACTGCAAAATAGTTTTAACACAAACATAGGGCAAAAACCACTGTATGGAAAATGGGTTATAGCTCATCAGGAAATCCAGAGGCCTATGTGGACCAGGACCAATGTACTAGCACCCAAAGAGAGGGTACATGTACAAACAATTCTGTGATGGAAGGACAGAAAAGGATAGCATGAATATCTGACTATCCTTGCCTAAGTGCAAAGCCTCCTCTAGGTAACGGTGCTGTGCCGCTTACAAACAGTGGATAGGAAAAGAAATAAACTAACCACTTCTATGTAGGTAATAGTTGCAGCCTTGTTGGACCTATGCCACTCTCTTCCACTATGTGTAAGTGGAAATAGGAAGAGAAGTGCTCAATGATCACTTAAAAAGGTGCACCTATGGTCAATTGGAGAGGCATTCAGTGGGGTATCTGTCAGTTTATTAGCCACTAGATTGTCTTCCTGGCCATGGTGTACTCAGGTCTAAAAACGACACAAATACATTGACATGCAATGTTCGACATAACACACAACGAAGAAGACACCAAGTCCCATAATCCGTCGTGAAATGATGTAAATATGACGGGTCATGGGTGGTTGGTAAAAAGAAATGCTCAAACTACAAGGTAGGCGGGATTTGTGCCTCTTGTAAGTAGCATCCACTGTCGAGCGGTTTCTGTGGCATGTATGCGGATAAAGCCACTATCATCAGGACAGTCTTCTTCTCACAGCAATTGGTACAGTCTGGTATGGGTAATTAAAAGACTGACCATATTGAGGGAGGAATGGTTCCACATAGAGGGACTGTCAATACTTTACCCCCAAGTTGTAAGTGCCGTAAGGCTGGATCACATGGACAGGGAACCTATGGGAAACAAAAAGAAGTGTGTGTAGCCATATTAACCCCAGAGCTTATAAAATCAATTCAATTGAATATGGATAACACATAATTGGTTACCATCCACATAAGCAACACTGCTAGTACTAATATTACTATCCATTTAGAAAGTAGGGACACATAGTTTATCACCATCCTGTTATATGTTGTGGGCTGGATGCCTATTTCTGTATACGCCATACGTTATTAAAAGATATAAGTGAACGTAGGTGGATCATACATGGCCTACTATCAGGTACTCCCAATGTCGGATACCTAATTGACATACCTCAAAAATTGAACAGTAGTAAAAGGAAGGAAACAGTAGGGTAGCTGTCTGTGGGATATTGGTGTACAATGCTTCTATGGGCCTCATTACATGGTAGGTGGTAACCATGGCGCTACTAGCGCCATGGTTGCCGCCGGTATTTTACTGTGTCCGCCTTGGTGGATGGCGGAATTACCACCCTACTCCAAGGTGAGCGGGGCAGTAATTCCCCATTTACCAAGGCACTTCCCCATTCCCATTTTTGCCCCCATAGGGCATAATGGGAATGGGGAAGGTGCTAATTACGGTACCACAAATTGCGGTACCGTAATTAGCTCCAAGGTCCCTTTGCAGCACCCTACTTTAACGGCTGGTAAAACCAGCCGTTAAGGTCGGGTCCCGCAAAGGGAACTCGTAGTAAGGCGGTAAGGGTTTACCAGTACCGGTGCCCTTACCGGTACCGGTAAACCCTTACCGCCTACCGTGTAATGAGGCCCTATGTCTAATGTGACCAAGAATTGAGAATTAGGATCAAAGGTCACATTGTTTAGCATATTAAGGATGCTCATTGTATCCTTCAGATATGATTGCATTTTTGGTATCTCTGGTCGCAAAATCTGCGGCGCCCTCTGGACGGACACTATACCGCGACACCAGCGGTCACTTGTGTCTGCCTTGTTAACCCTTTGCTAGCTCAACTGCTGGTGGCCCCAGTTTAAGCACACATGTTTCTTTTTCCCCACAGAGAGCCAGGGACTCGGATCCATGTGTACCGCTTACATTTGGGTACACCCATTTTTCCAGTTATGACTATCTGAGCAGGGACCCATCTAAGGTATGGCTGAACACCAAACTATTTGTTTGTTGTATTGTTACACTTTGTTTACCAAGCCCCCTTCTGTCATTCATTTGCTGGGGCTCCCTGTGACTTCCTTTTACTACTGTTCAATTTTTAAGGTATGTCAATTAGGTATCTGACATTGGGAGTACCTGATAGTAGGCCATGTATGATCCACCTACGTTCACTTATATCTTTGAATAAAGTATGGAGTATACAGAAATGGGCATCCGCCCACAACCTGTAACAGGATGGTGATAAACTATGTGTCCCTACTTTCTAAATGGATAGTAATTTTAGTAATAGCAGTGGTGCTTATGTGGATGACAACCAATTATGTGTTATCCATATTCAATTGAATTGATGTTATAAGCTCTGAGGTGAATATGGCTACATACACTTCTTTTTATTTCCCATAGGTTCCCTCTTCATGTGATCCAGCCTTACGGCACTTACAACTTGGGGGTAAAATATTGACAATCCCTCTATGTTGAACCATTCCTCCCTCAATATGGTCAGTCTTTTAATTACCCATACCAGACTGTACAAATTGCTTGGAGCAGAAGACTGTCCTGATGATAGTGGCTTTATCCGCATACATGCCACAGAAACCGCTCGACAGTGGATGCTACTTACAAGAGCCCCAAATCACGCCTACCTTGTTGTTTGAGCATTTCTTTTTACCAACCACCCATGACCCGTCATATTTACATCATTTCACCATGGATTATGGGACTCGGTGTCTTCTTCGTTGTGTGTTATGTCGAACATTGTATGTCAATGTATCTGTGTCATTTTTAGACCTGAGTACACCATGGCCAGGAAGACAATCTTTTGGCTAATAAACTGACAGATACCCCACTGGATGCCTCTCCAATTGACCATAGGTGCACCTTTTTAAGTGATCATTGAGCACTTCTCTTCCTATGTCCACTTACACATAGTGGAAGAGAGTGGCATAGGTCCAACAAGGGTGAAACTATTAGCTACCTAGAAGTGGTTAGTTTATTTCTTTTCCTATCCACTGTTTGTAAGCGGCACGGCACCGTTACCTAGAGGAGGCTTTGCACTTAGGCAGGGATAGTCAGATATTCATGCTATCCTTTTCTGTCCTTCCATCACAGAATTGTTTGTACATGTACCCTCTCTTTGGGTGCTAGTACATTGGTCGTGGTCCACATAGGCCTCTGGATTTCCTGATGAGCTATAACCCATTTTCCATACAGTGGTTTCTGCCCTATGTTTGTGTTAAAACAGTCCAGGACCACACAGGCTGCACCTGAAGTTCATGTGCCGCGTGAGGAACCTTAAAATAAAAACACGGGAGCGCATATTTATAATGGCATGAGTTATGCACCATGAATTCATGTACACATGCCCTTCCTTTCGGAAAGGTCGAGTTAGCACCTGGACCTGCATCTTGTTTGGAAAAAATACCTGGTTGATCTTGCCTCTTCTTCTTGCTTCATGGCACCCTTTTGCCAGGAGGGATGCCACAATCTTTGTCAGAGCCCAGTTCTTCTAAACTCCACACACCACTCCATTGCCAGCAGAGGTGCCACGCAGCTGTCACCTCCGAACTTCAACCCCATTTCACTACGCGATGCCCCAAAACCAAGATGGTAGCTGCACACTTCACTGCTGCCTGGACTGCTCTGCACATATATGGTACACTCCCGCTGGGAAGAGGGAGGACCACAGTACCAATGCTGGGACTGCCCTCTTCCACTGGACAGGCACCACCGCCAATTGCTCAAACTGCTTAGAACACAGGGCCTGGGACAGTGACTCTAGCAGCCATCCGCTGACTGCGCAGAAGTTCTGGGCTGCAATTGGCATCGACTGGGGTGGCCCAAGTGGAGCACTGACTTTTGCAGGGCAAGTACGGCGTGCACACACATAATAATCACAGTTTAGGAGAATGGGATTGCACCTGGGGTGGTCAATTCCAGGGGTGGACCGTCCCACCGAAGGCCATGCCCTGGACACGCCACCGATGCAGCCCAGGTGAGAGTATGCTCTGGTGTCAACCCGACTATGGCATACGCGGTACGGCTGGAAGGACCTTACTGACATTTCTGACCTTCCTACCCATTTACAAACGCTGCACCAACCAGGGCGATCTAGGAGCTTGGGTAAAGTAAGGGACGCTCAAGGTAGGTATGGGGCAAGTTACCGGTGCTAAATCGAGGTATTGATATGAAGTGTTTCTCCTTACATGTCTACACCTGTCTGCTGCCTAGGGTGCCACACACCGTCGCACCATTACTTGCAGATCGTTTTAAAGGTGTACTGTGCCCCGCTTCCCACGTAGCATGGTTGCACAACATGAGAGTTTTAAATAAATACACTGTCTGAAATAAGGTTTGTGGAATATCTCAGAACCGGTTGTTACTTCACAGAACCATACTTCCACTTATCAGGGGTAATTGTGGCACTGCATCACATCCAGCCACAATCTTGTGGCACATGCCAGGAGTCTGGTTTAAGCATGTCTGCAAAATCCGACGTCAAGCCAGGAGAGGAGAAAATGCACAAACATAATCTATCTTCATAGCCACATGATTATAATAGTTCTTTTGTTACACGCTTAATACCAGAAAAGGTTTCTAAGCACAAGCCCGGCATTCAAACCTCTGTTGCTATACATTGTGGTGCTTCCAAGACAGAGCGTTGCCCCTCAGCTATAATTCATGCATTATAATTATAGATGCCTCTGGGCTAAGTGCGCTTAACAAATGTCAAAATAAATAAATAAATGCATACATAAATAAATAAATTGTATGAATTGTGGGTGCATGTTTTGTTTGCAGAATTATTAATGGAAGCACAGAAAACACTTGTGTGAGAGCAAATAGAAAGGTCGTCATCTGGGAGGGGAGTGAGTGCAGAGGTGTGAGTGACACAGCTTTAATACAAGCACATAGACCAAGCTTAAAGATCCTAGGAATGCACTCAGTGTTATTGAAGCATGCGATCAGTGCTTCATGAGCCCCACAAGGTCTTAGAATGGCTAATGTATAGGACATTCACACACACCTGTAATTCTCTAGCCACCAATAATGGAAGATCTCTCAGATCCTTTGCTTCCCCAATTTTGCTGTCTCATTCAGATGCTTCAATGTCAGGGCATGTTGGTCTTGTCCAGATGCTACCCTGGCAATGCAGTGGTTTGCACTGTTTCACAGAGACTCTACCTGGTAGTCTGCACGTGGTGGCTCCATTTTGGCACTGAAAAAGCAAAGAGGTGATGGCTGGAAGGTTTAGAATAAATCTTATCCTCTGGGATTGCTCTGGGCAACTCCCCAGACCATTGTGCGTTGGCTGAGAACCATTACAGAAGAGGAAAGACCATATGCAAATCAGGCTTGGTCCAACTCCAAAAGGGACAGTCCAGCTCAAACAGCTAGGTCACATCCCTTCTGCACGAGACCACAAGCATTCCCCATTTTGGAACTGAGCACTATTCGCGGGTGAGAGTGAGCACAGCTGGATTAATTTGGTTAATAAAGTTGGTTGAAGTTGTGGTTGCTAGAGGTCAAAACCTGTGGTGCATACCCTATAGAAATGGCTCAGCATGGGGCATTACAAATAGTAGAAGATGTGTGGACCTTGGCTAGAAAAACCAGTGGTGAGGGCTGGACACCCTGGAGTGGCATTCAGTTGAAGAATGGCTGAGATTCACATGGACTATTTGTTGCTATCCATAAGAAACTCACAGAACAATGGGGGAGTCAGAGAACACACTCTAGATTTGCATAAAAAATGGGCTGAGAATGCCAATGCATTTCGGACTGGTGGTCTTTCTTCAGGGCAACTAACTGACTCAGTTGGTGCAAATAGGGCAGTGTTTCTCCATGTGCAGTGAGTAATCTCTGACCAAATAAAGACGATTTTGGTGGAAGGGAGCTCACATCAGATGGGAAGATAACAACGTCAATGGAAAGGATACCAATATCCCAGACGCTCCGAGCGCTCAACTGCTCCCAGCGCTCAACTGCTCCCAGTGCTGAACTGTGCTGCTACCATGCTCTCTGTTGCAAGCTTTTCAGCTTTTGATAGGCAGACGCGGTTTATAGTCATAATATCGAAAAAATAATGTTGAATTACAAAAATGTCGAAAAAAAAATATCGAATTCAAAAATGTCGAAAACACATACATATAATAGAAAAAGTAATTAATTTGAAAATAAAATGTCGAAAAAAAATCGAAAAACCAATGTTAAAATAACTATGTAAAATATCACATATACTAACGTTTTTTATTGGGGGGGCCCCCCCCCAAACCCCCCATCCCAAACCCCTACCCCAACCCTCCACTCCTCCCCATCCCCCCCAACACCCCCCATGGATATACCTTTAATTTTTTTAAAAAAGTATTTAATAAAACATTAAGTAAATAATTAATTATTAAAAAACCCAATCCCAAACCCCCCTTTGAAATATCAAGTAATGGCTGGTGAATTTGAAAGTGGAGGGGCAGAAATAATTCCCCCTGACTGCATTCTCATGAGCGTGGGCAGCAAGACTGAACCAAGGTGTGTTGGGACAGACTGCCTGCCTGGGAATATGTGCAAACTATTAGTTTGAAATTGTGCATTTCAGAGCACATACAATTTGCAATTGGCCCACCAGTAAATGCCAGGTCATGAACAGTACACAGCAGCATTTCACAAAGCATGTTCATGCTGCCTGTCTCCAAAGGAAAGTCTTGAGTCCTGCGTCAACAATATTTACCAGTGGCGTTCTGTTTGCAAACTGGTTGTGAGGTTTGTAAACAGAGCATGCCACACTTCCCCCATTTTCATGTTTCCAAAGAAAGTCATCACCATTCTTGTTGCAACACAATATTTGTAAATGCTGCATGTGCAAAACAATCCATGCAAGAATGACCACTGTGACATGCATTTCCATTCTATCTTCCCCAACACAGGTATTCTTGCATTGCCAATAAAATACAGATTTTATTATGATACATACCCAACAGTATTCACCAGCATTGTGAATTTAGAACAAATGTTCCTGCTGCTTCTACCCAGGACAGGAATACATGTCATGATTGTCACTGTAAAACACTTTTACATGGTGCTTGTTCCCAACAATATCGGCCAGAATGTCTACCACAAAGTCAATTTTTAACTGCCTGAAACCAACAATGACCCCGCGTTTCCATTGTAAGATATATGTTCATGCTGTTTGTGCCCAACAATATAGACCAGCATTGCCACTGTAAGTATATGTTTATTCGGGCTTTACACAATATACATCACAGTTGCCACTGTTAAACATATTTCCATGATGAATATCCCAACAGTGTAGGCACATGCTTTCATGTTGCTTGTGTCCAACAATATATGCCAGCAATTCTACTAGAAATCACATATATATATATATGCCCCCACTGTCCACTAACAATCATAAAAGCTGCGTCATCAAAACAGTACTATGCTGCCCCAGTTTATGCTGCCTGCACAAACACCACATATACACACACAGGTATATATGGATTCTCAAAATCTTGCATACAAACATATATTTCTTGTACATATTATCATAGCCAATCTGCTCAGTCTCTCTGCTTCCTTACGTCTGGCTCCTGCGGCTATGTTCTGTGCCTGTCCTAAAACAGAAAAACATGAAGCAAAGTTAATTGACAACTCCTCTCTATGAATCCATGCATTCCACAGGAAACCAGGAGAGACTCGGCATGTGTTCTTCTGCTCCAAATCCAGGATCCTCATTGTCTCCTATGGGCCATTGCTCCCAAGTGTCACATTGTTCCAGCAGGGTTCACCACTCTTTCCACATTGAGGCCCACATGGTCTTCTGTGAGGACAGACACAGTTTGGTAGGCAATGTAGTTTGCACGCCATCAGGAGGAAAGATCTGCATGGCCAGAAGTGGCAGCATATCTATGCATAATGAAAGAGCACCAACTCAATGCACATTATGCACAGGCCACCAATGGAACTGCCAATGCATTTATTACTGTTACCTTTTAGTATCACGCAGTTGTACTATAATAGTATGGGTCCTGTCAGCAGCTGCTTAGATATGCTTTGAATAGTATAATCTTCATTTTTCACCTTATGATTTATTAGGAATACATTGATGTGTGAAAGTATGTTGTTCCTCAAAACTGGTACACATAAGGGACATACTGGGCCTCATTAATGCTTTGGCGGTAGCCATGCCCTTGATAAGGGCATGGCTGCCACCAAAACCGGGTCCAGGTTCCCTGAATGGGGAATTACAGAGCCATTCCGAGTTTGGAGGGCCCGGTAATTCCCCCTACAGGGAACCCGGGCCCGGACCTTCCCCATTCCCATGTGAGCCCTCATAGGGCTCAATGGGAATGGGTACAGGGAACTAACAACGGGCCGATTACAATCACAATGTGGACGTCTGTTAAAACCAGACGTCCACATCGGGTCCCGCGAGGGGACCTCGTAATGAGGCGGAATGGGTTGAATGGGTCCACATCCATTAGCGTCACCCGTTAACCCATTCCGCCAATGTTATAATGAGGCTCACTGTATTTTAGTAGGTGCCAATAGCAAAGCGGTTGAGCTTCATGTTATGATTCACACTCTTTTGGTTCCAGGGATATGGAAAAGCTCCCAGCCATTAACTGCAATGGTAAATTTACAGCAATCATTGAATCCTATGGGGGGAGGAGGCACCGTACCAGTGTACTAGTGGGTCAGTGTGCCTTTGTACCAGTTGGAGAGTTAATGTAGGAGATACTGAGTGAATAGGACATGCAGAGGTAAACAAGAGGCAAGGGGGGTGAGAGTGTGAAGGATGTGCATTAAATATAGTGATCTCCCACTTTTAAATTAAGCAGGATATAGTAAAAAAACACCCGCTCAGCGAGGTGAACAGAAGGCTTTCCATGATGCCAATGTTTCTTGCAATACATTTACGTTCCCACAGTGGAAAATCCGGTACAGGTGTGTTCCTTCAGGGGCAGTGGCTTACATGTTGGACCAAAGCCATCACAGGTTTGTCCTTGAAGGGACAAACAAATGTCATGTGTGCAGCAAAGGAATCAAAGTTGTGTTATTACGGTGGCCAATGCTCATAATATTGGGGCAAAAAACTAACAACTACTGGCACTTTGGGGCAGAGCCATCACATGTATATCCTTTAAGGGGCAAATTATGGCCTTTCCGAACAAAGCCAACACAGGTGTGTCCTCAAAATGAGCACATGCTGGCATCTTGCGCTCTAAAACTCTTGTGTACGATTGCAATATAAATAGAATATCATTCATTCATCTTCAGGAAAAGAGATCACAGGTGTGTCTTTACAGAGGACGATTCTGGCATTTTGGGTCAAAGCCATCACAGTTTTTTTCCTTACAGTGGCAAATGCTGGTAATATGTGTAAAACGCTATCAGCATTGTGTCGTCAAACGGGTATATGCTGCCAGAATAGGTCCTTACAAGGGAAAGTTTTGGCAATAATTGGGTAAAGCCAACTTAGATGTGTTCCTACTAGGGAGAATACTGAATATTGTTATACCAAGGCATCATGAAAATGTGCACTTTGTGGGATTAATTGGCCCACTCAACGCATTGCCGCACATCACTTTGCTCACTAATTCCTGTGCGCGCCAGGATCTCAAAATTGTGTTTTACAATCACCAAAATAATGGCTGCACCACTCTGCCACACACATTTAAGGTGGGGTGGAACAGAGTACACACCGCAGGAGTGTGCCAGTGTGCTCTGTAACATGGAATTAAATGAAATAGGCAGCATTGCCTTGCTGAAAACCCCCAAAATTCCCTTTAAAATTACACCTTTTCCACTCTTTGTAAAAGCTGCTTTGACGCTAAATCCATCCATTTACTATGAAACTACTGTGATTGCCCAGGATCATCCATTGTGTCTCAGCAAAACCTAGCCTAATTCCTGAATGACAGCTCCTGTCAAAAGTAACTTTGAAAAAGTAACCACAAACTCTGCTTTCACTCGCACAGGAAAGCACACATATTTCTCCACAATGTATCAAACACCTGCCTGCTGTCTTCAAAAGAACTTTAACTATCTGAGCCTGGTCAGTTTCATATACCAGTGTTCAGATAAAACATTGTGGAAATCTGAGTGAGCTGCCCAAAACCGAATTAAAGAAAGAAATGTCAGTTTGTACCATGTGTGAAAATAGGTTGCTTACAAAATAAGGAAAAATGAATGCCTGTGTTTTAAAACAGTGCACTGGTGAATAAAAGTGTTATTTGTATTTAGAAATATAAAGGGGTTGGTTACTGGGGAGAATATATCACATGTGTTATTTAATGTAACAGGCTTATTCAATGAAAGATGTTAAACCCAGGGTGGTTTGAGTTACCAAGTTGAAAAACAGGTTTTCTGCTTGGAGGAGGGCTCTCTCTCTCAGTGGCTCCTGGCAACTCCCTGATAATTACAGGGTTGGACAGAATTTCGTCTCTATTGAGCCCACGGACAATGGAGCTCCAAGGGCAAGGAAGTTGGAAGTGTGAAAGGGCAATCAAATCTACAAACAAGCTGAAACCCCTATCTTGCTTGAAAGGAAATGCCAGTTGGTATCAGCTGACAAGAAAAAAAAATGGTCCAGCCCCTGCCATTTGCTTTCGAAGATTATTTCATGAAGAAACTTTAAAGACTTCTATCTCTGCAGCAAGACTTTGAAAAATTGTGAACACTTTCCAGTTTAAAATTGAGCATGTGTGCTTTATTTTGAAACTTGGTAGAATGTCTTGACACACACTGGACAGAAATGGTGAAATATTGAGGATTTAAAGAAAAGTATAAATGTTGCGAACATAAAATGTTGTACATATATCTCTGTAGATAAGTCGCATCTGTGTACAAAGTTGGGGAATTTTAGGCCAAATCTTTCCTGTTTAAAATTACCAAAATGTATCAGAAAGGTGAAACCATGTCCCACAGACTTGAGGTTTGGATTGAAATGTGACGCACAAAATATGTAACCTGTGTATCTAATTTACTAAGAGTTTGCAACTTCATAAATATCTGTTTGTGGCAAAATTAGATTTTAGTTCCAGTAACTATGGGATGTTTCTAGACACTGTAAATAACCTCATAAACCTGACATCACTTTTCTGATATCCAAGCAACTGAGAGCAAGACGGAGATTACTACCCTTGCCTGATCCTATTGTTAGGGGCGTGTGTAGTAAAGCCTGCCCCTGTCAAATACTGTGATGATGCCACCGGGCACTATAAATAAGAGCCCCTGACAACACACAGGCACACTGATTCCTGACAGATTCCTGATTGTCTGCCCGGCGTCCTGTCTGTTCCTGTCTTCTAGCAATTATCCATCTAGAATCAAGATCCCAACTACAAAGCCAAAACCTTGCTGATCCTGCTTCAGCCAGGCCTCAATGTTTAATTATCCCAATAACCAAAGGAAAGCTGTGGTGCTTTGGGAAAGCATTCTGAATATGACCTGGCTTGCTGCTCACTAAAGGCATGCCTATCATCCAGCTGATCTGTAGTATTCAGTAACCAGAGGTGCCAGTCCAGTGCCAGTCCAGTGCCAGTCCAGTACCCTCCGCTGACCGAACTGCCCAGCTGTCTCGCCAGGAGCTTTGTCTTGTCATGACCAGAACCCTTGACTGTCCAAAATCCAAATTAAAAGTGGATTGTATTAATAGGAACCATAGAACCATAGTATACCTTGCCTTGTCCTATCCCAACCTCTAAACCATCCTATCCTTACCTTAATAACTTGTAACATTGTCAGAATACATATTGCAACCCTGTCATTGATGTATCTTGCTAAACACCATTTATTTTGTCATTTTTATCTTGTCTTGTAAATCCTAACCTATCAATCCTATTTCGAGTGATCGGTCTGGTTCCGCCAGAGCGTGCACCGGGGAACCAGGGTTGATTCTGCGGATCGACCATGGAACTTACTGTGTCTCATTCAGGTATTCTAGCCTGAACGTTTTCTCGCATTGTGTAAAACTGTCCTTGTCAAAATTGATTTATTCATTTTCTCAAAAACGCACCTCACTAGATGTTCCATATCTCACTCAATTTACCAGCTAGAGGCCTAATTTCAATTCCATATTGTACTAAGGACCCAAAGCTACCCCTCAACCCAAAAACCACATTCATAATATTTCACCCATTTTTATTAAAAACCGTTTGGTTAATTTCAGGCGGGAATGAACATTTTTGCAAAGTTTTACACATGTTATTTTTACTATCAATTGTTTTAAACCTTCCATTCATTTTTGAATTGTATTCTTTTGCTCAATCTATTGCTTGTGATTGCTTGTAACTTTCCAGTGTTACTCCTGTAGAGAATTGTACTTAGTTAAGGATTTTTGCACACATTCATTGTTTTATTCAGCCAATTCTGAGTATAATTTTAACAGTGCAAGGGTTCAGATCCGTATTTCTCTCTTGTTTGGGGAGGGAAGGTTGGATTTGAATTTTGTTTCTTATTCCTCATTCCTAATTACCTGCTGCTTCCTAATATCTATTTAGAATTGATTATTTATGGGTTGGTAATATTGCAGGGGGAAATCCTAACTTGAGTGCTATCTTTCTAAAAATTCAAAAATGTCCCATTCCCTGGTGTTTTGTAGTTGTGTCAATAGAAGGTTAAACTAAGTGCATTGCTTACATTCCTGTCGTTCTTATCACTCCATTGGTGATTAATGCCCCATATAAAAAATGGTATGATTTCTTTAGAATTTTCAAATAAATAAATACATATTATATTTTATCAACCAGACTGGTTCATGGTCCATTGTGACCTGGGTTATTTGAACAGGTGGTTTGATATGAGTGGTATATCATCTCAATATTGAATCTAATCTAAGTATTTCAATTGCGCGCTGCATTCTGGGCCGAGACTAAGGTGTGCGTCGCCTGATTGAAATCCTTAACAAATTACTGTGGAAATACTGGCATTCTTGTATTCTGTCGATTCTGTATATCTATAACATCTTCAAAATGGCAGCCAGACATCTCTTTGTTTTTTCTGCATACAGACTGCATGCTCAATCCTGTGTAGAATTGCCTGCTTCTATGTGTGCTGTGATACCCTCCGACAGAAGACCGTACACCCTATCAATGACCAGTAATAATAAATAATTAACAATTAAACAAGTAACCATGAAGGAAAGTATTGTGCGGCTTCTAATGGTGTTGCCACTTGGAGTATGATTATTCAGGAATCTAAAAACCCTGTCAGAGAATATTCGTAACTAAATAATATGCACCCTATCTGGCGATCAGGAAAGAGAAAGGGGGTAGAAATAAAGAGAGATGGACACTCTTGCACCCAGTTGCCATCATGAGTGAACACGCATGTGACTCATGAACCAAACCCAAAGGCATTCCATAGACATCACAACGTGAACAAAGAGAACAGTACTGGAGGGGGTTTGCAGGACTCTTACGGCAATACATCATGGGACGCTTAATAAGAGAAGAGTTATGGAAGACCTGCAGGGAATTAAACTACTTCTAATTTCTAAGAAAGCAGCCATGTCAGGTTGGCATCAGCCCTTGTGTAATCAATTAAAATGTCCTCCTCCAATACACCTTCACTAGAAACAGACACTGACCATTCTGTCCTCTTGGTACTTCTTTGCAGCATTTAAACACACACAAACAGACACAAACCACTTCTTAACATAAAATTGTGAATAATAGTAAAACACATTGCAATCTGACCAACGGTCTAAACATCTCAAGCAAACACATTGTACCTCTCACATATACCATTAATGCGGATGATACCCAGATACTCATACCTATCACTGGTGACCACACTGCAGACAGTAAGCCACTTAATGAGGTCTATAGCACCATACAAATCTGGATGGCAAAGCACAGTCTTTGTCTAAATGACGAAAATACAGAACTGCTCCTTCTCGGACCCCTAACTAAATTGAACAAGTTAGGGGCCTTATTCACCTCCTTTAACATTGACAGCAACACCATTAAAGTTGCAAAGGATGTAAAAACTCTAGGGATTTACATTGACTCAGCACTCTCACTCACAAGACAAACCAATGCCCTAGCACCTTCCACGGGCCACATATGTAAGCTCATCACGACTTGCCGCCCTTACCTAACATCGACTAACTGCACTTCTGTAGCAAGAGCATTAGTCCTATCAAAACTTCACAATTGCAACACGCTCTATTTGGGCACATTTCAACAGAATATCAACAAACTCCAAGTCATGCAAAATAACGCTGTTAGAGCGGCTTGTAATATTTCTAGAAAATCCACCAGACAAGCTATAAAGTGGCTTAATATTAAGCAAAGGATTGATATGAGATCGCTCTCTCTTACTCACAAGTGCCTCTACAACCAGGCACCCACCCATCTCTCTGACACATCCCTACACCACACTTTAACACGAGCTACTAGAACTGCACAAACACACTGCATCTCAATCCCCCGTTTCAACCAACAACGTGCAGGTGGAGTCAGCTTCCCAGTACTTGCTGCAAAAAAATGGAATGCACTCCCTATTTCCATAAAAGAACCCTCCTTCCCACAATTTCTTTTGAAGGTAAAAAATTGGCTCAGTGAGCAGGACATCAACCAGTCGTGCGTCTAAACTGACCGCTCACCATTCCCGCTACTTATCACTTCTGTATATTGTACGCTGTACCTATGGCCATATGTATTGCCTGTTTTACTTTTTGCCTGTGTAAACTATAAAGTTGTGCCTTAATAACATGGATCCTTGTGCCTTATACATGTTTCATTGATTGTTCATTTCTTGCCTGTTGTAACTTGTAAGATTAGCGCCCAGTTGCCTGTGTGCTTGGCTGCGCTCTACAAATAAATAAATACAATACAATACAATACTCCGACTGTGCAATGCAAGGAGATGTGTAGTGATAATGCATGGAATTTGACCATCAACTGTTTAAATCTCAGCAAAGCTGACTAAGCAGTGGTGTTTCCTTCCAAAGTGCTATGGTCTATATGTACAACAGACCCAACTCATAATTCAGCCTGAGTACTTTTCAAAATGACATTTCCCTTTCACCTCAACCAGGAACTTGAGACCAGCAATCAATGAATCCTATTACACAGGTAAGGAAAGTGTTATATACTGTGCAAAGAAAATACTGAGACGTCTATGGCAGTATATTGGGGAATCGATTGATATCAGATTTAAAGCTACAGAAAAGTACCAGAGTTTAGGAAGTCACTAGAATCCTTTTGCATTTTCAAAGTCATTGAACAATTGACTGGACCCTTAAAACTTCCCTATAGACAGATGTTGACCTCAAACACTTACTTTTGGCCTGGCCAAGCATCTGGATTGTAACATCTGACCAACTAGGAAATATACCATGCCTCCCTCGGCTACCTTCTTCTTTGTCCCACCATTCCCTATCCAACTATTTTATGTGTGATACCCAAACTCCACCCAACTAACCTTTTAGTCTCCAATCACAAAAGAAATTACATCTCAGCATGTCACTTAACAGGGGTCTCTAATCCAGTCCTTACGAGCCAAATCCACTCCATGTTTTCAGGATGTCCACACCAAATACATTTGAATATTTGAGTACAGTCAGTCTATACAATTGTGAAAGCCAGGTGTAGTTAAGGCCCTAATGGACCCTACATAGAGGCTCCTGCTCTAAACCAGACACAATGACCAGAACTACCACCAAGCACAGAACTTATATGTGTCTTATCACAAATCATCACACAACGCTAGCAATTACCAAAACGCATGACAATATTTTTAACCAAAACAAACATCGACCAGATAGACAAGATGGGCATAAGTGATCGTCCAGCCCATATTCCAATGGACTACATGCCTGAGACACCAAGAAGGTTACCATCTTACAGTCTGCATGTCTCAACATAATAGCAAAGCAATGGTGCACTGTTCTTTCCAGTCCTTATTACCAAAACCAACCCATTTGCCTACATGTACCAGTGCAACAAGTGATCATGAACTTGGGAGCAGTCATATAAGATACAACCCAATAACGTAACATAACATAACATTACATGCCATTGCTCCCTGTAACGTTTTGGCCACCTGCATTGTGCATATCTCCCTGAGACCGGTATATTCTGTTGTGCAGTTTGCATCTCTGATAAGCACATGCAACGCCATGGACAAAAAAAAATAGCAAGCAACAGTGGTTCATCATGAGATATATAAGTTGTGTTTTGCCACTTTGTGGATTTGTGCAAGATATAAACTATGTATCAAAGTCCTGAATCATTGTGAAAGCAACAGCAAATTAAACTACAATCAAACTGCATGTGGAATGTAGCCAGCCCAAAATCTCTCTAAATTCTGAGTTTTAACTACTATGGATTGTGGGAATTTTGGAAATTGCCTCTCTGTGCCCAGAACGCCTCACAATCTGCTTTGCTACCTGCCTCAAATCTCTCTTTAAAGTCACAATCCTATCTCAGAAATAGTCATCTTATATGAGCATTTGTCTCAGAACTGCTGGCCTCCTGTGAATATACAAACATGTTGAGGCACCTCTACCTAGATGGATTATGGTTCAAATAACATGTTAAGTGGGATGTATCCCAATCAGGAAGATCAATGAACACATTTTAGTTCACTGTAACCTTCACAGAAGAAAAATAACCATTTGCATATCAGCCTGGTCCCACCCACAAGGGCAATCCAACACAGAAATGCTCAGCAATTCAGCTCTGAAGAAGAGTAACATCAACAACCCCAGGACACGTTTTGGCCTTGTTTGTTAGCAAGTGGTCCACAACTGGACCGCCTTTAGTGAATTACGGTAAAGCCCTAGGTTTTGCAAAATGTACAAAAGTGTTGGAGCCCACCTACTGAGAACAATCATGATTCAAATAACCTGTTCTATAGGATGTATCACACTCAAGGGGTCTACAAGCACTGTACCCTTCAGCGAGTATGCCTATCCATTTTCATATGTCTGGTCCCAACCACAATGGTAGATCAGCACTGAAATGATAGGCAACAAACCTGGACAAGCATAATATTTGACAATCGGTCTGAGAACAGAGGTAAAAAAACAACCGGCTAATTCACTGAAACCCCAACTTTACAAATAGTATACGAACACTGTAAAACTGAGAACATAGAGAAAAGAGATCATCGATTGACCGATCTAAGGTTGGTTCACCTAATGAGTCACATTGTCTTGGCGCTAATAAAGTTGTGCCTGTTGAGCCACTTTAACGTTTCTGCATGACATCGTCAGAACTGAATCATGTAACAAAACATTGGTAACATGTTAAATAATCAGTTGATATGTAGAGATGTTTAGCTCATGTTCATTTATGAAGTTCAAATCACATGAACATTTCTCATGGGTGCTTCGAAGTATCCACATTGGTTCATTGTGATGTTATTGCAGAAATAACAGTGATGTACAATTACAAAGTGTAATAAACATTGCATGAATAAATATTGAAATGCCTTTTACAGTGCACATTGTACACATACCTATTTGGGGGGTGGGACCCCCGAAGCCCCCATAACTCTCCCACTCCTATATCTGTTTGTCTGCCACCCCTGTTTCCCAAGTTTAACGGAAATCTGTTTTTTTACACCTAAAACCCACCACTATCAATACGTGTTCTTTTCTTTATTTCGATATTTTTTCTGCTAGGTATTTTTTTACCCACTCTGTTTTTTCTTGCAATATGTGTTCATCTTTTCATTATTATCTCCTGCAATATGATCAATGGATACCACCCACTTTGTATGCTATAATGATTTGTAAGTCACCATTTGGTTATGCAACTGAATAGAAGGGCAAAGCCCAAGACTGAGTTCCTTTATAATGTCACAAATCTATGAATTGACATGCAATATTGCAATACATCCTTCACAAATGGTCTGATTATTGTATTTATTTCTCACTCCATACGTTCACAAATTTACCCATATTTGGCTCACTCTGGTATCAGGTGTCTTCCAGTTGTAATATGCATAATATGTTGTTTTTTTTTGGGTGGGGTGGCTTCTCATGTGTTCTTAACAAAAATTGTAAGCAGTTCAGTAATGCTATATCTAAATTATGGGTGGGGATTTTTGCTTAAAATAATTGCCAACATGCAGCAAGCAGCAGGTTCCACGATGTTAAACTAAACTCAATATAGAATCATGAACATGTCCTTATCAATTAATTCCTGTTAATTGTGAGAGAAAGTGCAGAAGAAAGTCTTCTCGAAAGATTGTTCCACCTTTGCTGCTGCCATGGGTATTCCCCCCCAGTGCCAAGGCCTTTTTTGGTGATTTCAGTATTTCACCATGCAAAGCCTTCTAACATGTTCTCCTTCATTAACCCCTTAAGTGCCAAGGACAACCTATCTCGTCCTTGGCACTGGGGAGGTAATCCCAAGGATGAGATACCTCGTCCTTGGCACTTAAGGGGTAAATTACATTCTTTATTTACAAATGAAATTCTGCTCTGAGTTGGCAGCTTCAAGTGTTGTGTCACAAGACGCTGTAATAAGCTATTACAGTTGGTTAGTAATGCACGTGTCTTACCACAGGTGAGTAGTAATGTCGGGTCTATGTGATTACAGAGTATACATGACAGAGTGTGCTTTTTTCAGTGAGAACAATAACAGTGAAAATATTTTGAAATATTTGTTTTTGTTTTGGTGGGGTTCCCACCCAGGACCCGCAATTTTCTATGTGCTTAAATCAACCCTAACCCAATTCCCACCCGGTGTATCCCCTTGCCCCACCCCCATATCCATTTTCAATTTTCTATTCTCTTTTTTTGTTTCTCTGTAATAGCATTCTCTGTAATTGTATTCACAGTAATCACTGGATACCGTAATGCTACACAATGTAAATGGTAATTAGAAAAATATGTCAATTCTGGTTCAAGAGGGGTAGCAACCCCTGATCAAATATGCAGTGTGGATGTAGAAAACAAGTGCTGTCTACTGTCTGCAGCTCTGCCCTGCATCTCTCCCTAGACCCCTCAGCAAATTCATATTTGATAGACAAGGGGTGGAACACCTCTTCCCACACGGTTTGATATATTATCTGCTCTTGATAGTGGCTGCCCAAAACAAGCCTGCCAGTAGATCATTGTCTGCCGTAGTGGCTACTAACCTGGGACACTGCTTGTAGATGAAGTCTAGAAGCAGACCCAGAAAGCAGGAAGCTGTAGATGTCCATGAATCCTGTTCTGGTGGACCAGCTTTGTACTGCAGGCTGATGAAGCCTTTTGTGTTTGCCAGAGGACTTTATCTGTGGTTAAGGTAATAGAGATTAATTCCTGAGGAGTGGCTAGAAAAGTGGAGGGGCCTAGTGCAGAGGGAAATGAAGGCTGCTGTGACATGTATCCATAGCCATGGCTACCATGAACAAAAACTTGCTGCCAGAAGATTTGATTCCATATTTAAAGCTTTAATTTGTTCGTTCATTCATTCATTTTTGTCATTTGCATAGCACGATTCACCATAATTATGGTCCCAAAGCGCTGTTTATTTGAATGCCCTTGGAGGGACCAGAGTCCATATTTGGGAGAATTGGGAGGTGCTTTTATGTGTGTGTACATTTCGGCCATGACAGTTATTTGAGGGTGGCCACGACCTTGTTAGTCACTCATGTCTGAAAGTGTGTAGATGGGGGTAGCAGTGGCAAACCTTGAACTAAATAGGGTGCATTGGATTTAAGGACATAGAGAATTATGTGAGAAGTTACAATTCGAATTTCTGTCATTAAAAGTACCTTCGTTCTTATGGCAAAGGTGTTGTGCAATAGTGTTTGTGTTATTTGCGCTTTGAAACAATTGTGTACGGGCGCAATAGAATAAAGTATCAATATCAATTATATGTGAGTGCAGGGAGTATGTAATGATCCTGTGGGTTCAGCTAAGTTACAAGGTTACGGGGTGTGAGGTTAGTAGGGTGAACAGCATTCATATATTGGGAATTCCATAATATGCTGTTGCCAGTGTTCAGTCCCAAACAGATTTCAGATCAGAAAGGCAGCCGTTCATTACCAGAGACAGGCGTAGGACGTTAAGGGAAAAGGTAATACACTCAGCAGTATTTAAAGTGCTTCTAGGAAGAAGGGTAGTGAGAGGCAGGGAGAGGTAGTGATTGACTGGCTCCTAGCCAGAAAGTGAGATTTAAGGGTGGATGTATTTACTCCGACCTGGGTGACAGGATCAGTGATTTTTAGTGGGTGAGCAAGTTGGGTATGTGGATGTCTCTTGAAGCGGGTGGACGAAACACATGTCAATGGGTGACACCTGGGAGGAGGTGCCAGGAAAACATGATGGCAGCTTGTGGGAGAGGCACCCTCACCTGATTTTGCTGGGAGGGTTGAGAGGAAATGTGGGGTCTTGGGTGACACAGCAGTCAGGGTCCATGTCCTGAAGTGAGTGGGAGAGACGTGTGCCATCAGATGACACCTGAGAGGAGGAGAGGAAGGAATCAGGAAAGAGTGAGGGCATATGTGGGAGAGGCATGCTCATCTGGTTTTGCAGGGAAGGTACAGTGGAGACTCAGGCAGGCTGGTGACATGCATTCTGACACATCTGGATAAAAATGTTAGCAACCAATTAAGTAGATGCTGCAGAAGACATGGTGTTTGTGGCATTTGCAATCTTGCAGCACAAACTGCAGTGTGTGCTGATCAGTGCTTAGTTTGTGAAGAACAAGTGTCAGGGCCCAAATATGTTTAAGCACTCCTGTGACACTGCAGGTGGCCAGGTCCCCACCATTTCTGCCAATACCCATAGCTGCTCCCCAGAATGTTAACATATTTGGTGTTGCACTACAGCTTGCACCTGCTCATTGTAGTGGATGTAGGCACTGACTATCACCACATCATAATTAAAATGAGTCGAGACAATAAATGCCGGGGCTCAAAAATAAGTGCCAGGACTGGGCATTGGCAAACACCCCCACAAACGAAGCAGTGTTGCTGAGTAGTTAGTTGGATGAAGGCATCATCCAACTAACGTTTCACCCCCTCCATCACATGTGACTTTCTGGTGAATGTGCCAGTACAAGAAGATGTACTTATAATGCACTCCACCAATACACATACAGTATACAGAAAATGGAGATGTCACCTTCAGTTTGGTACACTATCTCAGAAGCAGAAAGGGAGGTGTGGAGATCCTATCTAATGAAAATCGGGGAAGAAGAAAAGGGGGTCCTTTAACTGCAAGAAGACCTTTAAATTCCCAGGTCTCAAGCTCTGCCTCCCTTTCTGCTGATAGGTCAGGCAATATTAATGATGAGATGGGTACTGAGCAATACAAATATTATGCTCTATCAGATTCCAGACAGGAACAAACATTGATGATGGAAAGCAGAAATTCTTAGAAGGAAGAATGGATTGGCAACTTAGATATGGAGGCTGTATGTTAGGCACCTAAACATGTCAAAAGTGTGTCAGTACTTCACAGAGAACAAACAGCAGCCACTCTGGCCACTTGTACAAACTGCTGAAAATGATGTGCCAAGGGAAGCTATTAATGAGCTTGGGTACCACATCTATGTGGACAAGTAGGTGGATATGAGGCTGAAACATGTTTAGGGTTGCCTGTGGTCTCGAGCAGAAGGGATTTGACCAAGCAGTTCGTGCTGGACTGCCCCTTTTGACGTGGGATCAATCCTGATTTGCATATGGTCTTTCCCCTTTCTGTAATGGCATGACAGGAGAAAATCAATGGTCTAGAGAGTTACAGCAATGACAAAGGTGCGTGTTACTCAAACCCATCCAGCCATCACCTCAGCCTTGGAAATACTTCAGCTGTGCCAAGAGAAGTGCTTAAGAAAACAATAAATGTTGGCGAGAGAATAAGACAGCGAGAGTCACCTCATTTAAATAGTTGTATTTATTAAGATATGGCCTGGCTGGCATTTTCTGTCAATCTTCAACAGTCCGCAACATGACTAGAAACTGAAGACCCAATGATTTGTATGGGTACCAACATCAAAAATGGTTGAGAATGTGGCAATCTTTGGAATTAAGGGTATCAGCAGTAGTCTTGGGGTTTAGTGGAGGTCACTAGGCTTCACTTGAGCAAGTTGGTCTGTTCTTGACATATGGTGTCGATGCTTGGGCAAAGTCTAAGCGTCTGCACTCTGCACTTAGCCGAGGGTGACATGACCTGGGCGTGTGAGATTGAAATTCACAAAGAGCCTCATTACGAGTTGGGCCGTATCCCGACTGGGATACCACCCAACTGTTTTTGAGTTACCACCCACCCGTCCAGCAGTATTACCGCTTCATCACGGGTTGAGCGGTGAATGTAATTCTGCATGGGGAATTTTTTGCGCAATTACTGCCAGCAGTATTACCGCGCTGTAATTGCACCAAAAATCTGCATTTTTCCAGCGTGTTTACCCCCAGCATAGAGCTGGGAGTAAATTCTTCTATAGTCATGTTTGTGTGGACCCTTAAATGCAGTGGTAATAGCATTACTGCCGCATTAAAGGGCTACCGCCCTACTCGTGATGAGGCCCAAAGTAAGCCGTTGCCTGGTCTTGTGAGGCTGCACTTGGCTTATGATGCCTGTATACTTACACATGAGGTTGCACTTGGTTTATGATGCTTGTATACATACACATGAGGCTGCACTTGGCTTATGATGCCTGTATGCATACACATGAGGCTGCACTTGGCTTATGATGCCTGTATGCATACACATGAGGCTGCACTTGGCTTATGATGCCTGTATGCATACACATGAGGCTGCACTTGGCTTATGATGCCTGTATGCATACACATGAGGCTGCACTTGGCTTATGATGCCTGTATGCATACACATGAGGCTGAACTTGGTTTATGATGCCTGTATGCATACACATGAGGCTGCACTTGGCTTATGATGCCTGTATGCATACACATGAGGCTGCACTTGGCTTATGATGCCTGTATGCATACACATGAGGCTGAACTTGGCTTATGATGCCTGTATGCATACACACGAGGCTGCACTTGGCTTATGATGCCTGTATGCATACACACGAGGCTGCACTTGGCTTATGATGCCTGTATGCATACACACGAGGCTGAACTTGGCTTATGATGCCTGTATGCATACACACGAGGCTGCACTTGGCTTATGATGCCTGTATGCATACACACGAGGCTGCACTTGGCTTATGATGCCTGTATGCATACACACGAGGCTGCACTTGGCTTATGATGCCTGTATGCATACACACGAGGCTGCACTTGGCTTATGATGCCTGTATGCATACACACGAGGCTGTACTTGGCTTATGATGCCTGTATACATACACATGAGGCTGCACTTGACATGCAACGTCTGTACCCATTCAAGTGAGAGGGCTTTTGAGCTACCAAGCAATTCTTTGTGGTGTCAGTACCTGATTGCACTACGCATGTAATGTCTGAACCTGTGTATATCAGACTTTTCATAACACATGCTGGCCGTACATGAGCGCCCTACCCTGGGCATTGGAGGCTTTGTAAAGCATAGTATACCAATACCTGGGAACATTATCACCGGGGGGCGCTGAAGCACGGAAGCCTGATCTAGCGTCTCCTCCATTTAGGATGACTCATACCGATTGAGATCAGTTATTTACTACAATTTCCTGAGCCCCCACTGCACGATCCTGCTCACAAGTACCCCACACACCTCCGGTCCAAGTTCCATCAAGAACCACTGATTCCACCCGAATATAGCTCATGGGTCTCAGCCACGTACGCACCATCATGGCCTCCCTCCTACTCATGCTCTAATGCGGTGGAGCTCATCCGCGTTCCATTGCTCCTGTGACTATACATCTAGCCTGCACAAGATCTGACACTGACAGCGGGTCGCCTGCATCGCACTGGCCTGGGCTGCCTGGCCCCCTGCTCCTGACATCTGACGCAGTGAGTGCATCCGTGATCTACATCTCCCTGCACAGGACTTCACAGCACAGCGTTTGCTTAGGAGTCGCGGTGGTCGGAACCCAGCAGGCCCCAGCCTCCTTGAGCCTGCGCTGCGCTCAAGATCTGACAGCCGGTCACTGTGGCGCACCAGCTTGGGCCGCTGGGCCCCCCTGCTCCTGATATCCAACGTAGTAGAGTGCATCCGCAGCCCACTTCTCCTGGGACTCACCTCCTGGCCTACACAGGTTGGCACCCAGCAAGTCTCCGCCTTCCTGAGCCTACACAGTGATCTGCCCTGATCATTGAGCCCCCCCCCCACTCGTCAGTGCACATTGACAGGCATTCACCTCTGAGCTGACTGAGACTGCAGACTCGGACGTTTTGCACATCATCTGCGGGTCCTCCCTTCCACGGCTCCTCAGCCTGAGTATTGTGCCACTGGTCCTTGCTGTGAGAAGTGTTGTGCACCCCAGTCCTGCATCCAGGCACATTGGGGACCGCCTCTGGCTGAAGCTGAGCCCCTCTCCTGTGGTGCAGTACTCCAAATCTTGCTGTGCTCCTTGCTGTGATTAGTGTTGTGCACCCTTGTCCTGCATCCAGCTAAATTGGTGCCTGCCACTGGCCGGAATTGAACTCCTCTCCCTCAGCACTAGGACTTCACCTCCCACCCTCCCGAGGAGCTGTTCTCTGGAGCTTCTCTGGCTCTATCTCCCGCCCTGTCCCCAGCAGCAAAGCGACGTCTCTTCCACCTACGACCTCAGTGGACTCTCCTCCAGTGGCCTCCGGATGACGCACCACATTTCGGATAATCTTTGCAGACTGCATTGGCCACCTCTATGTGTTTACTAGTGACGCGGCAGGCAGCTACCATCTGACTCTGGATCTCATCACCTTTTGCATTGTGCCCCCTGCTACCTAACGCCACCTGTCTTCTCCACATACTCCTAGCCCCTGCTCTCTCCACCTCCTCCACCGTTTTTTTTTCTCCATAGCTCTCACAGTGTATACTACACCTGAACTTTCATCTCGGAGCACTGTGCCCATATACTGCACCTTAGCCACCAACCTCGAGCATTTTACCTACTTTTCCTTTGTTACTTCATCTGAATTGTACTTTAGGAAATCTGCCATCATAGCCCACCCCTTCCCATCTGCCCCTCCCTGTCATCTCCATCCATAGCCCCATCCCGTCCTTACCTCCCTCAGCTCTCCTTCCCAAACCTCCTCAACACCAACTGTCTGCCCTGCTCCCTCTTGCTACAATCTCCTGCCAGCACTTTTCATACCCCTCCTGTCTAGTGCCACTAGGACCGGATCCATACTCACCCTCACTCCCTCCACTCCACCCCCTGTGCAGCATCCCTTAAAATCCGCTTGTACACACTTGTGTGCCACCTCTCTTATCTCCTCTGTCCAAGCTTCCACCCTACCAACCTCATTTCAAACTCACTCTCTTCACCTACGACTCCACCTGCTCCTATTGCTCCTTCAGGCATGCAAGACCCCACCTACCACTTCCCCCCACGTTCTTATCCTCCCATCTCTCATCCCTCCCCCATTCCATCTCCCTCCCCTTTCTCAAATCCCTCTGCCTCATCATTATGACCATCTCCACACTCAACCTTCCCTCCCCCACTCATCCATGTTCGTCCCAACACCCATCCACCCTAACTCACCATGCCAACCTTATCTACCCCCATCGTTGAACCTATCCAGCATCATCAATATCGCCTTTTGGAATGCAAGATCTCTCTGCTGTTGTACTCGACCTGTTTCTACAGCTAAATCTTCAATTCCTATGTATCACCAAAATCTGGATCCCTCCTTTCAACTCTACAGTACTTGCTTCTCTCACTTCCACCTCCTCCTCATTAACTTATGTCTCCCGTCCTACTGGCCATGGTGATGGCATCATCTTTTCTTTCACCCTAAATGCCTGTCTACCCCCTGTCCTACTTCTCTCATTTGAATACTTGTACAAATCCTTCATCCCCTCCCCATGCTATATCCTTTCTAATTATTTACTGCCCACCTGGCCCCATTGCCTCCTTCTATGATGACCTTCACCAACTCCTCTCCCTCATCTCTCCCACCCCCTACCCCTAACTTGACAACTTTAACCTTCATCTCTTCTCCTCAAACCAAACCTCCCCTCTTTTCTCTATTCTTAACTCCTATCTTCTTACCCCCCTCCCTAGTTCACCTACACACTCTTCTGGCTCCACGCTTGATCTTATGTTTGTCTCTTCCTTCTCCCCCTCCCCTGTCTCCACCCTCCCCAACTATCTCTCTGACCATGCTTTACTCTCATTCTCCCTCACTCCCCTGTCTCTCCGTGCCTCCTCCCTCTTCCTCCTTCTCTTACTCTCGACGAGACCTCCACAACGTTAACCCCTCTCACTTCTATGATACCGGTACCTCCTCCCTCCCCCCTCTCCGTCACTTTTCTTCTCTCTCTCTGCTAATAAAACCTTATCCACTCTATACTCCTCCCTCTCCTCCAGTTTTGATCAACTACACCCTCTCTCCCCCTTCCGCTCTCCCGCAAATCCGCACAACGCTGTTTTTCCCATCACCTTCTGTCAATGTGCCGCTTTCTCTGACGCCTTGAAAGACGTTGGTTTTGAAGTGGGAGAATGGAAGACCAGGCTCCCGTCCTTCACCTCTCGCGCTTGGCCTAAAGGGTCACGACCCAGACACCCGCCACGAGAAGAGTTTGTCCATTTACCAGACGACCAGATACCCTGGTACAGGAACATACAGATGTGTCCATCTGCCTGCCCAGCAGCCAGCACTGGCCATGCAGACACCTGCGGCACGGACCAACTAGACTAAAATCTACACGTCGTTAGAGATGCCATGACGACCTAGACAACGGGAAGCACATCTGTACAAATATACACACTGGACATTCCCACACCGATCTACACAAAGAATATACTCAGTGCTATGACGTAGGCGACAGGCATATTCACGGACGTGCATCTTTATTATTTTTACATAGGCTTTCAGAATGCAGAAACGCAAGACGCGTCATGAACTCATCTACAAAGCTTGCTCACGCTTCTCTTGAAACCAGTTACCACCATGAGAAGTATAATGAAGACACGATACTGGTCATGGAACTATATGCTACTATAACCTAAAGCACCTATGCACCAAACGGACCACTTATGCACCAGGCCCAAGTAGGCCTCAAACAAGAGCTCCCGTGGACATTAACAAAGCAAGAGTCAGGTTGCTGATCCTGCAGAATGAGCCCGGTGAAGCAACCAGCCAAGGTCGCAATGTTGCAAACCCACATTCCAAGAACAAATCATCAAAGGCACGATGTTGCAACCTCGCACTCCGCGCACCAACGTTAAGGTCACACCTGCAAATTAAACCAGACACACAGTGGAAAAGCAATATTAATTGTGCAGAATTCTGCCTCAAACACGGTCCCTCCCCACGTGACCAAGCCGAACCTGACGAGATGCCAAACCCAGGAGAAAAGAGGCGTCTGGATCCCTCGCTACGAGACACAGGCAGATACACTTGAAAGGCTCAATGGACATCTGCGACAGTGGGAGCGGTCAGCCTTCCAGCTATGAATAAATCCTCACATTGTCTGCACGTACCCATAGTGAAACGTTGCAAATTGCAGGTACACCGAGAGCTGGGAACAGCGGTGGTCCCAGGCTGGGAAGCTCACGGGCGCACCAATCAGAACATGGGGCTCTTATCACTGACGCCAGTAATATTAACCAATCCTCAGGAGTCTTCATGTAACAATTCTCATGTGTCTAATTGTAGGGACAACCCAGATATATCACCTGACTACCCTTTGTCCACTAACATTGTTCTCTATATGTGTGCTATACTAACCCTACCACTTGAGCAACCAATTAAGAGTGGCGATAGGTTTTTTGTTAACTTTCTGAAGTGACGCAAGTAGCGCGTCATAATACAGTAAAAAGGGCCTGCGAGCCCCACGATTGTGTGTGTGTCAGGACGGACGCGTACGCTCCTTGACCCATCCCTGCCGTTTTGTCTAATAAACAGCAGAGTCACCTTGCTCCTTGTGTGTGTCTCATACTCTATCTCATCTGGGATACACGGGAGGAGTTGGGGCCTCCCTGCCTGGAGGTCTGCGGACGGCCCGGCCGACCCCGGCAGAATTTCCCCCGACAAGTTGGAGATCTTGATCTGCTGAGATCTGTTTAAGATCGACTTTTTATTTTTTACTTTTTCCAGGCACTCCCGTTGCGAGGAGGCCCGGCGGCGCGGCCCCCTCTGCCGTTGCCCCCTTCTGAGGACTACAGGACCATCGCGGAGCTGCGAGAAGACCGGACAGCGCAATCCGGATATTGGCCCTCGGAAGCCGGTTGAGAAGTATCCCGCCCGCGGTTGGCGAGTGTCCAGACGTGGTCCAGACGAGGGGAGGTGGCGAGCCGCTCGGAGGGGTGCACGCAGTCGAGCGGCCCTGCATCGAGAGAACTTGGTGAGCATGACAAGCACAACAAGCAATGCGAAATTGTGAGGGAGGGGGGAAGAAGTAAATAAGGGAGGAGGGAGGTGTTGTACAGACGCACGGCAAAGGTCTAACAACTTAGTGTTGCCAATGGAATGAATGGTAGCGAAACGAGTGCGAGAGCAGTCGGCTACGTCACGCGAAAGAGGGGGGTGGAGCACGAAAACATCACGTGCGGCCGCTCGTAAAGACACTGATTGGCCTAAGTCGCGACTACGTGTAAGGGTGGGTGCGTGTGGTTTCCTACGATTTGGCATTTATTGATCAATGAGTAGACGAGGATCCCTATTGTTCGAGCAAGAAACTCGATAGGTAGATGACGTTTCCCTGTAGGCGGTAGCTAGTTGCCTAGTTGCCCAATACGGAAGATAATTGGCTGGTTAAGCCCTCCTGTTGAGGGGCGTATCACACGCGAGGCGACGCAGAGTGCGCAGTCCGATTATATTATTGATTTGATTACCTTGATCCAGGAGTGACAGGAAGACAACTGTAGGGTTAGCGGGGGTAGATTGCAAGTGTATTTTGAACTTAAAGAACATATGAAGAATGTACCAGTAGCTCGAAGAGATCGGTGACGTCACCAGTAGGGCTTTAATAGGATATCGCGAGCACAAGGAACTTTGGTTTTGAGAGTGGTGGGGAAGAGAAATATGATAAGGGAGCGGACACGGAGATAAACGATAAACGAGTGGATCGGGAAAAGGAGAAGGGAAGAGGGGCGTAGCTGCGCACGGAGAACGCCGGCCACGGCAAGTGTAAAAGGGGGAGGAGAACGGGGAAACAGGACGACTGTATAAGAGCGTCGTAAAGGGTACGCAGCCGCAGGGGGCTGATATACAAATGTAAAACCATACATATATATATATATTTTTTTTTTTTAATTATTTTAATAATTTTTTTATTGCATAATTTGTCAAAGGATTGTCGTAAGTCCCCACACTTGCGGGGCCAGGTAAACAATATAAGGTTGTATATTGTAAACTGCTAGTGAAGGGAAGGGTAACAAGTGGAGCGCCACTATGTCATACGGGACAGGGTCGGGAGGGTGGGGGAACACCCTCACTACCCCACTACAACACATATGCACCACACTGCCACCCCATAGGGAGAAATTAATTAAGTACAGCATAGAGTGGACCCAGGGGACGGATAACAAAATGTTAACACCATGGCCGCCTAATGGTAGTTTCGATCCATATGCCCAACATTCACTGCTAAACCATCTGCACAATACATACAAGGGGAAGAAGTTGGCAAACCATGTGGAGGTGTTTAACTTATGGAGGATGTTCCAGGGGTCCTGACCAGGACCAAATGGAATGTTCACTATGGGGGAAACACCGGAAGAAAAGGAGATTAAGAAAGAAGGAGAGGATGGGAAAAAGGGGCGTGAAAGCACAAAGAATACGGGGAACGGAGGAGAGGGAGGAGAAAAGATTGATAAATCAGACGACATAAAAAGGGAACCCAGCAACGAGATAACCATAACACCGGGAGTGAAAACAGAGGGAGGAGGGTTGTACCCTTTAAGAGAATTAGGAGAAATAGAAGGACAGTTAAGGGCGGCTGAAGGATACTCGAACCCGGCATACAGCCCTCCACCATATGTGGCTCATAGGAAGATGCCAGTGGGGGAGGGGAGCATTGGAGAAGAGCAGACTGTAGAGATAGGAAACGATGAGTGGGTAGCTGCACAGATATTATTAAAATTACGAGGTTCACTAACTGGAGAAGAGAGGGAGGTGGTAAAGAGAACAGACGAGGATAGTGCAAGAGAGAGTGAAATGAGGGGGGAGGAGCTATTACGGCAAAAGGAAGAGATTTTGGAGGAAAGATTAGCAAAGCTAAGGGATGAGCAGAATGAATTGATCAAACAGCTTGAGAGGGAGGAAAGAGAGAGAGTGAGGAAAAGGAAAGAAGGTAAGAACGAATTGGAAAAATTAAGGGAACGAAATGAGGAGCAAAGGAGAGAAGCTGAAAGGGTAAAAGCAGCAGCAGACAGGGTATCAAGAGTAGTGCTGAGAGAGAAGAAGAAGGAAGAAGAAGAAAAGGAAAAGGAAATGGCAATATGGAAGAGGAGGGTACTATCAGAGACAGCTAAGAAATATGAAGAGGGGAAAGTAATAGAAAGTATAGTAGAAAGAGAAAGGGTGAAATGGGAAAGGAAGAAAGAGGATGAAAGAATATTGGAACAGATGAGCAACGAAGTGATGGAGGAATTGAAAAGGAAAAGGGAGGAAAATAGTAGGGAGATGAAGGAGAGAAGTGAAGGGGAAAGAGAAGGGAGGAGTAGTGAGAGTGAAAAATGGGGGGATGTATATAGAAGTAGAGAAGTAGCAACAACATCAGCACTAGGGGGAGCAGTTGGTAACAAAGGAAAAGGAGAAATAGACCTAATAGACTTAGAAACAGTAACAATAAAAGGGAAAAAGGAAGAGTGGTGGGTGCCATTTATGAATGATTTTTGCAGTGAGGAGGAAGAAGGAGTGGAGAGGGAAGGAAGAAAGAGTGAAAGGGAAAGCTTAGATAAGCTATACCTCACTCGAACAAACATAGACTCGCCATGGATCAGTAGGAGAAGGGAGGAGCTGGAGAGAAGTAAGGAGGGAGTGCAAGGACTAGTGGAAAGACAAACCCATGAAACCACACCACCCCCATCTCCATCACGCCCTCCCCCATCGCACCCTACATGCTCAACCACCGCACGCTCGCTGCGCAGAATAAAGCTCGCGCCCTTCATGGACGAACTGACACCCTATGCATGTCGGCTTAGAGACCTCCCTAGTCGCAGGCAAGACAGACAAATAAACACGCCCACATTAAATACAGGAAATGACGAAAGGAGGGGAAAGGATGGAGAAGGAGTTAGGAGCAGGGGTAATAAGGACGAAATTGAAGAGGTAAAGGAAACGGAAGGAGAAGAGGGGTGTGAGGACTCGATATTATGGAACGTAAAGGGTGACACAAGACACAACTTAATGCCACTGTTGAGAGAGGAGGGGTTAGACCACAGTACGTCCCTTGGAAGCATACGGATAAAGAAAATATAAAATGTAGGCTCCCATCACTAAGTGGAGGTGCGGGTAAGTGGATATATGAAATGGAAAAACACACCGCAGGACAGAAACTAGCAGTAGGAGATGTGAAGGGCCTGTTAATATCAATATTAGGGGATAGAGCGGATGACATTTGGAAGAGAGCGGGATTCCATGGGGTAACAATAACAAACACATCGCATGATGGGGCACCATTTGCAAACTGCAGACATGCGCTATGGCAGGCACTGAGAGTACAGTACCCAGACACATCAGACATAGGAGCAATTACTTCCCGTAAGATGCGTGAGAATGAGGATCCTGTTGATTATATCCAGGATATCCAAGAGAAGTGGCGCATGGAAACTAGAGAACAATGGGACAAAACACCAGCCATATTTTATCATATACTAGTACAACGGCTCCCAGAAGGAGTTCAGAAACAACTAAAGAAAGTAGTGGGAATGGAAGCAAAACCATGGCCAGAAATACAACTGACTATAGTACATCACTGCAGGACATGGCAAGGGAAAATGAAACAAAAGGAAGAGGACAGGAAAACAGAAGAGGCTAAACTAGTACAGAAAAAACTTACTAAATACACAATGGAAGGGGCACTAATAACTACGCCCACACCAATGGCCCAAAGCCCCACACAAGTAGTGGCTGCACAAGATCCCGCACAAATAGCACCTCCACAGTCTATAACACAACAAGTGCCGCCACTGCAATTACACGTACCAAACATGGGAGGAGGGTACCCAATGCAAGGAGCTGGGTATTATAGTTATAACAGGGGGAGAGGAGGATTTATGAGAGGGAGAGGATACGGATATAATACCCAACAGCAGGTGGGAGGACTTAGAAATTCCTACCCCACAGGGCAACCAGTATACCAGGACAACACAGGGAGCTTCCCATGGCAAGGCAGGGAACCACCCGTGTGTTGGAGTTGTGGATTATTAGGACACCTGTCACGTACGTCTAGGGTCAGGCCAGGAACACCAGCATGGAATGAACAGGCACAACCTAGGATCTCACAAGAACAGCAGGGCATACAACAACAGCAGACGTTACAACAAGGAAGTGACCCACAACAACAAATAACACAACAACAGCCACAAACATATTCACTGCCACAACAACAAATAACACAACAACAGCCACTGCCACAACAACAAGTAGCGTTAACACAACAACCCCAAACTCAACAAACGCAATTGGGTAGGGTGACAGTCTTGGGACACAACCCTTACACAGGGAATGGCCAATCATTGTACCCCCAATAGGACAGCCCACAGACGGCCTTGGTGTGTCCCATCCTGTCAGTAACACCTAATAGTGCGGAGGAGCCACGCATAGAGGTAACGATAGGTGACAAAAAATTATCATTCCTTGTTGACACCGGGGCAACCCGGTCTTGCATAAGGGAAGGTAAATTTAAGATGTCAGGCGAAGCCAGGAACACCCAAGGATTTTCTGGGGCTAAAGGGTTGGTTCCCTTTACTGATAACGTTCCCTTATCTATTGGAGATTATGATCTTTCGGTTCCACTTTTATATTATAGTTCCTCACCAGTAAATATACTGGGGAGGGACATAATGAACAGGTTGAATATGACGATCTCCTTTACAGAGGATGGCATAATTTGCTCTACTCCAGGGATTAACATGCTCGCAGCACGACAGATTATGCAAGCATACTGTGGACAGACAGCAATTAGGGCGGAACCAGTTGATGGCGAGCTATTCCAGTATGGAACAGACATGGCATTTGCATGGATGCCAGGGATAGAAGGGAAAATATGGAGGAGGCCAGCAGCCTATCTGTTTCGACCAGAAACACCTGTTAATGAACCAGAAGGAAAGGTGTTTGTAATGGACATTGAGAGCATTATTGCAACAGCTGATTATATTGCTGTGCACGCCCAAGATAAAGAAGGGAGAGCATGGAGGGCAGTGATAGCACTAGCAGAAGGATGTAGGCTGACCCAGGTGTCAGATGAGGAGCTGTTCTCAGAAGAAAAGGAGGAAGGTGAAATGGTGTTCATGATGAGTGTAGAAATATGGCTAAGAGTGGCTCACAAACAAGTAGCACAGAAAATTGCAATGGCACTTGAGGCACCCGCATGCACCCCAGTCCCCTTCTTTAAGGAGGATATGTCAAGGGTGCCCAAATCATTATGGACTATTAGCCCTTATGACGTGGGATGCATAAAAAGCATAGGGGGTGTAAGGATAAAATTGAAAAAAGGTGCCATACTACCAAGTGTGAAACAGTACCCACTGTCAAAAGAGGCAGATGAGGGCATATATGAAACCATAACGGCCCTTATGAACAATGGCATATTGGTCCCCTCAGAGTCACCATGTAACACGGCTGTGTACCCAGTGCGCAAGGCTAAAGGGGGGTCTTGGCGCTTCATACAGGACCTCAGGCCCTTGAACAACATAGTAGAAGCAGAGTATCCAGTAACAGCAAACCCGGCCACAATATTGTGTGGCATTCCAGCAGAAGCATCACGATTTACAGTGATTGACCTTAAAAATGCTTTTTTCTCAATACCATTACACCCAGACTCACAAGATTTGACAAGCTTCACTTACCGAAATACAAAGTGGAAACATACCAGATTGCCACAGGGGTATTGTGAATCACCCTCAATTTTCAATAGAGTAATACAGATGGATTTGGGTAACGTTGAGGTGGAAAGCACAGTGTTACAGTATGTGGATGACATAATAATTTGCAGTACAAACGAAAGTAAATGCAGAGAGGACTCCTTAAAAATGTTGACGATATTGGCTGAAAAAGGGTACAAGGTAGACATGGAAAAGATACAATACTGTCAGGAACAGGTACTTTACATTGGCCAACTGATATCCCAACATGGAAGAAAGATTGCACCACAAAGAGCACAGGCCATTTCAAGCACTCCAATGCCACAGACTGTGAGAGAACTGCAGCAATTTCTGGGGCTGTGCAACTACTGTAGAGCATGGGTATTTGATTACAGTTCATACATAGGACCCCTGCTTGAGGGTTTGAGGGAAGCCAATAAAGGGGAGAAAAAGTTGGGGTGGACTATGGAAATGAGGGAGGCCTTTGACGAATTGAAAGACGAGATATCAACTGCTCCAGTACTGGCATCCCCAGACTATGAGCGACGATTTTTTATATTTTCACATTGCGACTCAGCAGTGATGAAAGCAGTATTGGCCCAAAAAACGAGCATGGGCTATAAACCAGTAGCATTTTACAGCGGTCACTTAGACCCTGTGATGTTAGGTCACTTCCCTTGCGAACAAGGTCTCGCTGCAGCTGCTTTTGCAGTGGAAAAAGCATCAGCAATAACCATGGGGTGTCCAACTTCACTGTTTGTGGAACATGCACTATTTGCAATATTGAATAAACCTAAGTCCACACTAACAACGCAGAGGGCATCAGGTTATGAGATCATTTTGTCTAGAGCTGAACTAGCAATTGTTAGATGTAGCACGGTTAACCCTGCAAGGTTCTTAGCGGAAGTAATTGAGGAGGGAGATTACGCCCATGACTGCACCCAAATAACTGAAATGTACTCATGTACTAGAAAAGTTGAAGAAAACGCACTCGAGGGAGGTGAGCTTTTGTTTATTGATGGGTCATCAACTATTGATCAAGGAGATGGGATACGGAGGACTGGGGCAGCAGTGGTAAAAATGATGGAGGCGCCGGTGTGTGTGGCTATGAAATGTGTACAATTACCACAGCATTACTCTGCTCAAGCCGCGGAACTGGTTGCACTAATATTGGCATTAAAGGAAAGTTTTGACAAACGAGTAACCATATATTCCGACAGTGCATATGTTACATCCACTGTCCACTCAGGGCTATCAAAATGGAGAAGAAGAGGGTTTAGGAGAGCTGATGGCACTCCAGTGCAACATGCCCTCTTATTGGCTGAACTAATTGAAGTAATAAACGACCCCCAAGAACTAGCCCTAGTAAAATGCACCGCACGCACCAATGGTGAAGACCACGTCTCAAAAGGGAATGCAGCAGCAGACGCACATGCGAAATATGCTGCATACTTTGGTGAGATATGGAACCCCACAGACTCACAGAGAGGGAGAGGGAGGGGAATGGCTAGGGAGATGTTGATAAGAGAAGGGTACACCCATCTCCCAGCCACACAGATTATGGAGCTACAAGCGGCTGCACCAATGAGGATGTACAATGTCACCAACCGACGCACTATGGCGCCAGGGTGGCACTGGAAAAGTTGTAATACCGTTGGCACTTTTAAACACCGCCCTGAGCCAATTACATCACCCAGCCCATACAGGCAAGGAAATAATTGCAGCACGAATTAGAGAAGATTGGTTCTGTCCCGAGTTAAATTCTCATGTGTCGAATTTTATCAGCAATTGTCTCACATGTCAACAGTTTACGGCCGGTCATACCCTAAAAGTGATAAGAGGTACCATACCTCGGCCAGAGGGACCTTTTCGGCACCTTCACATTGACTATGTTGATATGATCAACATATGTCAAGGTAATAGGTATATGATTGTAGTAGTATGTCCATTCTCTAGGTGGATTGAAGCAGGGCCCTGTTCACACCCAGATGCATTTAGAGCAGCCAAATTCCTAGTAAGGGAGGTCTTCCCCAGGTGGGGAGTGTGCGAGGTGTTAAGGTCAGACAATGGCCCGCATTTCGCAAACGAAATGTTCCAGCATATCACATCCTTGCTGAGCATAAAACACAAATTTGCATGTGCATACCACCCACAGGCTAACGGTGTATGTGAACGCCTGAATGGCCTATTGAAGGAGGCAATTGCAAAAATACAACAAACAACAAAGAAAAGCTGGTTGTATTGCCTTCCATTAGCCCTATTTGAATTGAGGAATAGGCCAGGGTCCGACCACCACCTCACCCCTCACGAGGTGGTTACTGGACGTCAAATGCGCCTTCCCCTAACGCCAACGTCAAGGGCATTCACTGACCACGAATGTTCAGCGAGTGTGTTAGGTGATGCAATGTATCAATATGTGTCTTCTTTGATTACTAGTGTTGTGTTTGTGTCTCAACAGCTCGAGCGCACACGGGGCGGGTCTACCAGCAATCAAGAAGAAGGCGCCAGTACAGAATTGGAAAAGGAGAACTTGTGCAAACTTACCAAAGGTGACCACGTGCTACTTCGCAATTTCAATAGGAAGTGGAACGATAAGCGGTTCACTGGCCCCCATCTGGTAGAGGACGTATCAACAAGAGCAGTAAAACTAAAGGACAAGCGTGCCTGGAACCACCTACATGATGTAAAGATCTACAAACTGCAGACCCGCCCCAGCGCCAACAACAGGTCCATTGGAAGAACATCAACAACATCCCCGACAGCGGAAGGAAGTTCTACCACAGACAACGACCCAAATGTTCCCTTACCGTGTCACTACCCAGCTTCCCCGGAGACAATAACTGACGAAGAAAGGGGTGATCCCCATACTGCCCACCCCATGGTCACACGCTCAAAGAGTAAAAATACTTCCGCCATCTGAGCCCAAACCCCCCGCCCAATGACCCCCAAGTATAGTTATAACTGAACTGAAAGACATTGCCTGCACAAATACACATGTAAACACGTGAATGTTCTCTTTTTTCTCTTGCACATACAGGAACTGCGTATTATTGTATTGTTAAGAAAATAGCTAACTAACAAGTTCACTGCCCAGGCGTAGATGGTACTTCCAGACGATAACTACCCAGAAGAATTGTCACACCAATTTGTATACGAAATAAAAAGGCCAACGTACCTAAAAAGGAGAAGGGTACATGTCTACTACACAGCATTCCTCTTGGCCATAGAATATTCCATGCCCCACCTCCGCCCATACTTGCCGGTCCTAAGAGACAGATCACTTAGAGTAGCCTGGGAACAGCTCTTCGCCTGGGCACTGAATGACTATTTGATAGGGAGAGCTTAAAGGAAACAAACAACTAACATTTAATAACAAGCATTTTGAGAATTTTTAGGCGGGCAACATTAACGTCGCAAGAATACGCTGCCAGGACTGCAGCAAGGTAAGAGCAAAATGCCGGTGAGATTAGCATATGTAATAAAAGTAATAGGGATTTTTATGATCACCGGGTTCTTGGCTGCCTCTGTATGGCAGTACAGCTATGCTATTAATTTTATTGCTGCACCCAAACCTAATATACCCCCGTCCCCTGCTGCAACAGGTGTTACGTCAGGTGATAGTAGTAACATTGCACCCAAGCAAAATAGAGTTAAACGCAGCACATACTCAGACAATAAAGGTATTGATAATTATATACAAGATTCAGCACACGTTACAAACAACATATGGTACCAACACATGACCCGCATTGGTAAGCAGACAACTGAGGACAGCTGCTACGTTTGCTCATTAATACCATACGCCATGAGTGCTTCACGAACATTTGTTGCCACAGAAATAGAGGAAAAGACAGCACAGTGCATAATATACTTGGCACTGTTCCAAACGAAAGGAAGATTTCAAGGGACAGTAGTACACATGACATGGAAAACACGAGACTCATACCCATATGAAAACAACTTCCTCAAGACCTATTTGAGTTACCACAAGAGCAGTTTACATGCTGAAGCATTCAGATACATAACAAGTGGCCCTGCAAAAGGAGAAACAAAGAAAGTAACACTGCAGTATCTACCATGTGATTGGTACACCACTGAAGTTCCGGGTAAACAAGGATGTTGGGAGAGGCCGCTGGTGACGATAACAGGGAAGGTGTATCTGGACAACAGCTGGGAGATAGGAGTGATTGGCAGCAACATGGTAACAAAAGAAACTATCTCAACTATCGAGGCACACAATCACCGATGTTGGACGACGTGGATCAAATATGTACCAATGCTCACGTGGGTAGAAACAGATGAAGACCCAATAACAATACTACCGCTGACTGCGCCCAAGGTATGCTACCAGCATAAAGGAGAGGTGGACGTAGGATATAACACCAATTGTGCAAGTGTGATGGAGTTACCTGAGGGGGGAGCAGGAACAGCAGTAATAATGGACCATTATTGGGCCTGTGGAGAAAAGGCATACCATACACTGCCTCCCCTGTGGAATGGTGTGTGCACAATGGTGCACGTCAATGTACCATCACTAGTGGTACCTAAGAAGCATGTCAATGTGGCGAACTTTCCCAAAATGGATGAAGGGGACAAGAGAAAAAAGAGATCTGCACCACTTCAGGAGGAGCAAGGGAACAGGACCAACAGCAATGATACTGTCCTAAATAGAAGAAAAGGACAAGGAGAGCCAGTGACAGGAAATTACCTGTGGGGAAGGTCGGAAACGGCACTAACCTCAATACCGCCAGAACACAGACTATTCAGCAGAGCAGCAATGTTCTTCTCCTCAATAATACACCCGGGACTGCAGGCTTACACAAACGCAAAATGGCTCCAAATAACTAGATGGGAACTAATGATGACCATCAATTCTACAGTAAATGGGTTTAACGCAATAAAAGAGGAGCTGCATAAGGATGGTAGCACTCCAGAACAGATATGTATTGGACCTTCTCACAGCAATGGAAGGAGGAGTTTGTGCAAAGATAGGACAATCATGCTGCACGTTCATACCTGCCAACGATGCTGACAATGGTACACTGACAGAAGCAGTTTCACAATTGGCCCAGATGCACTCCAAAATGATGGATGAAAGTAACGGTGTAAACAAGGATAAGAGCTGGTTTTCACTATTATGGTCATGGATGCCATCCTGGCTGTCAGATGGACTGAAAATAATAGTGGGTTGTACTATTTTGGCTGGAGCTACCCTGATCATAATTAGATTTTGGAAGGCCCGGAAGGCACGTACCACTGACGAGTTGCTCGAAATGGTGGGAATGCACCCCTTGATGTCAGCAGATGACGGCCAACATACAGGTGTGATAATACAGGAGAGGGAGAAGTTGCGCACCCAAATCATCACCAACCATCTAGACCCACCATCAGTGAAGATCAAGAACCCAAGAAACCCCAGGAGCTACATAGGGAAATGGGTATGCTGTACTCCTGGAGGAACCTGTGAATATATGTATTGGTCATTTGAAGATCATGTAAACCATTATGGACATCTAGGAGGAATAACTAAGATATGGCGAGTAAGAGGAGATAACGAGAAGGATATGTTTGTGGTCGACAAGTCGACCAGAGGGGGGACTGAAGTGGGAGAATGGAAGACCAGGCTCCCGTCCTTCACCTCTCGCGCTTGGCCTAAAGGGTCACGACCCAGACACCCGCCACGAGAAGAGTTTGTCCATTTACCAGACGACCAGATACCCTGGTACAGGAACATACGGATGTGTCCATCTGCCTGCCCAGCAGCCCGCACTGGCCATGCCGACACCTGCGGCACGGACCAACTAGACTAAAATCTACACGTCGTTAGAGATGCCATGAAGACCTAGACAACGGGAAGCACATCTGTACAAATATACACACTGGACATTCCCACACCGATCTACACGAAGAATATACTCAGTGCTATGATGTAGGCGACAGGCATATTCACGGACGTGCATCTTTATTATTTTTACATAGGCTTTCAGAATGCAGAAACGCAAGACGCGTCATGAACTCATCTACAAAGCTTGCTCACGCTTCTCTTGAAACCAGTTACCACCATGAGAAGTATAATGAAGACACGATACTGGTCATGGAACTATATGCTACTATAACCTAAAGCACCTATGCACCAAACGGACCACTTATGCACCAGGCCCAAGTAGGCCTCAAACAAGAGCTCCCGTGGACATTAACAAAGCAAGAGTCAGGTTGCTGATCCTGCAGAATGAGCCCGGTGAAGCAACCAGCCAAGGTCGCAATGTTGCAAACCCACATTCCAAGAACAAATCATCAAAGGCACGATGTTGCAACCTCGCACTCCGCGCACCAACGTTAAGGTCACACCTGCAAATTAAACCAGACACACAGTGGAAAAGCAATATTAATTGTGCAGAATTCTGCCTCAAACACGGTCCCTCCCCACGTGACCAAGCCGAACCTGACGAGATGCCAAACCCAGGAGAAAAGAGGCGTCTGGATCCCTCGCTACGAGACACAGGCAGATACACTTGAAAGGCTCAATGGACATCTGCGACAGTGGGAGCGGTCAGCCTTCCAGCTATGAATAAATCCTCACATTGTCTGCACGTACCCATAGTGAAACATTGTTGCAAATTGCAGGTACACCGAGAGCTGGGAACAGCGGTGGTCCCAGGCTGGGAAGCTCACGGGCGCACCAATCAGAACATGGGGCTCTTATCACTGACGCCAGTAATATTAACCAATCCTCAGGAGTCTTCATGTAACAATTCTCATGTATCTAATTGTAGGGACAACCCAGATATATCACCTGACTACCCTTTGTCCACTAACATTGTTCTCTATATGTGTGCTATACTAACCCTACCACTTGAGCAACCAATTAAGAGTGGCGATAGGTTTTTTGTTAACTTTCTGAAGTGATGCAAGTAGCGTGTCATAATACAGTAAAAAGGGCCTGCGAGCCCCACGATTGTGTGTGTGTCAGGACGGACGCGTACGCTCCTTGACCCATCCCTGCCGTTTTGTCTAATAAACAGCAGACTCACCTTGCTCCTTGTGTGTGTCTCATACTCTATCTCATCTGGGATACACGGGAGGAGTTGGGGCCTCCCTGCCTGGAGGTCTGCGGACGGCCCGGCCGACCCCGGCAGAATTTCCCCCCGACAGTTTAAACACTGCTCTCCAGCTAACCAAGCATCCTACTTCTCTTACCACTCCCTTTATGACTCCTGCCTAAGCTCAGCCAAACAATCCTACTTTTCTAACCTTCTCCACTCTCAATTACCTCACTCTCGACATATCTTCCAAACCCTAACTCGTCTTCTCTCCCCTCCCACTCCTGACCACTCTACCGCCTCTCCTTTTAAACCCTCTGAGTTTGCTGACTTCTTCTCCTCTAAGATACTCACCTTATGACAAAACATTCTATACTCCCCCTCTTACTCTCCTCCTTACCCATCTCTCTCCACCCCATCCTCCTGCATGTCTAATTTCACCCATGTCACTCACACTGACGTTTCCCTGATCCTATCTAAAACTCACCCTACTGCTGCCCCCTCTGATCCACTTCTCACCCCTCTCATTCCCAAAATATACCCTCTCCTCATATCTTATGTCACCTTTTTCTTCAGTATTTGTCTTACAACTGCTACCTTTCCATCAGCTTTCAAACATGCTACTATCATCTCCATCCTAAAAAAAAACCTCAGCTAACCCCCTTCTGGATTCCAACTTTCTTTCTTCCTTTGGTCTGAAAGGCTCTGTCCTCAACTGGTATTCCTCCTACCTTTCCAACTGCTCCTTTGCCGTCTCTTGGGCCAGCCGCTCCTCCCCTACTCACTCCCTTGACTTTGGTGTTCCCCAAGGCTCTGTGCTTGGCCCTTTCCTTTTCTCACTTTACACCTCCTTTCCGTTTTATTCCTTTCCGCCAACACCCTTCCTCGCCCTTTTCCCCCCCCTGAAAGCCTTTTTCCTCCTGCTCATCTCCCCTTCTCTGCCTCTGCCCGGAATTTTGGCTTCCACTTCGACTTCAGCCTCTCCATTACTCACCATATCTCTCTTACCTCCCATGCTTGTTGCTACCATCTCTACAATGTTCACAAAATCTGATTCTCCCTCACCTTCCATGCCACCAAACTCATAATTTCTTCCCTTATCTTTTCTCATCTCTTCTACGGTTCAGCTCTCCTCTTTGGCCTCCCCGCCTCTCATCTAGCCCCCTCAAATCCCTCTATCATTTTGCAATCCGCACTCTTTGCTCCCTTTCTCCTCATGACTCCATCTCCTCTTCCCTTTCCTCTCTTGGTTGGATTCTTTAATTTCACTCTCAACTCAAATTCAACTTCTTCTGTCTTGTCTTTAAATCTCTTGATGATCTTGCCCCTCCCTACCATTCCTCCCTCCTCTCTTTCTACTGTCCCTCATGCCCCCTCCGTTCTGCTGACCACTTCCTACTCATTGTCCCACCCCCTCCTTGTGCCCCTTCCCACTTCCTATGTTTCGAGTTCCTTGCCCCTCTACATTGGAACTCTTTCTCTCTCCCTATCCGCTCTATCTCTTCATACTCTTCTTTCTGCTCCTCCTTAAAATCCCACCTATTCCATCCTCCCTCCTGACAGTTCTTTACTACTTCCTCCCATGCTTTTCCCCTACCCAGGTTCTTAATCTAATGATGTCTGCAAATTGTTCTGCTTACTGTTCTTGATTATTTGACTCACGGCTTGTACGTATGGCTTCTATTGCATTCACATTGTTTTATGTGAAGCACTTTGTTTTAAAGTTATTGTATGCATCTTAATTGTACTTCTACCGTCTCTTCAGATTTAAGATCAATTGAAGTCACCTTCTGTGTTGATGGGTGAAGGGTCATGTGACATATGAGACAAAGGATGTGTAATGTCACCACTGGCAAGTGATTTGGTGACTTGCCTTTCCGAATTATGCACACACTTATTAATAGTTGTTGCTGTCCTACATATAAAATAAGGACTATTATTGTTCTGTGAAATGGTAGCCATAACAACAGAAGCAAAGAACTATATACAGAATGTTTTACCAAAGATAATCACGTGTTGACGCAGCATACCGTGTATGTTAATGAGGCAAATTAAGTCAATGTTTTATCAACATTGCAAGAATTCTCTAAAATGCAGTCTGTGCCTCTTGCAGGGCTTTAACAGGGGTGCTTAATTGAGGGGGGAATCTCATTAGGGAGTGTGTCCTAAGTATGAGTGCATACACCATGCCCCCCAGCAAGAGCCCCCCCAGCCCTTGCATTCAAAGAGCCATGGTTATGAACTGCCTGCAGGGGTCGCACAAGCAACCCTTTAACCACACGGCTCATTGAATGCAATGGGCTGCCTGCTGCATGATGTTTTCTTATTCTGAAACAGGGGGAGGGCTTGGTTGGACAGCCCCTCCTTTTGTTTCTGAGTAAAGAGCTAATACGCTGTTGAAGCCCTTTAACCAAGCACAGGTAATGGGCTTACTGCTGCATGTTTGCCCTGTACAGCCCTCACACAGCAGGTTTAGCCGAAGCGCTGCTAGGTTACATGGCTGACTTCAGGTGTCAGAATGAGCGGAAATGTGGGGAAAAGGTGGGTCAGCAACCCTCACCCTCCGATAATTTTCAGTGATCGTTGATACCATAAATGATCAAATCCTGAAGAACATTCAACATAAGTATTGGGGTTCAGTGTTGAAATGATTGTCAAAGGGTTGAAATATGTAAAAGTCAAAACCTTATTTTCCATGCCTTTATGAATCAAAGGAATGGTTTGGCCTCCCCCCAATCCAGAACTTACAATATCCTTAAACATCAACTGCTATTAGCACACTTACATTGTTATTGACCTCCTCTCAACCAATCAGAATCTTTGAAATGCAATCAATAAACACTGGTATTGACTACATTCCTAGCATTCTGACTTCAGAAGCAGCAGGGGAATCAACAGAACGCATATGTGTGCATTCAAAAAATGCAATGCAATTTCCGAGCAAGAGTTCTTTCAATAGGACATTCCAACCTAACTCAACAAACCTAAGTGAAAACTAAAACTTGATGGCATGATTCAAGGCATTCCCTTCTTTAAAGAACACCTGTTCACTTTAATATTGAACATAACGCAAGCTACTTCTGAAACTGAAGTTTGCAATTAAAATGCTTATCTTACAAAGACAATTTAGGTATTTAAAAATTACCAAATAAAACCTTGGTACATTTAATAACCCATTTGTCTGTCCTTTACTCATCATTAAATCAACATATTTTACTTCAGCACCACACATCCAAAACCTTTATTGCTATTACCGCCATCTGCTTGTAGCCTTATAGAACGTGGGAATTGTTGTTATCACTTGGCATATTGGCCCCTATGAAAACCTTTTGTATTGCACTAACTTCAACATATGTGTAAAAAAGATAGACTGATTACTGGTAAGAAACCACCTCTTTCTTTGTGAAACACTGAAATCCTGATCTGTGGGATACCTTCCCCACATCAACAAAAAGGATCAGGGATTCACCTGGTCCGAACCTGATGTTCACAGTTAATAAATACTTAAAACGTTCATCTTATTTGAGCTGTTGTAATACATTCTTTGATATAACAACACAATTCTCTGAAAAGTACAATGGGTAAATTCAGTAAATATGTATTCCATCTTTTCAGAACGCAGTACGCAGTGCAGAAGCCTATGGATTTCTGTCACAAACAACTTAAGGAGGAGGATATCAATCCCCTCTTCCGAACCACAGAAGCCGAATAGATCGACCCTCCCACCATGGTTGGCACGGGCGCCTGGATATTTGAAGTACAGGAACCCACGTGGCAGCCAATGGGGGAAGAAGGAGTTTGGGAAAGGGGATGGACCAATAAAGGGAAGGAAAGGGAAAACAACAATGCATATAGAGCAAAACTCAAAACTACACACCTGTATTTCTACCCTGGTAATTCCTGACCTGATACTTGAATATTTTGGAACCTACCACTAATCACATAAACTAGAGAAACATAACATAATTCTCGCGAAACATACTGAGCACAAAAGCATGACTTAATGGCAACACAAACATCATAAGGCAAGTCTTTGGACATGTAACACTCTGTGGTGCAGTATATAGAACATACATTGAGCGGGCAATGACACTAAGACAAAAAATGCCCCAATTTGGGTAAGCACAAGCAGAATTACATGGAACAATTCCCTCCACATATTGAGAGTGTCATTGTGACTTGTGATTGCCGGCCTAGATGATTTCGGGTCTCCCCTGGTTAACCAACCTTATCCATGCCCCTCCTTTCAGCAAGAACGTATCTTAACATACCAATGTCCATAATAGCACACAAATGCGTATAAGAATACACTTAACTGATTGTCCGGATGTCTCCTCAGAACGTCTAGACACCAAAGGATGAAGCATCTAACAATATCAATCACCGCTGCGACCCAGGAAGTACACGGTCTTCAGCACTATAGTAGAACACACACACAGAGCACTTAACTGAGTGTCTGGGCACCTCCTGCGGCTGCCCCGGACCTATAGAAAAAATGCAAGCAGAGATCAGCCAGTGCTCACCGCCGGGACCCGAGGTATGAGCCTGCCAGCGGTCATGGCCCAGCGTTTACCTCCTATGCTGCTTAGCGTTTGCCAGCCTCCTGCTGCATCGCTGCTCCGCTGCTGCTGCTGCCACCACCCGTGCTCTCCAACATCAATCATCAGCACCGGAGCACGGGCGGACAGCCGTTAAGAGCACGCCATCTTCATTCACAATTGCCTGCAGCTGTGGACAAGCGCGTTTACAGGGAACTACACACTTTTCCTGTGCCTGCTAGGAAATGTAGTTTTTCCCTGCTATCTATACATTACACATCTTTTCCTGCACCACAACCCCTGATTCCTGACAATTTTCGGATCAGTCTCCATCTACCGGGCTAACAACTAATCACATAGACTGTACAACAAATAAATATACAACCAACAATGTGTTGTTGGGTAAAATATAGCCCCGAATGCCAGAAATAAAGAAGCCGAAGTGATTTGAAAGAAACTGGCTAAGGCGGAGTCCCATTGAAGTCTAAATTCTGCATAATAATGGTGAATTCAGACATAAGGCCTATTGAACAGGCCTGAATTCCAAATGAAGGAAAGTGTGCTTGGAAGTTCAAAAGTGCAAAGATATGCACAATGTATTCATGGATATCTACACTTTCTACTTAAAGAAACAGATAGCAGTGTGTAGATGATCTTCAATGTAATACCAGTTTGTGATCCAGAAATATTAAGTGTAACCAAGCTTATTGCATTTATGAGAAATAAAATAACTTCCTTTTCCTCATCCCAAATGACAGTATGCAAAGAGAAGTGCCCACTTGGTTTCCAGGTGAACACGTTTTTCTCCTATAACTGTGTATGGACAATCCAGAAGTGATACTCATGTATTTTGCAACTGTGAGATTAAAGAAATACATTACATATGGACAGAAGGCCTGGAAGTCTTATATAATGCTTCATGTAAAATGTAATGTGTGTGAGTAAAAAGGCATTTCTTGCAGAATTATACATGCAGATATGCTTTTCTACTGAACTGAAACTTCAACCTAAAAAACCTTTCCTCTGCTTGTCACGGAGAGGAAGGTCTGGTTGTCAACAATCAACCAGGTACATTTCTTAAAAATACAAATAAATACATTGCCCGAGATGTAAACCATGGTGGTCATAGATAAAGCCCTGCCTGTTTTTTTTTTTTTATTCAGCAGAAGTGACCTGGAGGTCACAACACCCATAAAATGTGCATTAAGCTATAGCCAGGACCCTTGGGAGGCCAATGGCTGGTGACAGGTTTATGGGTAAATGAAACTTAAAAAAAGGTGTAGGCTAGGAGAGTCAGTGAGGCCTGTGAGGCAGGGGTTTAATTAATAGAAAAAAATCATTTTGATTGGGGCATCGTATATGCCAAAATGCTAATTCTGACTTTTATTAAAGGTCACATACATCTCCTTTGAACCATGCCAAAACGATTTTTGTGTGATAAACATAACAGAAGTTATTAAGAACAATTTTATTTGAGCCTTCCCATGAATTTGAGAGATTTAAAAGTTGGTGTGAGGGTGAAGGACAAAATTAACATTGGTATGACGAGTGTCATATTTTTCCCTGATGAGACACCTGAGTAAACAAAGAAAAACTGTATCTCTGCATAGGAAGGGCATGCCAACTACAGATTGGTATCATCTGATTTGCCTTAAAATGTAGTTCTTAAAAATATATCCATACATGTAAAGATTTGAAAAATCAGGATACTTGCCATGTTGAGAGATATTCAGCGTTTAAACACACAAAACCCACATGTCTGTTTTGGATGACGCTTTCTCCTCCCTTAGTTTTACTAACCGACACCCCTCAATTCCTTGTCCTATTAGCACAAAGGTGGGAGGTGGGTGGAGAGAACCAATCAATCCCTTCTGCGGGAATCATGAACAGTTTGTGATGTCATTTGCCCTATAAGAAGACCAGTGTGCATCAGAACTGGGCTTTTTCCACTTTATTATGGGAGGTACCCTGATGCTGAACTCTTACGAGAAACACCCAAGCAGAAAGGCCCCAAATCTTGCATTGGAGACAGGGACAATGAGACATAGAAGCTAACTGGGATCCCTTGGAGAAGCCAGATGGGACTATCCTTGACTGACACCCTTGCTGCCCCAGAGGTGCCCTGCTGTTCCCTGATGCCCACTACAAGGTGTTTCCTGTAAGTAAGGCTATCCCAAAACCATAGGCTGTGCTGCCCCTGCATTTCTCAAGTATTGTTCTAGTTATTTCCCCATAGAAAAGTATTATGTATGTCTGTGTAGATCCTTAGCATATTTAATTAAAGTAAATCAATTCCCATATAGAAATCATGGGTTGAGTTTTGTTAGCATTCGAAACTAACAAGCTCCTCCCAATGTGTTCGAGCCGGCATAGACATAAAGACTCGATTGACTATTTGTAAGAAAACCACTACCTCAGTACAGAAAGGGGTGGACCTGAATCCAAAGGAATTCATCCCCAAAGCCCTGTTTCCAAGTGAGTGTTCATGGTGCAAACAACATTCCCCATTGATTCCCCTTCATTTTAAATCACTAGTGTGAAGCCTTCAAAATACATTATGACCCAACTGTTATTGGACTTGCATGAGCGTAGGACCCTGAATTGGGTGATAGAACAGGCCACCCTTATTTATGAAGTAAAAAACGCCCTCTGAAAACAAAAAGAACCCTAAAGAAAACAAATTGTCAAAAACACCCACTGTTGACAAGGTGGCACAGGTGAAAAATACCCCCATATTGGACTTGGAAACAGAGGGGCCTAAGAATACTCCCCTGCTAACACTGACAAGCAGAATGAGAGGCATAGGAGACCTTCTGATCCAACCCAATTGGATGGTAGCCAGGCAGGATATCAGACAAACGCTCAATCTGACTCTGCCACAAATGTCAGCCCAAAATACAAGGATAACAGACCCATTATGGGGTATGTATGCACTCCCCTGGCACAAGGGGGGAGCAATCAGGTATGTACTGCCCCAAGAAAACTCCCTCCAAACTTCCCTCAGAACTTCCCTCAGGAGGGAAGAAATACTCCACCCCCAACCTAAGTTTCTTTCGCAGATACCCTTCAAACCCCAATTTCCAGAACAATCCTCCTGTCTCTCCCTGCTTTCAGGAAAATAGATTCCCAAATCAGGTAGAAGGGAGACCTAGGATGGAGGGTTATCAGGGAGACTCCCAATTCCTGAGCTACTCTGGGAGAAGGGACAGCTACCCTTTTTGGGAGCAGCAAAGTTATGAATCCAGACCCCCCCACCAACCAGAAAGGATGTCTCAACTGGAGCGACAGGTCCAATACTTAACACAAGACCTGGGTTGCATGTTGAGGGCTCGGCAGAGCCCTCAACTGGAAATTGCAGCCCAGAACAACTCGGCACCCGGATCTGGTGCCCCAGAGCAATGACAGGTAGAAACCCACGACAGCCAACAGGTTCCAGAGGAGGGTGACCCGGGGGAAGGGAGATGCAAAGCCCTAGAGGAAGCTTCCTTTCTCACCAGAACAATACCCCTGGAAACCTCTGAACCTGAACACAAATCTTCTACCCCGGAAAAGCTGGAACCTAGGTAACAGAGGGTAAGTAGGAGAAGTCAAGAGCAAAAGAGAACACACTTTGTGGAGGAGGTCTGCATCATCCTGCTCGAATGGGAAGAATCCCTGGAGGATTCAGGGATGAAAATCTTCTCTTTCATGGACAGAGGGATCACTCCCAAGGAGAAATGGGTCCCACAAGATACTGATTTAGACTGGGTAAGTATGGAGACTGACCCAGAGCAACACATTCTTAAACCCCAACAATGTCTCCCAGATGAATCTGAAAGCACTAAGGTATCCTCCCCTCAAACAGGTTCGGGTAACTGTCTCCAGGAAAAGGGGGACCGCAAAGAATCAGGGGAAAAGGAGGACTTACCCATCTCATTTCTTATCAGGAGCAAAATCTTCTTTACAGATTCCCGGACACTGGCACAGAAAACTGTCCAAGATTGCACAGTGTCGGAGTTCAATATAAAGAAATTAACTGCCAAGCTGGTACAAAATGCAAATTATCTTTCTCTGGATTCTTACATTACACTCAATGTCCCCCTTGTTTCTTAATGAAGAATACTACTTAGGACCCTATGTATAAATGAAATAGAGACAATCTTAAGGGATGGACAGATTGTGAACTCAAAAATTAGACATACTTGCAACAAGAAGTTGAAATCATGGACTGTGTAAATGAAACTATGTGGTAAAACTGTATACTTATACATTAATAATGAGATAGAGATTAACATGTAATTATGGACAGATGTCAAACTCAAATGAGAGCAGACTAGCAACAGGAGGTTACAACTTTGGTTTGTGTTAACATAAATAATGTGATAAGCTGCCAAAAGGCACATAGATCAACATGTAAGACCAAAGGTCATTATAACATCATATGACAAGTTATAACTATATTTTATTTAGATCGGTCTCTCATATGAGACTGAAATGACGAATGAAGCATTATGAACATTGTATGTGATCAATGAAGATGTATTAATATACAAATATGAGAATTGGACAACAGACTAATTGGAGTTCGGAAGATATCCGGCAACCATAACTCAATAATGAAGTCCTGCGACTCTACAGGATCACCATAATAGTCAACTGGGCTTGAGTTCTTTAGGCCCTGTTTGATCACGTATAAAAATACTGGGAATGATTCACGTGTCTCTCTCTTAGACAACTTAATTTACTTTCCTTCATCTATCAAATGATAGATTGACATTGAGAACATTATTATAATGATGGAAATAGAGCAGACTAAAAATTAAATCCAATGAGGATAGGATTTTCAACCTACATAATTAAAATGATATAGTAGAAATCATCTAAAGGACATGCACGTAAGGACTTCTGTGATTTATGAGGATCATTAAAATAGATTAGAAATCATCTACATGGTATAAAAGTTAACTCCTCAAATTATATCTAAATTACTAGAACTGAGCCCTGTAAATACATATATTCATACAGAGTGTACCATCTGAACTAGTTCTTGATTTTAATTGTAACCAGTGCCTTACAATGTTTTGTTTACATTTGTGACTTCATTGATGCTCTGCCTGATGATGTCACTGTTACGTTATGACGCTGCTAATTAAAGCAGCCATTTTGAATGATAACTTTCTTGAGAACAACAGTGAAAATCTCAAATGAAGGCTATCATCCCAACCAGGTAATCCATATCTCTCTATAGGAGGAATTTTGACACTAAGCTATAGAAATATCACCTATATAAACAAAGCACTGCTATTATGATTTGTTTTAACAGATTCCCAAAAAGTCAACTTACTTTGGGAGCAACTGTGAAAACTGCATACAAACGCTACAACTAGACACAGGTAATTCTTAACTATAAGAGCAATCTCTATCTAGATGCATGAATATATTAATCTTCTAAACAAAAACACTATTTTTGTGTTTCGTTCCAACAGATCCAAGTAGGAGAACTTATCTTGACATCACAAGATTGAGATATCAATAAATAGCTGTTTTTCACTCTTCTACTTACCAGAGACAGGTAACTGATCAGAGTTACCAGATCATATAACTATTGAACTGGATCAATCCCCATTCTTAATATAAAAAAACATGATTTGTCTAAACGGATTTGTAGAGTGGGATTTGACTTTAAATGGATGAAACTGAAAAATCCTAGCAAGAATCATTCTTCCCCAAATAATCGAGTGAATTTAGGACAAAAGACCCATAGAGTAACTGTGATGCCACTAAAATGTGTGACTATCATATGAAATTACTTAAAGTGGAATGATCCATAGTTCACTGAATTTCAATTCTTTTAGGTATTGCTACGAATTGTGGAAGACAAAAGGAAGGAAACCAGTGCAATTCATAGAGGGATGTGTTTCCCGATACAAGAATAGGACAATGCCCTGTTCTCCATCTTCAAAATAATTTTGTTTTAAAAAACAGGTTAGCGAACAGCTAATAACATTGAGTCTTAGCTTTGCTTATTGACAGATGAATGAATGGACTGTACATTGAATGCACATTATGGGTTATGATTATAAATGTTTGCAGAGCCATCATGTGGTTAAGACTAGCGTGACTAACAAACCATAGAGGACAGAAAGGCACTTACTCAAAACACCATTCATTCAATTAAATTTGTTTGACTAATGATTGGAAATTCAGGTATGTCAATAAGACAAATGAGACCAAGAGAAAATATATTAAAATATATTTCTTTCCTAGCACAATGTTGACCTAGACATATATGTCATCTTTGGAGTTTACAAGGATGGTTACTTTGCAGAATTAAGTAATAAACCGATTGTGAAATTATGAATTTGAAAAATCAATATTGATTTAATTGTATACACTTTTGCAAATATTTCTTGTCTATATTTTTTGTAGAAATGATCTAAAAAAAGCCCTTGAAGAAGAGATAGATAGTCTCGAAACACATTGGGTAATTAAAGACTCCATTGAAGAAGAACATCTTTAGAGTGCGTGTCTCTAAATATTAAAATATGAAAACTGTGATATTGTTTATAAACGTTGGTATATGAAATTGGTTAACATCTACCCATGGAAAGGGTTAGCTTTTTCAAAAAAAGTGAGGCTTTATTTTCGGGCAACAAATAGTGTGCAGGGGACGCAAGTTCCCAAAATAGGGAACTTATCTTCTATAGTTTTCAATATACATCCCATATGCCATGGTTGTAGTTCTCTCCTCCGCACCTGGAATATCTAAAATCATATGTTCCTCAAATTTGATAACACAGTTCAAATGTGAATCCATTAAAAACATAAACTCATTAGAGTGCAAGGTATATTAGGACTATACGAGAATGGAGACTGACTCAGAGGAACACATTCTTAAACCCCAACAATGTCACCCAGAGCATTCTGGAAGCACTGAGGTATCATCCCCCCAAACAGGTTTGGGTATGATACAGGAAAAGGGGGTCAGCAAAGAATCAGGGGATAAGGGGGACTTACCCATCCCACTTGTGGTTGGGTGCAAAATCTTCTTTACAGATTTAAAGTCCACTTTAGGAACAATCAAGTCCCAGATATCACAGTCATCTCTGTAGGAGAACAAACTGGTGATGGGATCCCTTCTCCATTTTTGAAAATGAACCTCCCTCCCCCAGTTTTAAGGTGCATTCCACACTGGAAGGAAATACTCTGAAATGGTGTACCAATCCACAATCAGGAGAAAACCCAACTCCCATAATAAAAGATGATGAAAAACCAGCTCAAAGTTTGACCGACATCCAGATAAAGGGTGAACAGCTGTTTTCCCCCATTGAGGTACATGAGGGGGAGGAGCCTGTTCTCGCCAGTGTATGCTTGAATAACGGAAAAAGCTTCATCAGTGAAGCATTTTTCAGGAATCTCCCAAATGATCAGACTATTCCCACGTTTAAGTTGATTGATAAGTGGGAAATTGGCCTGGAAACTCCAAATTCCAAACATCTCCTGCCTAGCAGGTGTATGCTAAAAATATCCATTTGTGACAAAAGCATAGAACATTATTGTTAGGTTGTGAGAGATGCCCCCTCTCACTTTTACTTAGGCATTCACATTCTCAACCAATTTGCAATTATTTTGGACTTAATTAATAACAAAGCCTGGTCCCAACTGCACAATTGCTACCATATGCGGTTGAGGTTCAAGTGGGAGAAGAGGTCACCATCCCAGGACAGGTGTGACAATTTACAATTTCCCTAAAAATTAAGTAACGACAGAACCTCAAAAAAAAGGGTGCTTATGTATATATGAATTATCACCTCCAACAGCAAGGTTTGAATGTACATGCAACCCCCCAAGTTGACCTAGAACATAACACCATTTGAATATTGGTGGACCAAATACAGCAACCCTAGAGGTATCACTTGGGTGCAGACACCTTTATTGGAATGGCAGTTGATGTCCAACATTATTCTATTGATTTATATAATGAGATCATTGGACCAATTACAAATGACTTCCACAAATTTAATGACGATATCCCACCGGAAACGATTTTCACCCGGCAAGGGGGGAATTTCTTGGTGTACTCTTCATGCCCTTATGGTGGGGAAGAGGTGATCTGAGTACTAATATACAATTTAACCTATGATTTTACCCCAACTTCTATCCATGACTCTATATAACTGCTCTCTAGGTAGTACAATACTGGGACTAATTTGAAAAGGCAAGCCAAGACCTTAGCAGTTCTTTCCAATCCCAGGGGCTGATACAAATAAGAAACATTGGATGGATTATTAAAGAGAATAGGAGAACCAACACCAGTGGAGTAACATGAGAAATTAGCCGTGAAGAAGGACAGGTTCCCTGCCACTTCCTGCCAACCAGTGAGGCTGCACTTGGCGTAAGATGGATCTTTGCTAGAGGAACATCCCATTACCCCAAACCCTGATACAAGGAAGGAGACTGCCAACATTCCAGGAAGAGTGTAACTGCTGACTATTAAGAAACAGGTAATGGCAAGACCTGACCATGCAAATCGTGAGATGCAAGTTTAAGAAGATACCTGATCAACCAAACCCTAAGATGTAGGTTGAGGAGAGACTGGACCAAAGTGAATCCTCAGAAGAAACATCCTGACCAGACCTGGCCAAGCAAACCATGAGATGCAGGGAGAGGAGATACCCTACAAAGCAAATCATAATACATCTATGTAAAGTAGTATACTCTGAGAAACAGTTCATGGAGAGACCTCACCAAGCACATTCTGAGAAGCCAGGTTGCATAGAGATCTGACAAAAGGAATCCTGAAAAAGCAGTTGGGGAGAGACATGACCAAGTGAATCCTGAGATGTCAGAGCCCACACTAAGAGAATGATAAGAAATAAAATTGTGTAGAGACCTGTCAAAGTGTTTGCTGATATCCAAGGATGTAGACAAGCCCACACCTGTGAATACCAATAGCGAATGGCTGAGGAAGGCCTGTCTTGAATATTAAGGGCTAGGGGAGATCTATCTGGTCACAGGATGGAATTTTGAGTTTTGAGAAAAGCGCAACAGGGAAGCGATGTGCATTGATGAGAAAGACAGTTCAATCTGAAAGAAAAAGCAGTGATGGTGGATGAAAATGAGCTTAAGATGCCAGAGTTCTGGGAAAGGCCCAGCGGAGGAAATTAAAAGCAGTACAGCCAATAGAGGGTCTGGACTGTGGGCAACCAATGTTGAAGCCATTCCAGGATAAACCTTTTTTTGTGTTTAAGAGTAGTGGTGTACTTTGTACACCAGCACATGTACATTTTGTAATTGGTCGAGAACTGTGACATTGGTGTGTTAGATGATTGGCCAGGAGGCTAAGAATTTATTAAGTAAACATTTTCTCTTAACCAAATGTGTTTCTCATTGTATGGTACTGTAGGGGTTCCTTGAGGGACAACTTTTGCAATGTTAGTTTTAAACTTTATGAGTTGTCATAATGATACTGAAGGGTTTGGGCAATGGAGGGAAATTTCATATTGAGTGGACCCATTGTTGTCCATCTTGTAGGAACTCATTTTTAATGTGTAGAACATTCTCTAGTTCATTTATGCATTTGGTCCACCCACTTCCCTGACATCATTCACAATAAAAACCCTATTCAACCACATTTGCTCCGTATGAGAAACCTGAGCTTACGCTCACATCTACGCCCCTGGGATGCTCTGTTCAGCTGGCCAGTGAAGGGTTATCGCTTTTGTATCTCATTCCTAGGGGCAGACAAGAGAGGGAGAACCACATGAGTGGAAGGTCCTTGGGGATTGGAAAGAGGGTACCTGAGGGCAGAAGTGGTTCCTGACAATGACCTACCCTCCCCTCCCATAGCATATATTGGCTATTGTCAGTCCTATACCCTTAACCCCAAGTAACTCCCCTAACAAAATTGAGTCGAAGAAGAAGAGGTCAAGACGAGTGCAGACTTCCTATGAAAAACAGCACTATTGTACTGGGATGAGGACGATCCAGATCAAGGTACAACAACTTCCCCAATGGACCTGTCACACTAATGAGGCCAGGCAGGGTTAGACAATTAATTTCAACTATGCCCCGCTGCAGCCTGTTAAGTTCTCAGGTGAATATAAAAGGAACACACATGCTGGGCAATAAGAACAAGCTGGACGGTGAGGTAGCAGAGCCAGATCTGTCCAAATCAAGGCAACAGAGAGTGAAATACAGAGATGCTGTAAGACTGTAAGTTGTGGCAAGAAAGAGTGCGGTGAGAAGGTTGTGTCTCCAGAGAGCCAGAGGAATTGCCAGACGGAAACCGTAGGGCGTGCCATTCCTGTACTCCATGTGGCCAGAGAGGTATTTGTTCCCTTGGGTAAAGCAGAAAGCCCAGGAGAGTCTGAGGGACAGGTACAAAGACCCTGACCTCAGGCAGGAAATCCGCTGAAGGAAGAAGTCCATGACTGGTGAGTTTCTGAATGAGAAAGAAACCCGGCACCAATTGAGAAAAGACTGTATACTTTGTAACAGTGTGACCGCGAGTGAAAGATCACTCGTTGCCGAAAGTCGTTGTTACACTCCTCAGATATGGACAATGATAAAGAAAGTATGAAAGGACATAAAGTATCAGAGTGGTCCCTTATGAAATTATACACATTCAAAAGCCTTTGTGAAGGAAAATAAGCATTGCGACAGCAGGGGCGCTTTGCGTGAGTGAAGTGTGAGCGAAATACAAATCCTTTTGGAAACCACCCTGGCAGTAGGTGAACTACATGGAAACTGAAGTAAGAGCAAAGTGGCAAAAATGTATAGTGAGAGACTGTGAGTGAAATAAGAGTGCTGAGAAGCATTTGGGTGGCTCCCATCAAGAGGCTGTTGCAGGAAGGCCAAAGAGACACCACACTAGGAATCAAACAAGAGACATAAGCAAAGCTAGGAACATGGTTGCACAACCTGTAATGGGTGGAGCTTGCGTTCTGCAAACTACGCCACGACCACAGGAGTGGGCCTAGGTGCGAGAAGGAATTGCTTGAGACACTGAAGTTGAAAGTCAGAAGGACTTGGCTTTGTAAGGGGAAGGGAGTCCTGCAAGCAACAAGTGAAGAGTGATATTTTCTGATGGAACTGTTCTGAGTTATACATTTGTGTTTGGAAAAGAGGTATCTTTGAACATTAGTACATTCAAGGATAACCAGGAGGGTCTAAACTCAAGACAAGGGGAGAGAGAGAGTCTGTGAAGAAGTGAATCTAGATAAAGAAAGGTACTCTGAATTTTGCCAAGTGAATCCTGAGAACTTGTGGGACTTCCTTATCCTGAGAGTCTTGAACTTGGGGAAGGGAGCCATGGAAGAATTGCATGTTCACACTGACTTTGGTTTGAACACTATTACATTGGCCAAATCCCACACACACACTATTTGTCTGTGTAAACTCTTGACACCAGGTCTGTCTCAACCTTCCTGTACATTGCATCAGTTGTCCATAATTCATGAAAGCCTGAAGCTGTAGTACAAACCACATTTTGGCCCAGCCATGTAGAATGACTCTGTTCCTAGACTACTGAATAGAACACCCTGGTCCTTAACAGGAAATCACAGAGCATAGAGGTAATCTATCTCTATGGTCCTCCCTATAGCATCATGGTAAAGCTCTGCTTCTGTGGGTGACCACAGTGAAGATATACACAATGGATTTCAGTGGAGATTATTTGCTGGAAGGCATTAATCAGTGGATCGACTGGTTGACTGGAAGAGCCCTAACTTTACGGCAGGAACCAGGCAAGGCCTTTCCTGGGCTAACCCTGTTAAATCTTTCAGAGTAGTAAAGAAGGCTGGACAAACCAAGACCAGAAATGTCCTTCTCAAAGAAAGTCTCAGTAGGGGTGATCCAGATGTGTGAGTATTATGGTGGTCAGCAAATAAACAGAGTGCCAAAATACCTGATAATGTGATTTGCCCAGTAAAATGTGTTAAACATTCATACTGTGATTTCAATATTCACCAAAATTGATAATTGGAAAGGAGCATTTTACGATTTCAAAAAGCGCTATTTTTGAATGTTAATGCAATTAATTTGTGTATCAATATTGATTTTCTTGTTTTGCTGAGAACATGCACCATTTTGCGGTTTACAATGTCTTTCTTTTTCGAGAAGGGCCAACCTCAGGTTAAAACCAATGACCTCTTTCTTGTTGGAGCACCTCAGTAAAGCTGCGGAGACTGCAGAAGTGCAACTGTATTCACAACCACCAAGAACTGACAAAACATGAACAAAGACAGTCGTTGCCCCTACCGCCCTGTCCTCAGGTGCCATCGAATGCCCGTCAGTGACAATGCTCCCCACGAAGAGCCTATTAGCTTCCCCTGGACACCCGCAGTTGTAACCTGTACTGTCAATGCATCCTCACTGTGATGGCAAAACGCCTGCACTGCACATACAATTACAATAAGGACGGTTGCCACCAAGTTGATGTCTCTGTCAACGCTGTTCTCGTTCCATTTTTATCCATCATACAAAATACAGGTGGCGTTACCTTTAATTAGGATGAAATGCAACGACTGTGCTGAGATGGACAATGCGTTATCGTTTGAAGTCTCGTGGATGCTAGTTGCATATCAAGAACTAATATTAACCATAAATAAAACAGATCACCACCGCTTGTGTTTTTTCCTGTGCCTTTAGAGAGGGGGATTCACAACGAGATATAGTGAGACAGTAAGAGAGCGACAGACAGAGGGAGTGGGTGGGGGGAGAGGGAGAGAGAGAGAGAAAGGGAGAGAGACAGAGATATACAGGTAGAGAAAGAGAGAGAAAGAGAAAGAGAGAGAGAGAGAGAGAGAGAGAGAGAGAGAGAGAGAGAAAGGGAGAGAGACATAGGGCCTCATTATAAGGCTGTCGCTCCCGTAATGAAGGGGGCTGGTACGGGACCGGCCCCCTTCATTCCGGGAGGCCGAATACGAGCTTCCCATCGCGGGACCTGGATCGCACGTCTGGTAAAACCAGGCGTGCTTTCCGGGTCCCTCGAGTGGAAGAGGGAGGCAATAACGGGCCAGATGTAATCTGCCCGTTATTACCTCCCTCCCCATTCCCATTGAGCCTGGGAATGGGAATGGGGAAGGGTTCCTGCGAGGAGGAATTACCGGGTCCTCCTATGTCGGAGTAAACGGCATAAGTCCCCATTGCAGGAACCCGGTAATGGAGCCCGGAATGGAGGCAGCCATGAAGCTAATAGCTCCATGGCTACCTCCAAACTCGTAATAAGGTCCATAGAGATATGCAGGGAGAGAAAGAGAGAGAAAGCGAAAGCGAGCCAACGAGTGAAAGAGGGAGAGACAGAAAGGGAGCAGCAGAGAGAGAACAAGAGAGAGAAGACGAGCGAGAGAGAGCAAGAGAGAGAAGGAGAGAGAGAAGGGGTGTATAGAGAGAGAGGTAGAGCAAGAGAGAGAGGTAGAGAGAGAGGGGGATATAGACGGGGAGACAGAGGGTGAAATAGAGAGAGCAGGAGAGAGAGAGACGGAGATAGAGCAGGAGAGAGAAAGAGGGAGAGAGAGCAGGAGAGAGTGAGAGAGAGGGAGACAGAGAGAGAGAGAGAGACTATGCACTAGAATGGTTTGTAATACTCTGGGTTCCCCTAGTCAAAATCTATTGGCTCTCCTCTGAGTCGTAAACTGTGCGAGCCACTTATAGAGTTCCCTTTAACATGAAAGGCATGAGTAGCCGGAAGACAAGTTGATCATTTCCTCCTTCAGGAGACTATGTAAACTCTCGGGAGGGCTGTGGTTATAATGAGGCAGCCTTCTAGAAGCTGATTAGGTGTTGTGGGATATGGCATATATGCTGTCAAGCTAACATCACAGAGACCGTGCAAAGTCCACGGTCACAGTCCGCAAATGTGAGACAATGCACCAATTGTACAATACAAAAAAAAAGAAAAGTCTGCTCTTGAGATATCCGTTGATACAATACACACACATTAAGCAAGGTGTTTTTCCAGTCTCGAGAAAATCAGACTCAGCACTACAATGGCCTTCAAGAATTCTTGTAAACAAAAATCTCCTTGTTAAGTAAAAGAAAGAAAATAAGGTAACATAGGTTTTGTCTGTTGTAATTTGGTCCTGTAAAAAGAGAAAAAATGCATCGCACTATGTATACTCATTTCAAATATAGTAGGTTTGCACTACTATAGTGTCATTTCATTGATTTTAAAAGTCATCTATGTTGTATAGGGACATTCACCCCAAACAAAGTGTTATGCACCCCCTAATATCACAAGAATAGACCATCTCCTTCAAGCTCCTATCGTACACCCCCTCTTTTCATCCTCTAATCCTTATCACATTTTTGAAGAATTCAGGGCACAATGCACCACTCTCTGGACATGCCTCAGCACTCTAAGGCCCCCCAAGTAAAGATGGACCTGGTGCAAAAGTTTTTTTTAACATACCTCAATTTACGTTTTTGGTCAACAACATTATTTTTGATTAAGGCTGAAATGAATTTTTGGCTGTTGACATAAAACATAAAATGTGCAACTGTTAACAAGGTTTTATTATCAAACATTCTGTTCACACCCACAGAAAAGTGATGGGGAATGTTGTAATTCCATTATATCCAGATCAGATATCTTACTTAGACAACAAGGGATAATTCATGGAAGGAATGCATTGACTCGCCGATTCTGAAAAGAGTTTACAGTACAAGCAAAACATGCTGAAAAAACGTGGGCACCGCAACAACACTAGACAAGGTTATATATGATTCTCAAATGCCTGTATTCGGAAGACCTGGAGGCACAAAAGCACTCCTGCCTGGATAGGAAAACATGCACTTAGATGCAAAGTGGCCAAATGAGGCCTGCACGCTGGGAACGGCTATAGAAAATGTCCATACGCCTGTGAAGCAGCCAGCCTACTTACTGTGTGTGTTACTACAAAAAAAAGTGTATTCACAAAAATGTGAACTAATGATCCGCTCATGTATTGTCACTAATTGCTCCAATCCCGAACAGGAGCAAGTGGGTCACTGAATGGAAAAATAACGAAAACGTTTTTAACTAAAACTTTTTAACAAAAGTAAAACAAATTAAAGCAATTTTCATTGGGGGGGGGGCAAACCTCCTCTTTCCCTGCATTTATAGGGTAACCAGATTAAAATAAAACGGACAGGCCGTAGACATAGAAGTAGGACTACCGTAAATACAATGAAAACTGTAGTCCTACTTCTATGTCACTAGCCTTATGCAGGGGACGGGGAGGGGTGTGCTCACAGGCACAAGCCTTTAATTGGAGGCGAGCGCCGGGGAGGGGAAAGGGGAGGAAATGGGTGCGTGAAATTATTTTCACACCCCCCCCCCCATTCGCACAGGAAGAGTTGCGCCAGGACCCGATTTCGGGATTTCGAAATCGGGTCCCAGCAAAAACAGGGACTGTATGCATCCACCTTGCAAACCCTGAACAGGGTTTTTAAAAATAAAAAAAAATCCCAGGACTGAGGGCAATTTCCCCATACTGTCCGTGGAAAACCAGGACGTCTGGTCACCCTATGCATTTATAATCTCACGCCAACCGCCCCCCCCCTCCCACCCGCTTCAACCTCTTACCCCAACCCCATATATTTAAAACATTTGATATTTTTTCTCTTAAAAAGGTTTCATTAAAAATGTTGCTCATTATTTTCCATTCGCCAAAATCACTGCACACCCAGCAAGTGGGCTGGAAAAGTTAGCAAGTGATTTGCTCAACGAATGTCTGTCACCAACTGCCTCAATCAGGATCAAATATCTAATCTAATCTAGCAATATAATGAAAGGCCAGATGTAAGGGTGTCCCGGTATGTTTTGCTGAAGCAGTAGTTGTGCCTGTTGTCACCACTGGAGGGAGGGGTTTCCTGAGGATACATAGAGACAATGCCAATTCGCATAGCTTTGCCTGTTGTCACCGCCTGAGGGAGCTGTTGCCTTAGGATATGTAGCGGTCCTGTATGCAGGCTCTTACACTAGAAGAATACAAAAAGACCAGCTTACCCTGGAGGAAAATGCACTACAGTGCAGCTCATGAGATGTAGGAGCCGGAAGAGCAGGGGCTTCATCTACAGGATGAGAGCGTGAAACTCTGATCGTGCACATGATGAGATGAGTAGGAGATGCTGCCATCAGCAAACATCCAGTTGGGGTGTTATGGCAGTAGGATTGCCATAGTTGCCAACATGATCCATTCCATTCTGAAGATGCTTATACAGTCTTGTTTTTTTTTCTCTTTGCATTCTGGGACGTGTAGTTCAACTTTTCCCGTTATAAAACTCGACATTCAAGTCCCAAAATGCAACGAAAAAAACAGGACTGGATAATTACCTAGGAATTGGCATGGATCATGTTGGCAACTATGCATCGTCCTTACTGTAATTATCAACTGCCACGAATCCAGGCATGGCAGTGACCACTGGGGTCTGCGTGGTGACATCTGATTGCTTGGTTAGTGAATAGTGCACGCCAACGACTTACCCCATCCAGTAATGTCTATGAGACAGTTAATGCAAAACCTGTTTCCACAACAGGGGGCAGTGCATACTCTCTCGGGGGGCAGACATGCATGCCTTTGCAGAGCCCAGTGGGAGGAGGGCAGCAGCCCCACAATGCAGTTCACGTGCACACACATTAGTCCATGGCGTTTCAGATCCTCGAGTGATGGTCCAGGTGCGTTGGCCAGTCTGTGAGAGATGGCATGCAAAACCCTGTGACACCCTGTGACAGTGTTTAAGGCCATTGCTGTTTGTAGTCGGTTACACAACATTATGCCCAGGTGTTGCCTTCACATTAATGTGTGTCATGATCTGGGCCCACATATGCTGCTGCTGATGGACCGAGAGATGCACCCCTGGGAATCAGAGATGACATTCCACTTCAAAGGGGTCATGCATGTGACGCGTGCCCAAACACATTGCACATCGTGCATGGATGTTGAGACCTGGAATGCTATTGCTATTTTATGGGCAGTTTCTGTCTGCACGTGTAAGTAGAACGTTCCTGCTCATCCTATTCAACAGTGTCAAATGCACACTGACTCGGAAAGAAAAGGCAAGGGCACCCTAAGGCTCAACAAAAGGTATCAATCCTCAAAATAAACATGCGTGCGAAGTGCACAGGAACATAAGTGCACTGAGCGCTGAGCATGTTCCCAGCTGCACTGGACATCGGGTATCTGCATCGAGGTACTTGTGTGACACTTTAAGGCAGGAGTCTGCAACCTTTGGCTCTCCAGATGTTTTAGACTACAACACCCATGACCCCTCTCTATTCACTATGCTGGCTAGGGCAGATGGGATTTGTAGTCCAAAACATCTGGAGAGCGACAGGTTGGAGGCCCCAGCTTTAAGGCATTAACAGGTGCTGCCCCATGTTTTGATGACCTAGTGTTCTTTTCAGGTCCATACTCTCTGTTATTCTGCCGCTGAGGGCGCTACAGTAGATGCTATGTATGCCGACATGGCTGAAAACTAAAACCTGCATTAGCAGGTGGCATCTCGACGTGGCATGCAATGCTGCTCCGTGCCCGATCGCCTCCATCAGAGCAGTGGCGCCCCGCCTTTGCTCTGACTTTGTCGATGTGAAGGCCACCTGGTTTCCATTAACACCTGGCTTCCATGATCTCAATGCTCAGATCGCACCTGAACATTGAGATGCCTGGTGCATGCAACCTCGTTCGCAAGAGTCAGGAGTCCTTCCCCAACCGGAACCCCATGAATGCTGACTGGGTGGCGGTTACCCCATGAATGCTGACTGGGAGGCGGTTTCCCCATGAATGCTGACTGGGTGGCGGTTATACCATGAATGCTGACTGGGAGGCGGTTTCCCCATGAATGCTGACTGGGTGGCGGTTACCCCATGAATGCTGCCTGGGTGGCGGTTACCCCATGAATGCTGACTGGGTGGCGGTTTCCCCATGAATGCTGACTGGGTGGCGGTTACCCATGAATGCTGACTGGGAGGTGGTTTCCCCATGAATGCTGACTGGGTGGCGGTTATTCCATGAATGCAGACTGGGAGGCGGTTTCCCCATGAATGCTGACTGGGTGGCGGTTACCCCATGAATGCTGCCTGGGCGTTGGTTACCCCATGAATGCTGACTGGGTGGCGGTTACCCATGAATGCTGACTGGGAGGCGGTTTCCCCATGAATGCTGACTGGGTGGCGGTTATTCCATGAATGCTGACTGGGAGGCGGTTTCCCCATGAATGCTGACTGGGTGGCGGTTATCTCATGAATGCTGACTGGGTGGCGGTTTCCCCATGAATGCTGACTGGGTGGCGGTTACCCCATGAATGCTGCCTGGCCGTCGGTTACCCCATGAATGCTGACTGGGTGGCGGTTAACCCATGAATGCTGACTGGGAGGCGGTTTCCCCATGAATGCTGACTGGGTGGCGGCTATCCCATGAATGCTGACTGGGTGGCGGTTTCCCCATGAATGCTGACTGGGTGGCGGTTATCCCCTGAATGCTGACTGGGTGGCGGTTTACCCATGAATGCTGACTGGGTGGCGGTTACCCCATGAATGCTCCCTGGCCGTCGGTTACCCCTTGAATGCTGACTGGGTGGTGGTTATGCCATGAATGCTGATTGGGAGGCGGTTTCCCCATGAATGCTGACTGGGTGGCGGTTATCCCATGAATGCTGACTGGGTGGCGGTTTCCCCATGAATGCTGACTGGGTGGCGGTTATCCCATGAATGCTGACTGGGAGGCGTTTTCCCCATGAATGCTGACTGGGTGGCGGCTATCCCATGAATGCTGACTGGGTGGCGGTTTCCCCATGACTGCTGACTGGGTGGCGGTTATCCCCTGAATGCTGACTGGGTGGCGGTTTCCCCATGAATGCTGACTGGGTGGCGGTTACCCCATGAATGCTCCCTGGCCGTCGGTTACCCCTTGAATGCTGACTGGGTGGTGGTTATGCCATGAATGCTGATTGGGAGGCGGTTTCCCCATGAATGCTGACTGGGTGGCGGTTATCCCATGAATGCTGACTGGGTGGCGGTTTCCCCATGAATGCTGACTGGGTGGCGGTTATCCCATGAATGCTGACTGGGTGGCGGTTATCCCATGATTGCTGACTGGGTGGCGGTTTCCCCATGAATGCTGACTGGGTGGCGGTTACCCCATGAATGCTGCCTGGTCGTCGGTTACCCCATGAATGTTGACTGGGTGGCGGTTACCCCATGAATGCTGCCTGGGTGTTGGTTAACCCATGAATGCTGACTGGGTGGCGGTTACCCCATGAATGCTGCCTGGGTGTTGGTTAACCCATGAATGCTGACTGGGTGGCGGTTCGGTTTAAACACATTTTTATTCAACTTTGGAACTCATGTTTGTAAACTACACAAGTGCAGTCTAATGAATTTTATAGGCACACAGATTGGTTAGCTTGGTACGAATCAAATCGCTTTTTGGAACAAATAATATTGGTTTTGTATTGAAACCATATATATATATATATATATATATATATATCCAAGAAGAAGGAGGAAAGGTGAACCGCACTCCCCGCGGGCCACAAAGATCTCAATAAACAATTGAAGGGTGAAGGTGCTGAAGAGAAAGGGAGCTCCACCACAAACACCTACCAAAAAATGCCCAAGCACACAAGCACACAAGACTTCAAAGTGTGTTCTAAAATTTCATTTATTTATCCAAAAAGAGTGAACATAGCATAAAAAGCATACATAGCAATACATAGGCAGACCAGGTGTCATGCAGCACTCACTCACAGCGGGTGGAAAACGCCACGCGTTCCGCTCGTCTCGCGAGCTTCCTCAGGCTTGTTATAAATCCAAGTCTTAGTTTCCTCATGTTTTTATACCCTTGCAAGGAAGGTGATTGGGTCTGCCCAGCTGGGCAGCATGCATAACGTGAGAAAAACGTAGACAGTTAATTGGTTAGAACTGTATGGTTCTAATGGCAACAAATTTGTCATTGTTCAGTGTGTAAATACATAATTACCCACCATTGTGAGTCACCTAATTCACCTACTTCACCGCTGTGGCCTAAGAATAATAACTGTATTCCCTTGCCCCCTTCCTGTCTTGATGCGCTTTGAAGCACTCCACTTGTGTATAAACGCTGTATAAATAAACAATTTCAATTACCCCATTTCACTCCATATATATGCAGAGGGAGACCCCCTGCAACTCCTCCCATAGCCATCCACCTTTTTTTATTAACTTAACCCTCCCCCACATATATATACAGTGAAAAGTGGCTCTTAAAATTCAGTATTTTGTCTTTCTCAGTAATGGGCTGCTCTATGTTGGTGTGGTACCCCCTTTTGTTAACAAACTTGTCTTCATACATTAACGTGGGTAAACTGGGGTGGGTTTGGCATGAGCTTGCAATAGGCGTCATGTAAAAGTAAACTGTTTCTCAATACGAAAGTGAACGCATTTTGCCCTGATTTAGCTTTCTCGTTTGTCTTCTAAATAGGATGTTGCAGGGAAAATATTGGTTCCCTCAGAGAGGAATTGTCTTGTAGAAAGACATATTTCCTGGAAGTTTCATCATTGTTTCCCTGTATGATTTTGAAGTCAGCATGTTCAGAATGCAGTCAATACCAGTAGTTATTGACTGCACTATGAAGATTCTGATTGGCTGATAGGAGGTCAATAATGATTTTCATGTGTTAATATAGACTTATAGACAGAGGAAGGGGTAATTATTGCGGTATAAAGGCCTGCTTACAAGTTGAGGCCCGCGGCTTTGCCACCGGCAATACATTGGGGAAAGGCCATTATTGCAAGCAATATTGATCCCTCCCATGGTCTTTAGGCATGTTAGCACGTGGTTGTACCAGCAAATCATGTTTTGATGGTGAAATATAAAAATAAAAAAAAACATTACTTTAAACATAAGACTGCGATTTGACTAACTCCCTAACTTAAAAGTGGTTTGCTTTTGTAGAATTTAAATAACAAGATTGTCTTCATAAATTAAGAATTTAAATTGCAAGCCTGGTTTAAGTGAAGAGGGACTAAAATGAGCATGCATTTGGGGCTTTGTAAAAGTCAACATTTTCTTTTTAAATGTTTTAACTTTCTCACGCGATTGAGCGAGGTACGTGTATGTTTTAACTTTCTCACGCGATTGAGCGAGGTACGTGTATTTCGGGGGTACGCGGGAAATTACACACGCGATAGAGCGGGGTACGTGTATTTCGGGGGTGCGCAGGAAGTCAGATACGCGATTGAGCGGGGTACGTGTATTCCGGGGGTGCGCGGGAAGTTAGATACGCGATTGAGTGGGGTACGTGTATTTCGGGGGTGCGCGGGAAGTTACACACGCGATTGAGCGGGGTACGTGTATTTCGGGGGTGCGCGGGAAGTCACACACGCGATCTCATCAGGGTACGTGTATTTCAGGGTGCGGGGGAAGTATCCCACGCAACATCAGCAGGGCACGTGTATTCCAGGGGTGCACAGAAAGTTCCACACGCAATTCCATCAGGGTACGTGTATTCCAGGGGTGCGCGGAAAGTTCCACACGCAATTCCATCAGGGTACATGTATTACAGGGGTTGCGGGAAGTTACACACGTGATTGAGCGGGGTACGTGTATTCCAGGGGTGCGCGGGAAGTTCCACACGCGATCTCATCAGGGTACGTGTATTACAGGGGTGCGCCAGGCGCAGCACACGTGAATTGCACGTGTGGGTCCTCCCAGGTGTCCCCTCTACACCCTCCACGGCCACTGCAGGTGGCTCACACCACAGGGGCCTACCCTGCACATGTCCTGCAAGCACACCATCCACCATGGCCATGACCCCCAGCCAACCCACATGTCAACTTGCACTACTGCCCACCAACGCATGTCCCCCTGCACCCCCAGTCACCAGGGGCACCCTCCACCAGGCCCCCACCCATGTCTCCCACCACCCCCACCCCCCCAGTCACCAGGGGCAGCCTCCACCAGGCCCCCACCCATGTCTCCCACCCCCCCTGCCCCCCAGCAGTGCAGGGGCAGCCTCCACCATGTCTCCCAGCACCCCCACCCCCCAGCCACCAGGGGCAGCCTCCACCAGGCCCCCACCCATGTCCAACTCATGTTCCCCACCACCCCCACCCCCCAGCACTGTGGGGCACCTGCCAGCAGGCCCCACCCATGTCTCCCACCACCCCCACCCCCCAGCAGTGCAGGGGCAGCCTCCACCAGGCCCCCACCCATGTCCAACTCATGTTCCCCACCACCCCCACCCCCCAGCACTGTGGGCACCTGCCAGCAGGCCCCACCCATGTCACCACCACCCCCACCCCCCAGCAGTGCAGGGGCAGCCTCCACCAGGCCCCCACCCATGTCTCCCAGCACCCCCACCCCCCAGAACTGTGGGGCACCTGCCAGCAGGCCCCCACCCATGTCCAACTCATGTTCCCCACCACCCCCACCCCCCAGCACTGTGGGGCACCTGCCAGCAGGCCCCCACCCATGTCCAGCTCATGTTCCCCACCACCCCCACCCCCCAGCACTGTGGGGCACCTGCCAGCAGGCCCCACCCATGTCTCCCACCACCCCCATCCCCCAGCAGTGCAGGGGCAGCCTCCACCAGGCCCCCACCCATGTCCAACTCATGTTCCCCACTACCCCCACTCCCCAGCACTGTGGGGCACCTGCCAGCAGGCCCCCACCCATGCCCAACTCATGTTCCCCACCACCCCCATCCCCCAGCACTGTGGGGCACCCACCACCAGGTCCCCACCCATGTCTCCCAGCACCCCCACCCCCCAGCCACCAGGGGCAGCCTCCACCAGGCCCCCACCCATGTCTCCCACCACCCCCACCCCCCCAGCAGTGTGGGGCACCCTCCGGCAGGCCCCCACCCATGTCTCCCACCACCCCCACCACCCAGCCACCATGGCCAGCCCCCACCAGGCCCACACCCATGTCTCCTACCACCCCACCCCCCAGCAGTGCAGGGGCAGCCTCCACCAGGCCCCCACCCATGTCTCCCACCACCCCCACCCCCCAGCAGTGCAGGGGCAGCCTCCACCAGGCCCCCACTCATGTCCCATATCACCCCCACCCCCCAGCCACCATGGGCAGCCTCCACCAGGTCCTCACAATCCCCAATAATGTGCGTTATGGTCAGCCTCCACAGCCAAAAAGCCCTACCAAGTAACCCATTCACCCACATGGAAATAGAAATTACATGTTACACCCCCAATGTTCATAAAACAAATGAACCCATGTCCGTCACACACAATGGTTGCAATTGAATGGGAAAACACCCAACATGACATGCATGAAACCAATGAGATGATACCACACAGTGAAGTATGAAAACAAAATTGTATTAAAAAAAAGAATGCAAATGGAATTAAACAAACAACAATGGCAATGAAAAAAAGAAAAGCTGCATGTCCGTCTAAAAAAATAAAAACACCAAATCCTAATCCAAAAAAATGTTGTCCAAAGTCACATTAAAAATAAAATCAATCCAATGAAGAACTATGTACAAAACATCCAAGGGTCCATGAGCCCAACTGAACAAAGGAAACCTACAAAAAACCCTAACTAAAATGCAACTATATACAAAAAGTGGAGCAGTGTAGGTCGACTCCAAATCATAAGAAGAAACAAAGGAAACCTAAAACTAAAGAACTATATACAAAGGTGCCGAGCAAGTCCAGCGGCTCACTCCGTGGTGTTCCGGGCCAGGGCATCATCGAACTCCTGTTCGGTGTCCCGGAGGCAGTCCTGTTCCATGGCCCCGAGGGTCCGCAGGGACGACACCGTCTCCTCCTCCAACCTCCTGCGGATTGCCTCGAGGCACTCTGCCCGCCTCAGGGCCCTCCGCATGGAGTTCTCCGCCCTGACCATTGTGAGCCGCGCCTCTTCCGCCCGCAGCCGCTCCGCACCTATCTGCTGGCCCAACCGCTGCCACACAGAAGACACACACCGTCCTGGGTCAACCTGCCCTCCGGCCGATGCCTGCCCCTCCGATGTTGAAGGCCCCGAGCCTTCATGGCTCCCACCACGTTGCTGCTGCTGCTGTGCCTCTGCCCGTGCACTGCCTCCTGCTGCCTGCACATCCTCCGCCGGCTGGGGTGCAGTTGTTGATGTGGCCACCCCTCCTGGACGTCCGACACCCGACTGTGGCAGGAATGCCTCCTCCACCAGCCTGGCCGCACCGTCAGAGGCAGCTCCACAGGGCACCCAGGTGACTGATGGGTGGGAAGATGGCACAGAGGACGACTGGCGCGTAGGGGGTCCAGTTGAGGAGGGGGTCGGAGCAACCCCCCTCAGACGGAGGAATCCAGCCTGGGTGACCTGTCCCAGCAGGCTGACGTGGTCAACGAGCCATTCGAGATGACGTGCAGTCTCTCCATGAAAAGACTGCAGGTCACCTCGCATGGCCCGTTGACGCAACGCCACACCAGCCAGGACAGGCTCAACCCGGACCTGGATAGCCACGTCCGCAGGCAGAGGAAGGCCAGTTGACGTGAGCTCATCCCCTGCCTGAAAACGGGTCTGGACGTAGGCATCCCTGCTGGTGCAAGATGATGCAGGGACAGGATCGGGGGCAGGATTGCACACAGGCACCTCCGCGGCGGCCTGTGCTGCCTCCTGTCCCTGGTCCTGCACTGCACCGCTAGCACCAGTGGGATCCCCACCTCCAAACCCCGTCTGTGGTGCTTGCACGGCCTCCTCCTCCACCAAACCCCCCACCAACCTGGATGACTCCGTGCCATCTTCCCCTGTTGGGCCCTGTGGGGTCCCAGCTGCCCCTTCTGCTGCCGAGGAGTCCAACTCCAACCTCCGCCTCTTGGACCTCCCCCCGGCAGCTGCGGCCAGGGACGCGGCACCGGACTCCTCACTCCCCGACGAGATGACAACACGGGAGGGGAGCCGGGCCTTGCGTCTCCGGCTGGCGGTGCCAATCAGGTTTCCACATACCGCTGTCACATGCATCCATGTTGCATCACTGTTGCACCCTTGTCAAATACACACACATGCACATGTACACAGTGCTGATACATGCAGCCGAAAACAACATATATGCGTGACATCACGGACATGTCTACTTACATACACATTCATCTAAACATGTGTGCCCACACAACTGCATTTGGCATGCAAGCCTACACACACAAGCACCATCCATGTCTCACACATTACAGCCCTCGCATGTGTCAGCCCCATGGCCCTGTACAGCCCCACCCATACTCGACCCCATACAAACAGATGTGCAACCTGCACACTACTGAATAATCACCACACGCACTGCTCACAATCAGGATGCATGTACACTCACCGCTCGACTCCAGACGGGTCTGCTTCTCTAGGACCTGGACGTGGAGCGCTGGGGATATGCGTTCCAGGACCCTCATCTGTTCTTCCGACAAGTGGCCCCGGCACCCCTTGGCATCCGCTGCCTTCAAGAGGCGCCGGGCCTTGTTCAGGGTCCTGGACCTGAAGTCCTCCCAGCGCTTCCTGACATGTTGTAAGTCGCGGACTGCCACCCCCTCCGCGTTGATGGCAGTCACGATGTCAGTCCAGATCCGAGTCCATCCTTCCTTGTCGGCGCGGGAACTTCCGAAGAGGGCATCATACTGCCCCAGGACTTGCTCCACCAGGACACCAACTTCGGTGGCACTGAAGCTGGTGCCCCTCTGCCTCTCTGGCCGGGGGTTGTCAGTGGTCACAGATGGTGTTTGCCCCAACATGACAACCCCAGAGGCAGGAGTGGGTGGGCAACTGGGTCCTGGGGCTGGGCTGTGGAGCGATGGAATCCCAGTCGGGAGTCTTCGGTTCCAGCAGGGGTGGTCACAGCAACAGCACCCCTGGCTGATGTGCAGGCAGCAAATGGCAGTGCACGTGGGCAGCAGGCAGTCAGGCAGCAGCAGATGGCAGGTGGGAGCGTGCTCGGGGCTCTGGGGGGCAGTAGTTCGGCCTTCTGGGCAGGAGCGTGGTCTTCGGTGTGCTTACGCGTGGCCAGCTTGATACGGAATGATTTGGCACGTGAAAAATCTGCACGTCAGCGTGTAATTCGAGGAAAGGCCCTTAGCGCGTAAGCGCGTCTGCACGCATACGCATTTTCATTGGACAGAAGGCCCCTCAAGCGCAAGCGCCCCTGTGACGTGACGCGTACAGACGTGCATGGGCATTTCAGCTCACGTGAAAAACTGCTCGTCCGCGTGTAATACGAGGAAAGGGCCATGCGCGTAAGCGCGCGTGAAAAACTGCACGTCCGCGTGTAATACGAGGAAAGGGCCATGCGCGTAAGCGCGCGTGGAAACTGCACGTCCGAGTGTAATACGAGGAAAGGGCCCATGCACGTCTGTACGCGTCACGTCACAGGGGCGCTTGCGCTTGAGGGGCCTTCTGTCCAATGAAAATGCGTATGCGTGCAGACGCGCTTACGCGCTAAGGGCCTTTCCTCGAATTACACGCTGACGTGCAGAATTTTCACGTGCCAAATCACTCCGTATCAAGCTGGCCACGCGTAAGCACACGGAAGACCATGCTCCTGCCCAGAAGGCCGAACTACTGCCCCCCAGAGCCCCGAGCACGCTCCCACCTGCCATCTGCTGCTGCCTGACTGCCTGCTGCCCACGTGCCCTGCCATTTGCTGCCTGCACATCAGCCAGGGGTGCTGTTGCTGTGACCACCCCTGCTGGAACCGAAGACTCCCGACTGGTATTCCATCGCTCCACAGCCCAGCCCCAGGACCCAGTTGCCCACCCACTCCTGCCTCTGTCATGTCGGGGCAAACACCATCTGAGACTACTGACAACCCCCGGCCAGAGAGGCAGAGGGGCACCAGCTTCAGTGCCACCGAAGTTGGTGTCCTGGTGGAGCAAGTCCTGGGGCAGTATGATGCCCTCTTCGGAAGTTCCCGCGCCGACAAGGAAGGACGGACTCAGATCTGGACTGACATCGTGACTGCCATCAACTGCGGAGGGGGTGGCAGTCCGCGACTTACAACATGTCAAGAAGCGCTGGGAGGACTTCAGGTCCAGGACCCTGAACAAGGCCCGGCGCCTCTTGAAGGCAGCGGATGCCAAGGGGCGCCGGGGCCACTTGTCGGAAGAACAGATGAGGATCCTGGAACGCATATCCCCAGCGCTCCACGTCCAGGTCCTAGAGAAGCAGACCCGTCTGGAGTCGAGCGGTGAGTGTACATGCATCCTGATTGTGAGCAGTGCGTGTGGTGATTATTCAGTAGTGTGCAGGTTGCACATCTGTTTGTATGGGGTCGAGTATGGGTGGGGGTGTACAGGGCTGTGGGGCTGACACCTTCGAGGGCTGTAATGTGTGAGTAATGGATGGTGCTTGTGTGTGTAGGCTTGCATGCCAAATGCAGTTGTGTGGGCACACATGTTTGGATGAATGTGTATGTAAGTAGACATGTCCGTGATGTAACGCATGTATGTTGTTTTCGGCTGCATGTATCAGCACTGTGTACATGTGCATGTGTGTGTATTTGACAAGGGTGCAACAGTGATGCAACATGGATGCATGTGACAGCGGTATGTGGAAGCCTGATTGGCAGATGTGACATGGATGCCCGTCTGAACAGTGCGACACTTGGCAGAGGTGTACACATGCATGCAAGTGTGGTAGTGTGTGTACATGTGTGGTGCACTTCCTGTGTTGCATGTGATGTCTGGCTCACCTTTGGCTGCTCATGCTTTTGTATGTGTATGGATGGTGGTGGCAGTTGCGATATGGCTGTGGTATGGCTCATGTGTGCGAGTTGTAATGACATGTGTGTTGGGGATTGTGATGACATGTCTGAGGTTTGCCAATGCCACTCATGTACAACTGTCATGTGTGTATGTGTCCATTGTACAGTGCCCTGATGCCTGTGTTTTGTTTCTCCCTGTCTGCAGTGTCAACTGATGAAGAGGGAGGAGAAGGTGCTGTGGAACACAGCGGCGGGGATCCCACCACCAGCCGGAGACGCAAGGCCCGGCTCCCCTCCCAGGTTGTCATCTCGTCGGGGAGTGAGGAGTCCGGTGCCGCGTCCCAGGCCGCAGCTGCCGGGGGGAGGTCAAAGAGGCGGAGGTTGGAGTTGGACTCCTCGGCAGCAGAAGGGGCAGCTGGGACCCCACAGGGCCCAACAGGGGAAGATAGCATGGAGTCATCCAGGTTGGTGGGGGGGTTTGGTGGAGGAGGAGGCAGTGCAAGCACCACAGACGGGGTCTGGAGGTGGGGATACCACTGGTGCTAGTGGTGCAGTTCAGGACCAGGGACAGGAGGCAGCACAGGCCGCCGCGGAGGTGCCTGTGTGCAATCCTGTCCCCGATCCTGTCCCTGCATCATCTTGCACCAGCAGGGATGCCTACGTCCAGACCCATTTTCAGGCAGGGGATGAGCTCACGTCAACTGGCCTTCCTCTGCCTGCGGACGTGGCTATCCAGGTCCGGGTTGAGCCTGTCCTGGCTGGTGTGGCGTTGCGTCAACGGGCCATGCAAGCTGACCTGCAGTTTTTTCATGAAGAGACTGCAAGTCATCTCGAATGGCTCGTTGACCACGTCAGCCTGCTGGGACAGGTCACCCAGGCCGGATTCCTCCGTCTGATGGGGCTTGCTCCGACCCCCTCCTCAACTGGACCCCCTACGCGCCAGTCGTCCTCTGTGCCATCTTCCCACCCATCAGTCACCTGGGTGCCCTGTGGAGCTGCTTCTGACGGTGCGGCCAGGCTGGTGGAGGAGACATCCCTGCCACAGTCTGGAGTCCGACGTCCCGCAGGGCTCGCTACATCTACGACTGCACCACACCCGGCGGAGGATGTGCAGGCAGCAGGAGGCAGTGTGCGGGCAGAGGCACAGCAGCAGCAGCAACGTGGTGGGAGCCATGAAGGCTCGGGGCCTTCAACATCGGAGGGGCAGGCATCGGCCGGAGGGCAGGAGGACCCAGGACAGAGAGTGTCTTCCGTGTGGCAGCAATTGGGCCACGCCATAGATGCGGAGCGGCAGCGGGCGGAAGAGGCACGGCTCTCAATGGTCAGGGCGGAGAACTCCATGCGGATGGCCCTGAGGCGGGCCGAGTGCTTCGAGGCAATCCGCAGGGATTTGGAGGTGGAGACGTCGACGGCCCTGCGGACCCTCGGGGCCATGGAGGAGGACCGCCTCCGGGACATTGAGGAGGAGTTCGATGATGCCCTGGCCCGGGACATCCACAAGTGAGCCGTGCAACTAGCCCGCTGCCCTTGTACATAGTTATGTAGGTAGTGTTAGGTTTCATTTTTGTTTTTATTTTATTTGGACCTTTCGGACATTGGCCACATTTTTGTATATAGTTTATTTTATTAGTTAGTGTAGTTAGTTAGGTTTCCTTTATTTTGTTGGGATAATGGACCCTGGCTTGTTCCCATGTAGATAGTTTGCCGTTGGATTGTATTTTTTTCACTTTTTAACCATGGAGCAATGGCTTTCTTTTTTATTTCCCATTGGATTTTGTTTTGTGAACATTGACTTTGGACAACATTACTTTGGAATTTTATTTTTGGTTTTGCTTTTTTTAACGGACATGCTTCTTTTCATTTTTGTACATTCACGTTTCTGTTGCTTCATTTTTTATTCTATTTATGTTTCCTTTAATACATATTTTTTGGGTGAACTTCAATGTGTGGTATCTCATTGGTTTCATGCATTTCATGATATGTGTTTTGAGATTCCCTGACACCCATTGGGTGTATGTGAGGGAAATGTGTTTGTTTCGGAACTTGCAATTGGTGTTCTGTGATGTAATTGCAAATTATGAGTGGGTGGATGCAATACTCGGGTGGGTGTTTTGCATTTGGAGGCTGACCATAGGGACCAGGGATCTAGATTGTGATGACATGTTGGCTGGGGAACAGGAGTTGCACATGGGTGGAGGCCTGCTGGCAGGTGCCCCACAGTGCTGGGGGGTGGGAGTGGTGGGGAACATGAGTTGGAAATGGGTGGGGGCCTGCTGGCAGGTGCCCCACAGTGCTGGGGGTGGGGGTGGTGGGGAACATGAGTTGGACATGGGTGGGGGGCTGCTGGCAGGTGCCCCACAGTGCTGGGGGGTGGGGGCGGTGGGGAACATGGGTTGGACATGGGTGGGGGCCTGCTGGCAGGTGCCCCTGCACTGCTGGGGGGTGGGGGTGGTGGCAGACATGGGTGTGGGCCTGGTGGAGACTGCCCCTGGTGGCTGGGGGGTGGTGGTGGTGGGAGACATGGGTGGTGGCCTGGTGGAGGCTGCCCCTGCACTGCTGGGGGGTGGGGGTGCAGGGAGACATGGGTGGGGGCCTGGTGGTGGGTGCCCCTGCACTGCTGGGGGGTGTGGGTGGTGGGAGACATGGGTGGGGGCCAGGTGGAGGCTGCCCCTGGGGGGTGGGGGTGGTGAGAGAGATGGGTGGGGGCCTGCTGGCAGGTGCCCCACAGTGCTGGGGGGTGGGGGTGGTGGGGAACATGAGTTGGACATGGGTGGGGGCCTGCTGGCAAGTGCCCCACAGTGCTGGGGGTGGGGGTGGTGTGAGACATGGGTGGGGGCCTGGTGGTGGGTGCCCCTGGTGGCTGGGGGGTGGGGGTGGTGGGAGACATGGGTTGGGGCCTGGTGGAGGCTGCCCCTGGTGGCTGGGTGGTGGGGGTGGTGGGAGACATGGGTGGGGGCCTGGTGGAGGCTGCACCTGGTGGCTGGGGGGTGGGGGTGGTGGGAGACATGGGTGGGGGCCTGGTGGAGGCTGCCCCTGCACTGCTGGGGGGTGGGGGGGGTGGGAGACATGGGTGGAGGCCTGGTGGAGGCTGCCCCTGGTGACTAGGGGGGTGGGGGTGGTGGGAGACATGGGTGGGGGTCTGGTGGAGGCTGCCCCTGGTGGCTGGGGGGTGGGGGTGGTGGGAGACATGGGTGGGGGCCTGGTGGAGGCTGCCCCTGGTGGCTGGGGGTGGGGGTGGTGGGAGACATGGGTGGGGGCCTGGTGGTGGGTGCCCCTGGTGGCTCGGGGGTGGGGGTGGTGTGAGACATGGGAGGGAGCCTGGTGGAGGCTGCTCCTGCACTGCTGGGGGGTGGGGGAGGTGGGAGACATTGGTGGGGGCATGGTGGAGGCTGCCCATGGTGACTGGGGGGGTGGGGGTGGTGGGAGACATGGGTGGGGGCCTGGTGGAGGCTGCCCCTGGTGGCTGGGGGGTTGGGGTGGTGGGAGACATGGGTGGGTCCTGGTGGTGGCTGCCCCTGCACTGCTGGGGTGTGGGGGTGCAGGGAGACATGGGTGGGGGCCTGGTGGTGGGTGCCCCTGCACTGCTGGGGGGTGGGGGTGGTGGGAGACATGGGTGGGGGCCTGGTGGAGGCTGCCCCTGGTGGCAGGGGGGTGGGGGTGGTGGGAGACATGGGTGGGGGCCTGGTGGAGGCTGCCCCTGCACTGCCGGGGGGTGGGGGTGCTGGGAGACATGGGTGGGGGCCTGGTGGTGGGTGCCCCTGCACTGCTGGGGGTGGGGGTGCTGGGAGACATGGGTGGGGGGCTGGTGGTAGGTGCCCCTGCACTGCTGGGGGTGGGGGTGGTGGGAGACATGGGTGGGGGCCTGGTGGAGGCTGCCCCTGGTGGCTGGGGGTCGGGGGTGGTGGGAGACATGGGTGGGGGCCTGCTGGCAGGTGCCCCACAGTGCTGGGGGATGGGGGTGGTGGGGAACATGAGTTGGACATTGGTGGGGGCCTGCTGGCAGGTGCCCCACAGTGCTGGGGGGTGGGGGTGGTGTGAGACATGGGTGGGGGCCTGGTGGTGGGTGCCCCTGGTGGCTGGGGGGTGGGGGTGGTGGGAGACATGGGTGGGGGCCTGGTGGTGGCTGCCCCTGCACTGCTGGGGGGTGGGGGTGGTGGGAAACATGGGTGGGGGCCTGGTGGAGGCTGCCCCTGGTGACTGGGGGGGTGGTGGGAGTGGTGGTAGACATGGGTGGGGGTCTGGTGGAGGCTGCCCCTGTTGGCTGGGGGGTGGGGGTGGTGGGAGAAATGGGTGGGGGCCTGGTGGAGGCTGCCCCTGCACTGCTGGGGGGTGGGGGTGCTGGGAGACATGGGTGGGGGCCTGGTGATGGGTGCCCCTGCACTGCTGGGGTGTGGGGGTGGTGGGAGACATGGGTGGGGGCCTGGTGGAGGCTGCCCCTGGTGGCTGGGGGTGGGGGTGGTGGGAGACATTGGTGGGGGCCTGCTGGCAGGTGCCTCACAGTGCTGGGGGGTGGGGGTGGTGGGGAACATGAGTTGGACATGGGTGGGGCCCTGCTCGCAGGTGCCCCACAGTGCTGGGGGGTGGGGGTGGTGTGAGACATGGGTGGGGGCCTGATGGAGGCTGCACCTGGTGGCTGGGGGGTGGGGGTGGTGGGAGACATGGGTGGGGGCCTGGTGGAGGCTGCCCCTGCACTGCTGGGGGGTGGGGGTGGTGGGGAACATGAGTTGGACATGGGTGGGGGCCTGCTGGCAGGTGACCCTGCACTGCTGGGGGGTGGGGGTGGTGGGAGACATGGGTGAGGGCCTGGTGGAGGCTGCCCCTGGTGGCTGGGGGGTGGGGGTGGTGGGAGACATGGGTGGGGGCCTGGTGGAGGCTGCCCCTGCACTGCTGGGGGGTGGGGGTGCTGGGAGACATGGGTGGGGGCCTGGTGGTGGGGGCCCCTGCACTGCTGGGGGTTGGGGTGCTGGGAGACATGGGTGGGGGGCTGGTGGTAGGTGCCCCTGCACTGCTGGGGGTGGGGGTGGTGGGAGACATGGGTGGGGGCCTGGTGGAGGCTGCCCCTGGTGGCTGGGGGGTGGGGGTGGTGGGAGACATGGGTGGGGGCCTGCTGGCAGGTGCCCCACAGTGCTGGGGGGTGGGGGTGGTGGGGAACATGAGTTGGACATGGGTGGGGGCCTGCTGGCAGGTGCCCCACAGTGCTGGGGGGTGGGGGTGGTGTGAGACATGGGTGGGGGCCTGGTGGTGGGTGCCCCTGGTGGCTGGGGGGTGGGGATGGTGGGAGACATGGGTGGGGGCCTGGTGGTGGCTGCCCCTGCACTGCTGGGGGGTGGGAGTGGTGGGAAACATGGGTGGGGGCCTGGTGGTGGGTGCCCCTGGTGGCTGGGGGGTGGGGGTGGTGGTAGACATGGGTGGGGGCCTGGTGGAGGCTGCCCCTGGTGGCTGGGGGGTGGGGGTGGTGGGAGACATGGGTGGGGGCCTGGTGGAGGCTGCCCCTGCACTGCTGGGGGGTGGGGGTGCTGGGAGACATGGGTGGGGGCCTGGTGGTGGGTCCCCCTGCACTGCTGGGGTGTGGGGGTGGTGGGAGACATGGGTGGGGGCCTGGTGGAGGCTGCCCCTGGTGGCTGGGGGGTGGGGGTGGTGGGAGACATTGGTGGGGGCCTGCTGGCAGGTGCCTCACAGTGCTGGGGGGTGGGGGTGGTGGGGAACATGAGTTGGACATGGGTGGGGCCCTGCTGGCAGGTGCCCCACAGTGCTGGGGGGTGGGGGTGGTGTGAGACATGGGTGGGGGCCTGGTGGAGGCTGCCCCTGGTGGCTGGGGGGTGGGGGTGGTGGGAGACATGGGTGGGGGCCTGGTGGAGGCTGCCCCTGCACTGCTGGGGGGTGGGGGTGCTGGGAGACATGGGTGGGGGCCTGGTGGTGGGTGCCCCTGCACTGCTGGGGTGTGGGGGTGGTGGGAGACATGGGTGGGGGCCTGGTGGAGGCTGCCCCTGGTGGCTGGGGGGTGGGGGTGGTGGGAGACATTGGTGGGGGCCTGCTGGCAGGTGCCTCACAGTGCTGGGGGGTGGGGGTGGTGGGGAACATGAGTTGGACATGGGTGGGGGCCTGCTGGCAGGTGACCCTGCACTGCTGGGGGGTGGGGGTGGTGGGAGACATGGGTGGGGGCCTGGTGGAGGCTGCCCCTGGTGGCTGGGGGTGCAGGGGGACATGCGTTGGTGGGCAGTAGTGCAAGTTGACATGTGGGTTGGCTGGTGGGCATGGCCATGGTGGATGGGGTGCCTGCATGACATGTGCTGGGTAGGCCAATGTGGTGTGAGCCACCTGCAGGGGCCGTGGAGGGTGTAGAGGGAACACCTGGGAGGACCCACACGTGCAATTCACGTGTGCTGCTCCCCGCGCACCCCTGTAATACACGTACCCTGATGATATTGCGTTTGGAACTTCCCGCGCACCCCTGTAATACACGTACCCTGATGGAATTGCGTGTGGAACTTCCTGCGCACCCCTGGAATACACGTACCCTGATGGAATTGCATGTGGAACTTCACGCGCACCCCTCGAATACACGTACCCCGCTGATGTTGCGTGGGATACTTCCCCCACACCCTGAAATACACGTACCCTGATGTGATCGCGTGTGTGACTTCCCGCGCACCCCAGAAATACACGTACCCCGCTCAATCGCGTGTGTAACTTCCCGCGCACCCCCGAAATACACGTACCCCGCTCAATCGCGTGTGTAACTTCCCACGCACCCCCGAAATACACGTACCCCGCTTAATCGCGTGTGTAACTTCCCGCGCACCCCCGAAATACACGTACCCCGCTCAATCGCGTGTGTAACTTCCCGCGCCCCCCCGAAATACACGTACCCCGCTCAATCGCGTGTGTAACTTCCCGCGCACCTCCGAAATACACATACCCCGCTCAATCGCGTATTTGGCTTCCCGCGCACCCCCGATATACACGTACCCCGCTCAATCGCGTGTGTAACTTCCCGCGCACCCCCGAAATACACGTACCCCGCTCAATCGCGTGTGTGACTTCCCGCGCGCCCCCGAAATACACGTACCCCGCTCGATCGCGTGTGTTGCTTCCCGCGCACCCCCGCAATACATGTGCCCCGCTCGCACAGGCCCAATTGCTGTATGTTGCCACTTTTGCGATGCTCTGGGACTCTACCGCCTGCCTTTGTGTGGCGGACGTGTTTCAGCTTGTGCGTGTCTTTGGCTGTGCGTGGCTTTGCCCTATTCGATTCCATGAATACGTCTGGTTCGAGTGCGTGTGGGCGTTCCGTCTGCTTCCCTGCAGTACATCCCCAGTTACGCCCTTATTTTCGCGCGTTGTTCCCCATTCCGCGCGTTACGCCCCGTGTCTCGCCCACTTTCTGGTGTATGCGCCGAGGTTGTGCGCTTTCACTGTGCGCGTCGCGCACGCCTTTCGGGATGTTGCAGTGACTTGTGCGCCATGCACGGGTTTGGCGCACATCCCGAGGTGAACATGCGCAGGGACTTCCATGAATCGCACGCGTGTGCGTGTGCCTGTTTTTTTCCGCTTGCGCCTGCTTGCGCCTGCTTGCGCAAATATTTTCGGCGCACGTTTGTTCCATGAATCGGCCCCACTGCGTCATATATACAATGATCACCATTGCAGTGATGTTACAATCAACAATCTCTTTAATCAGAAGGAGTATGGATAAGAAAAATAATGCAGCATAGAATAATACTTGATATGGGTTCAATCAAATGCAATGTCACTCTTTCCCCATGCACACTACTCAATTCCCCCAATATGCAAGATATAAGATGGAAGGAGAGAACACAGGTTTAAGGAAATACACTCAACACATACAGTTCAATCCTAATTCCCCCCAGCAAGCATAGAGAAACAGGAATGGTTTCAAAACAGGTCAAATGCTTTTGAATGTGGCTTGAATGAATGGGAAAAACACTGAAAAATGGATTTAATTCTCTAAATTGGATTCAAAACTAGTGGGAGCCGCTTTGTATAGTTTCAGGTAAACACTAGCGATGATGATTGAATAACTAGCAGATTGAAAACTTAATTCGAGGGTGGGATACAAAGAATACCTGTTTGACAAGTGATGAAATGGAGCCAAACGCAAACATTTGAGGCAAACTTTTCTGTGCGCGAGAAACACGATTGCGGGAAAACTATAAGGATTTGAAAGGCGGTTTTGGGTTTCTTGGAAATCTGAGGAAGTTAGCTTCAATTTGACAATTTCATTTCTAGCATATACGGTATGGAATTTATGAAGGATTTAGTAGAGGTTGATTTTTCTCAGAAAGAGTCAACATTTTCAAATGAAAGATGCACTTTTGAATTACACACAAGGATTTTCTTTACACTAGGGAGACTATGAAGATACAAAATATGCAACGGTACAGCCACCAGATCAGCGGCGCCTCTGTTCTGACTTTTGCCCACCGAGACACTTGTCTTTCTTCAGCAAATATATTAGCGCAAAGATGATTTTAACACTATTATTACCAAAGGACTATATGGATGAGGGAAAGATTAAGGAGAAACAAGAGATTCTAGAATGCAGTTCTGGATATGATAGAAGAGTTTGGATAGGATTACTTAAGGATAGGATACTGGCTATGGACAATTCTATGCTATAGATACTCACAACTATGGTTCGGAATAGGCCCGTCAAATATCTGGTCAAAGGTTTTGGACTGGAATTCTGCTAGCCCACCGGACTAGATTCAGGCACCCGGTTCTGCACTCAGCATGGCACCCTGGACACTGCACGGCCTCTGGACTGGATCTGACGGGTTGGTTCTGGGTTGCAGCTATCAGGTTACAGCTCTGCTCTACTGGTTTGAATCTCTGGGTTCTAGCAAGAGGTCTTGGCAAGAAGCAGAAACAGCTCAGCCTGGATGTTCTATTTGTGGTGTTCCCCTTGGAAGTCTGGGGTAAAATCAGGTTTCAAGATTTTAAAAGGCCAGCTGAGAAGGGTTCAGCTTTGGAATTGGGCCTCTCTGCTTTCAAAGTTCTGGAGTCTTGGATATGGGTTTCTCCTGCAGAGCATTTCGCCAGTAAATCAGTTGATGGATGAATCTGTCTGTCCTCTAGGTCCTAAACTGTCCCTATTTATGTATTTCCCTAAACGGTGGGTTGGCTGAATTATACTAAGCACACCCTCTAGGAATCCTATTGGTTAAAGTCTGCCCTCTCTCCTGATTTGAGAAGGAACACATGGTTTCATGATGATGCAGTATTTTACAATCCAGGGAGTACCTCCCCTTTGTTTCTGTACAGTAAATCTCTTTTTTCACATAAATCATATTTGCAATACAACCAACTTGCTAACAATACATAATTACATCACAGATTTAGTAGAGCAAGTATCCATCCGAGTCCCACCTCAGTGAGAGCTTTGGTTCAAACTTGACAGTTTTTTGCACCTTTGGTTGGGTACCCAGTGTTAGATCTGTCTACATTTTTCTACATACATGTGCATGACATCTGGGCATAATCCTGTGAAGTTTCATATTTCTAGCATTATCACAATTGCTACAACATAAAAATGTCAGTAGTCCTGTCTCTGAACATCACACAGAGTTCAGAGTAGCTTCAAACTATGAGCAGAATGTTCCTGTTAACAACCTATAATTAACAGATTTGTACAAATGCTGCATAGTTCTCTATGAGTCTTTTTCAAAAAGACATTTCCTTGTGGTTTAAGATACACATATCTGTCTGGTCCCGCCCCCATGGTTTGCTGGGCCCAGAGCAGTTCAGGGATCTCTTCCTGCTGCCAGTTGTTTCTGTTGACACCTTAATTTGCATTCCCTTTCAGTCCAGGAAGTCTATTGTCTCTGTTCAGAGATGCAGGGCAAAATCCCCTCATCCTTTCATTATCATCTAACTGAGAGTTCCTAGGCAGAGAGCAAAAGGGAAGGCAACTTTGTTTGGGGCAAACTGTGGAATGTGCTTATGAAGTCCTGTGGCCGGCATCAGTTCACTTTAAAACACGTTGTTTAAAATTGTCTTTTCTAAATAAACTTTACATTTTCAACAAATATACACACAGATCTCTTAATTCCAGTCTTTTTAAAACATAGAAATTGAATAGTAACAATCTATATTGCTTTTGATGGCAAGTCTCTTCTTTTCCACAATTTGATTTTAATGTACAAGTTTAAACTAACAGTATAAGTAAATGACAGCTTTGACACAGGCGAGCGGTGGTACTTCGCCCATATTCTGACATATTTTCCCAGGCAAGTTCCTTTTCGAATGTGGATATTTTTGCGATTAAATCAGCTTCTCCTGACATTGTGCTTATGGGGATTCCTTAGATAAGGTGATGGTTAACATCCAACAAGGATGTTGGATCTTTTCTGCTGTTTGGGGAACCATTATTTTGCAATTTCAACAGCCAAGGAAAAATGGATTTTAAAGCACTTCTGGGTTTTCATGGCAATGAACCACTGCCTTTTCAGGTAGTTCCATGTCACTCTGTGAGCAGCCCAATGCAGGTTTTGGCAGTGTGGTCTCCTGTTTTACCACTGACACAGGCAAAACAGATTTGGCAGTCTATTTTTCCGGTTTCCCTGGGCACTTCTCAAAGATTGTTAGCACACATAGGGCTTTTGGCAGCCATTCTGTTGTTTCTGATGAAAGCAGCACACAGTGATGTGGCAGGGCAAAGCCTAGTGGGTCAGAACATCCCACATGGCTTAAGCTGTGAAACCAGGACTGCCACCAGTGGGTTCACTCATGATGCAGATCCATTTCCAACTGTAGGCAATTGAGGTGCCACGTCAGCTATGTTTCGAGGAGCAGTGGGGATTAGTCAGGCAATTCTGTACATGCTTCATAGGCCGAGCAATACCAGCTCTGTTCTATACCCAGATGTGGTCAGAGGACAGCATGGGTGCAATTTATTGTTTCCCTTACTGTGGGTACGAGGCTTTGATGTAAAATGCTCACCAGATTCTTGACCTTACACAGGCATCGTGACACAAAAAGATGTGATGAGCGCTAGGCGAGAAACATACATCAAGGGCTTGGATTTTGAAACCTAAGATACTGGTCTAATGGAAGAATCCCGAGTGTATTTCCCATTAAAGCACCCTTTTTATGACATGCTCTTTTTGCATCCCAAATATTAAGGATTGGGCATGCAGCAGTCACCAGTTGAGTATCAAGATAAATGACAAACCCAAAAAATGAATTGCAAGTAACATTTGACTAGCATGGGGGAATTGGCTGTCACAGGCCCCCCCAAGACTGGACATTTTGGAACGGTCCATTAAAAAATAAAAATAAAGATATTAAGAAAGTTAAAAAAGGCTATTTCCGCCTCAACCCCATTCATTTTTCCACAGAGAAAAATTCAACATTTTGCTCCAGCGCACTCAAAAAATAACTGGACCGATTGTACCAGGTTCGAAACAACTCAGGCAAAAAGCGTTGATTCCATTTCCTAGGGGAGTCTGTGGTTACTGCGGTAAGACATTTTTTAAGATATTTGACAGAGAATGGGTATATCTCCCATGGTGCATTGTGGCAGAGAGATTGACAGGCTTTTCAGAAATGAAAAAGCATCAGTTGTTTCCAAAGATTTCAATTGCTAATAACGTTTGACTTGCTGGATGGATGGATTACATTTTCAAAACAGAAAGCTTGTGAACAGCCCACTAAACTGCACATTTTGTGAACAATATGTTATAAAATGAAAACGTTAGTAAGAAAACAAAACACTGCAGTTTCACACTTATCGCTCATTCACTTTCACTTGGAGAAAAAATGCAATTTTTGATCAGCAGCAGCGTGAGAACCGCGGGCCGATTTGGACCAAATAAGAAACAACTTGGGCGCAAAGCACTGACTTAAGGTACTTGACTGGTTTGGGGAAATTCCATATCGTAACTTTTCAAATATTCAACAGAGAACTGGGTGCCCTCTGCACTTTAAAACCTTTATATCGGTCTTGGAGCTTTGAAGAAGAAATTGAGAGGTTAATTACGTTTCACTTGCTGGATGGATTTGGATGAACCTTTCTAAACCAAATGCGTGCCTAGGGCCCCCAAATTGGAAATGTGTGTGGTAATTCATCAAAACATTTAAATATTATTAAGATACCAAAGATAACCATGAATATAATTGGAATATCCGGGGTTAGCAGAAAACGAAAGGAGGAAATCATTTCATTTGGAGGAGAAAAATGGATGAAATGGCATCAGGTAGAGTTGGAAGGAACTGAAAGCATGGTTTTGCAAATGTGTGCGTGTTTTATTTTATTTAAAGTGTCATAATCTAAGCACACAAAATAGTGATATACCTTTGGTGACTAAGGTATAGCCTGTGTCCATGCCCCGGACAATATGGCTACTGGCCATGATCATGAGAGACCAGGAATGGGGTTAATTTGGGCATGGCAACCAGGGACTGGCTATGTGGTAAACGTTTTTTGAAATTGGGATAGGCTTGAATTGGAGAGAAAAAGTCTAGAAGTAGATGTACTGGATGGGATTGCAGAACATATGCACAAAGAGGGTCAGGAAGAACTTCAAAGCATGGGTTAGCAAATATGTCCTGTGTTTTATTTTTTGGAAAGTGTGAAAATGTAAGTAAACAACACAGTGATATAACATTGGTATCGGGGCAATGGGCCTGACAGTAAGCAAGGAGAAATGTGCACTGTTATTTCATTAGGGCATGCGGCATGGCCGAAGCGCTAGGTTTGAATGGGAAAAAACATTTTGTTTGTGGATACAGCCTGAAGTGGTGGACTAGATTACAACAAACATGCGCAGACCGGAAAGCATGTTTTTGGAAACATGTAATCTATTTTATTTCTCTAAAGTGTAAGAATGTAAGCAGAAAACTGGTGTTTTACATTTATTGTCTGGGTAGTGGGCCTGGCCTCAGCAAACCCAAATGTGCTCTCTGATTTGCTTATTGGAGAATGCGGCATGGCCTATGCCCATGCCCCATGGATTTGTAGACTGGCATTGGCTGCAAGCCCTGAGTACTGGCCATTTTCACTTATGAAAACCTATTAAATTGACAGAAAAAACATTGTTAAAGGGATGTTACGATTAAGATGCATCCCACCCTTAGGACACGTTTTCTCCATAAATTAGCCAGTGGCGTTGCACCTTGGCATCCATTGGCATTTCCCTCCTGGGTTCTTATGAGCACTTGTCCATCCATACTGTCTCTTCTATTTATGGACGTCTCTCGCTGCACCATGCATATGTGCATTTATAGGATCACTTTCTACAATTTCTTTGTATAACTAAGGGAAATGCAGATTAAAAGTATTTGTAGAATATTGCTAAGTAGCAGTTGGTGTGTGGAAGCGTAATATGGTCATACGATTATATGTCAAATATAAAAGTGATAGATGATAAAATGTTTGAACAGATCCTGGCATTCTCTTAGAACAAATAAACCTCTCTAAGTGATGGTCAGGTACTAATATCTTGAAATAATGGATATAACACAATATAAATCAAAAACATATTTATTAATTCTCATACATATCTAAAAATATATAAATTTATTTCAAGACCCTGAACTCACACATAAGTTGGTTATGTCTAATACATATAGATCGCTGTTCTTTCATTAAAGCTCCAACATTAAATCAATACACAAACTCGAAACGACAATACATTACAACATCAAAAATTGAACGTGTCATAAAAACACATATTCCCTATGACACGTTCAATTTTTGATGTTGTCATGTATTGTCATTTCGTGTCTGTCTATTGATTTAATGTTGGAGGTTTTATGAAAGAACAGTGATCTATATGTATTAGACATAACCAACTTATGTGTGAGTTTAGGGTCTTGAAAATGTTTTATATATTTTTAGATATGTATGAGAATTAATAAATTATATATGTTTTGATATATGTTGTGTTATATTGTACTATATCCATTATTTCAAGATATTAGTACCAGACCATCACTTAGAGAGGTTTATTTGTTCTAAGAGAATGCCAGGATCTGTTCAAACATTTTTTACCTATCTCTTTTGTATTTGACATAAATGCATTACCCCGATGGTAGATATAGGAGATTTCTTGACTCGGGGAATTTCTTTGGACCTATTAAAAATCACCATAAGGTTATATGTACCGTTTTTGGAAGTGATTGGTGGATGGATGTGTGATTGTTTGAAAGCTGGCATTGAAGGAGTGTTGAAAATATAAAATTAAAAAAGTTTAGAAGGGCTACCGTGTGTGATGATGTGCACATGCTATTCGGGTCTTTTAATCATCCAGGGCCTGTAAAGGGGAATGAACAGAACACGGATAGTTATAGCGGTCCATCGGTAATGGTGCTTATTGTATGTGATAGAAAGATATTTGACACAGAATATTTTTTCTGTCCTTCTAGATTTTTCTCTAGTATACAAATGTCCATTAGTACCTGGCGCACCGTAAAGATCGTGTGTTCTATTGACTGATTGGTCCTGCCTTACTGTATGGTATTTCCTGCTCATGTCGCGGTTGCAAACTTGAGCCAGTCATCTTCATTCTTTCGCCTCCACCACGAATGTGCTTGGTCTCCCAATGAAATGGAGAAGGGACTCCTTGTTTCATGGCGGTCATTTTTTTATTTACCATTTCGCTTTTTCCCTTTTACTTATAATGACCGACATGGAAAGGGAGAAGGGACTACTTGTAGTCCCTTATTCTGTTACATGGCAGCCATTTTCTTTGTTTACTATGGTCCCCACTGAAAGAGAAAACAGACTATGTCTTCCTATCTGCAGCGGCCATTTTTGTACTTTTTTGTTTTCCGGCTTCGAATCGCAGCCGAAAAAAAAACACCATTAGTACACCTGTCTAGAGGGTCAGGCGGAAAAATGGCAACAAACTCGACTGCAGGCCATTACTGCATAAGGTAAGGCTCCAGGGCCTTTGTTACTATGGGCCCTGGGGGTATTACCTTATGCGGTAATAGCCTGCCGTCTCAGGGCCTATTGCCTTATTATTCCCATTAGCATTACACAAATTGCTAACGGAAATGTTGGAGAATCTTATTGAGTAGAAATGTAAAGTGGATGGAGTCTATAATATAATTTCTTTTTAACTGTGATGTCATCTTTCAAGTCCTGGATGTTAGTCTTAGTAGTGCACAGTGGTGGTGCGAATTATGGTTGCTTAGCTTACCATAACTGCCGAATTTCTGGGGTTTTGTGGTTTTACTTGTAACCATAACATCCCTTTAGCAAAGTTTTTCGTGGAATATTACACAGCCACGGTAGTTATGGTTAAGTTGCTGTTTCCATAGGAAGAACACTTTTTGGGCGGCTTATAACTCGGCTCCCCCTGGACGAATCCTTACCAAAGTTTGCAAAAAAAAAGTATATGGGCCACACTTAATTGTTTTACAAAGTTTGGTAAGGATTCGTCCAGAGGGGATAAAGTTATAGGGGGGGGGGTCCCAAAATGTCTTTTTTTCCCATAGACTTAATGGGGCAAAAACTTTGCGCATGGCTACAGGCCAAACCGCTGGATGGATTGTCACAAATTTTGCGGCAGGGCAGGGGCTTGTTCCCCATAGCGTGCTTTTGTTAAATTTGTGAGAAATCGTCCAGTAGTTTCCTTTAAAACAATCAAAAAGTAGCAGTCTAAGAATTAGTGATATCTATGTCTGCTCTGCAGTCTCACTTCCCTGTTCGCTCAGTGGAGAAGATTTCTATCGGCTAATATATGGCATGCTGTATGTCAAGATGTTGCGCTTTCACCAATTGGTTCTGCCGCAGTGTCAAGTGCGTAGCATTCTTTTAATACGGCCGCCATGGACAATTCGTTTTTGTGTTGGACGCCTAAATCCCCGCAAACAAACCCTTATGGAACACTGTGTCAAAAGGTAAGCATTAATTATATGTGACAGTAGAAAGTGAAACAGTCCTTTATTCTTGTTACCACTATCATACCGTACAGTGAAACTTGGTAGGCAATGTACGACAAGTCCTTACTGCATGTATGTAAGAAGCCACCACCAAAAGTACTGCGGTTAGACTGGCGTCCTATAGTTTGGAATCTGAGGCAGCCACCTGCACGGTTTCGTAAACACAGTGCGTCTGCACGTGGTCGGGAGTAACGGTTCTCATGATTGACTGCTGATATGTTGGTGCAAAATGAGAATGTATTTGCGTTCTGAGTGAAGATCACTTCATTTCATTTCATTTTTTCACTAGGCACTCAGTATGGTCGCACATGTACCAAACCTCATAAGGGTCAATTGTTTTTTGACATTGACGTACAGGGAAGAGACAGAAAGAATGTAGATAGTCACAGTTTGCGAAACATTCCCTTTGATAAGTTATGCTTCAAAAAGGTTTGTGAAGCACATGAAATATCAGTCCCCAAGGACGTCTTCTTGCAAACAACTGCTGTGTGACTGCAAGGCCGAAATGGAGACGGTGCATATCATGTAAGCTTGTTTTTCAGGCCTGTACACCAAACTGCCATTATTTACTTTGTTATGTGTTACACCTTACATTTCCGCAAAGGCTTTGTATTCATAGATATTTTTTTGTCATTTTCCCCTCAGCTACTTGCTTCCCTATTGCGAATGTCATGGATTGCAGCGTCCGACTGATGGTTTCTTTAATCGTCAAGTGCAGCTATTCGTCACCGTTTGTATGTGCGTTATCATTGAATGGGATGACCGCATCGGACCTCTATGTCCATAAGCAGTTGTAGCAGTAAGAAGCAACATACCATCTTTTCTGGTGTCATAGTTCGCAGCCATTCACGTCGCCTTGTAAATCACTGTGACAGGAATACGACTACTGTGTCAACAACGCATAATTTCTGTGTAGTTAAACAACAACGTCACTATTGCCACTAACATTATATGTAACATACCATACTTTCTGATGGGCTACATCACAGCGATTGACGCCGTCTTGGCAATGAATGTGAGAGGAAACCGACTATTGTGTCGCCACTGCATACTGTGTGTGTGATAAAAACTGTGGCGCCAACGCATGGTGACTGTGTGGGAAAACATCAACGTGACCATCAAAATTAACATTTTCATTGTGCAGCAGAGACACAAACTTCCAATTTCTTTGCAACTGAGAAAAGGGTGATGATTTAGCGATGTGCATCGTGAAATAAAAGTACCTTACTACTTTTTACATGTTAGTGTGTTTTTTAATCATTTCATGTTCCCCTTCACAATCTGCCATGCTACGTTGCAGGTTGCAGTATGTTCTTTGTTTACGCTGCCAAGGTACGTTATCCAGAACTCTATTCCACACCACGTGCTTTGGCAACGTGAAGCTATGGAATCATTTGTTTACGCTGCCAAGGTACGTTATGCAGAATGCTATTGCACACCACTTGCTTTGGCAACGTAAGGCTCAGGCCCATCTATTATGCTTTTGTGCCGTTAGGGTACTTTCTGTTACCCAGATGCCCCAATTAACAAGATTAGTTCTGCATGAAGACGCTATATTGTCAGATTTGATATTTTTCTAAAAGTGGAAAGAAGTGCAGTGAAAGTTTTTGCTGTACAGAAACGTTTCAAAAGCAATGCTTCCTTATACCTTCTCACTACACATTTATTCACCCTTTTCACCTGTTGGCACTTACACAAACATGTGTGCACAGGTCAGTGGTAATGGTGTTGCTTGCAATATTTCTGCCATTAGTGCACTTCACTTCACAGGGTTTGTTGTGCTTTTGTCCACGCATTAGAAGACTACTTTTTTGCCTTCTGTATGCACATTTTTGCCAAACATATTCACTGTATGTTCCACACATTTATGTAAAGGTCATTGCGCACGAACAAACACCTTTGTGTTTTACATCTGGTAGTGTTTTCATACTTCACAAGTGTCATCATGTACATAACAAATCAACGGTACGCCTTTCATCTCTGAAGGGTACGCTGTAGGTATGCTTACTGACCACAATGTCGGGGAGGTAAATACTGCCTTTTACTGGTTGGGACAAAACATTGTATTGCAGTCGCCATGTCCACCAGGCACTGCCTTTCTGTTAAAGGTGTTGCTGATAACCACACATTTTAGAACAAATACAAATCTTCTTCGCCCACTACGGTCACATGTTTTCCTTTTTTACTTTCTGGCGGCTGTAATGGAAAGCGCAAAAAGACTTTCTATACAACGCCCGCCTTCCCTTTCAATGGTGGCCATCTTGGAAAAGGATTTGTTTTCTTCAAACGGGAATGCCGGAGGCGTTCCGTTTGAAGATAAAAAATCCTATTTTATGGTGCAATGGGTTAGTGCCGTAACATCTGTATTGGTAATGGCATTCATCCTCCATTTTTTTTAGGGTGGAATGGGGTTTACTGATTCAAAGACCTCGGTATGCACTCTTGTTGCTATTGTGGTGCAAATTTGCCCTGTTGAGTTGTGAACGGGAAGTTCGCAAATTCATACAACAATATACAATGTCCTTCCGCACTATCAACGACTCACCCATATTATTGTGAAGTGTGTATGAGTTCTGCACTATGTGGCCATGCTGTGCAACAGCATGTGCTACTGCGCAATTCATAAAAGATGGGCAGTGAAGTCAAATGTTGCTTTACAGTATGCTTATGTGATACTATTGGAATCCTTCTAAATGCTCAACAAAAATTTTGGTCAACGTATGTTATGAATCACTCACAGTACTGCCAATCTATGCAAATCATTCAAAAAACATTTGTCAAAGGGACATTATGGTTACGTTGCCCTACTAAAAACATCCAAAATTCACTACAAAAAAAAACTTTGTTAAGGGGATGTCATGGTTAAGTTGCCCTATTAAAAACCTATGCCATTCTGTACAAAAACTTTGTAAAAAGGACGTTATGATTACAAGGAAAATCTAAAAAACCCTGAAATTCGGGAGTTATGGTAGGCTAATCACCCATTTTTCCCATCAGCACTCTCCACTGCTACCACTACCACCCTGAACATAAAAGATGCCACCACACATGTCATTGATGCCATCACTGACCCATCACATCTTTAGCCCCTTTCTTTTATGTCAGCTAAGCAACCATAACTCACGCCACCACCGTACACTGCTAAGACTATATTGTGTCATTGAAAAATCTAGGCCAGATGGTTTTCTTCGATGACAATCACAATATAAATGTTCAAAAGGTGCTGTACATGAAAACGTTAACCTCCTAATATGTTCTTAAAGTACATGCTTTAGGGTTTGCTCTCAGATCATGGTACACATGCATGGGCCAATAGGAGGCAGCCAACACAGAATTCATTTGCATACAGGAAGATGAACTTTAATGCTATTAACATTTTCTGATGATGCTGTTTCTTTCTTCCTTCATTTAGTTTCCCTGTGTGTGCCTCTAATTTGTATGCATTGTGGGGTTCATATGTATTGTTTCTTCTACCACAAGTGTATATGCAGTCTTGCATTGTTAGCTAGTTATTGCATGTTTACCATTAAATGAACACCCCTCACATCTTGCTACCAACATAATACACGCAACCCCTTGCAGGTAGGCATTTTTAATTGGCATTATTTTCCGTTTATTGATAAGTTTCTTTTGTAGTTTGGTACTTAGTTTTGTTAGTGGTTTCATCCTATTTAACACTAATATAAACAACTTCCTTTTGAGAAGAATTTCACTGTCAATGAGAGCTTGTAGGCTTAATTTTCTACGGTAGGTTTTAAGGGTTGAGGATGATTTCGGTCCTCTTCTTATTAGATTCTAAAGGACTCTGTGGCGAAACATTTTTGCTAAAATACTTTTTTTTACTGTAGGTTCTTGTTACTATATCAGGATTAATAGGAGCATTGTTAGCAGTACTGGTAGCCAAGTTTTGTGTTTCGGGCCACATTTTGTTGGAGGAGGTAAAGTTTCGGTAGTTGAAGCTTCCTTTGTTTCGCTAAACAACTGTATTAGCTGTTTTCTTCCAACATTCATTACAAACTCTGCTACAGATGGATGCTTAGGTTGGACACTTTTATTTTTATTTGCTCTACAGACTTGCTTTTTGGTAGGAATTCTTTGGGGTCTGTTGAAAAAAAGGAGGCATGATTTGGTCTGATGTACAATGTTGGTATGCTATGGTCATGCGTGCATGACTTTGATGGGGAAGCTCTTTGGGCCTCATTACGACCCAGGCGGTAAGTTACCACCTGGGTCGTACCTTTACCACCATGGTGTAAACTACGTTTACGCCATGGTGGTTGGCGGACTTACCGCCCCATTCTGAGGTTGGCGGGGCGGTAAGTCCCCAATCCCCATTTACCCTTCCCCATTCCCATTTTTGCCCCATAGGGCATAATGGGAGTGGGGAAGGCGTTAATTACGCCACCGTAAATTACGGTGGCGTAATTAACAACAAGGTCCCTTAGCGCCATGGATTTTAACACCTGCTAAAAGCAGGTGTTAAATCCTCCATGGCGCTAAGGGACCTCGGAATCAGGCGGTAAGGGTCGGCACTGTTTACGCTGCCGTAAACCCCTTACCGCCTGGGTCCTTATGAGGCCCTTTGTGGTGGTGTGTGAATGTGCATTGGCCTTTTACAATGATTTGGGAAGGCTATTTTTCTGTTTGTATACTACTACAATGTGCTTCAGATGAGAGTACAAAGTGGGCTAATGATGAGGAGAAACATGAATAGTAAACGTTATAGCATAAAATTGAAAAAGCTATTTGTTTTCTAGTACTAACATTCTAAGGCTTCTGTATGTTATTTGAGTTCCAAACACACAGAGATTTGTGACCCATTCTGCATTTTATTCTTTGTTTAATAAATGGGGATTTGTAGGTAGAATGGTTTAGAAATCACAGTTTCTTTTGGTGCGCAAATTAAATACATAACCCGCACAGTCTGTTTGAGGAATAGTTAGAATATAAAGGTAGTACTGTACTTACTTTTTTTGCAGAATGACCAGGTTTCTTCGGATATGTCGTTTGCAGTGTAGATGCTGTTGATTTTTAGGAGAGTAGTCTTCACTGCGATTGGAAAAAGAAGAAGTTAGTAACTTTGTGTGTTTAAAGCAGTGATGTTACTGTACACGTTAATTTAGCATCTTTCGCCAGAGTATGCTCCTTTCGTATTTCAACACAGTGCATGTGTGCATTTCACTTCACTATGTGCTGCCTTTGTATGTTACTTGCAGTATGTTAGTCGCACGTGCTTCAGAAATGAGTAACATTTTTAGGTTATGAAAATGCCTTGTTTCTTTTAAGCTGTCTTATCTATAGCAGAGAGGTTTGTAAGCGATAGGTCATTATAGTAGATGGAAAACATTTCTGTACTTTCATATTATAAGTACGATTCCGAAAAATCGGGAGACCCTCAGAGAGAGATGTCACCACAGCAATAGGGAGCGTTTTGTTTTTCTCATACGTTCACATTGTAAGTAGCAGTTATGTAGGCGGTACGCAGTAAAATAGTGTGCCATTTTCTAATGGAAAATAGAGTTTCGCGCTAAATAGGGAGGGTTGTGTCATAATGCCTACCCCTGGAGCACCAGGCCAGGCCCAGCACCCCCGGAAGCAGGCATCATGCCCTCGGGTAAAAGCCCAGCGGCCCCTTATAGGGGCTCTTTGGACTCAGTCCCGGCACCTTTGGCGCCAGGCTCATGTTGGACATAGGTCCTGGCGCCATAGGCGCCAGGCTCATAAGGGGAGGTGTTTTGTGCACTTACCTGATGCAGACCATGCTGCACGCTTCAGGCCTCCCTGAGACCTGAAAGGGACTATTTTTTCATAGGGACTATTTTTTCACTCGGGCGTGGCCAGGGAAGGATACATACCTAGTTGGGGAAGGATACATACCTGGGACTTCTTTGGAGGCTATTTAAGCCATGCCCAGACAGCAGCTCATGCTTCGCGTTGTTCTGCTTCCTGCAGCTTAACGCTCACCGTGTCTGCTCCTGCTCCTGGACTCCAGCCACGCCCGCCTCGAACCTGGAAGACCTGCAAGGAAGGAAGAGAAGAGAAAGGTGAAAACCAAGGACTATTTCAAACTTCTTACCTGCATCCGGAATCTTCTCGCCAGCATCCCTGAAGAAAGACTTCCATTTAAAAGCATTGCGTTGCTCGCTGCAGCGCCACGCTTCACTCACCTGTCGTCGAGACATCTCCCGGTCAGCATCGGACGCCACATCTCTGCACCTAGGGGAGAGAGGAAGAAACAAAAGGTGAGCAGAAGGAACACAGAAGGAAAGCCTGATTAACAGCCATAATACTTACCGGCTTTTCTTCCACATTTCGGGTCGGCGCCACCCCATTGGCAGGTACCGTACCCCGGCCCCTATGGGGAAAGGATAAGAGACATTTCTGGGGAATGATAAGGACATTTAGAGGGATCGCCCTCATCACTACTCACCTCGGCAGTTTAACCCCTCGACGCATTGCCTTCATTCTGCACCTGAAATAAAGGACAGATCACAGGTTAGAAAGACAACATAAAGGGGGCCTCACTTGAACTTTGAACTTTCATACTTACGGCGCATCGCTCAAGAAAGTCAAGTGGATTTTGCCAGCGCCATTCTGAAAACCAGTGAAGTAACTGGAAGAACACGCGCCCCTGCACCAGAAGCAGGATGGAGAGTTCATCTTTCCAAACCATAAGGTGAGCTTAAACAGGGGTTTGGAGGAAGTTAGAGAGGAACGAAGGGGGAAGGGGGAAAGGGGGGAGCTAGCACACTATTCTGCAGACTGTAAATCCCCTTTCTCATCTGCAGAAGGATATTCCTATGGACCAGGCAAGCACGATTTGGTGGTCCTGTCCAATCGGTGTTCCGGGTCCTGCGCATCCCCGTGGGAACCAGGTGAGCATTACAGAACGCGAAGCCTTCATACAAATTCCCACATAGGCGCTATGGAAACTTCCGAAACTGACCAGTTGGCCCAATTACTGGGGGAATTACGGGCCGAAGTACACGCCGCTCATCAAGAGACTAGTGCCCTCAGGAGGGAAGTGATTGTAATAAAGGATAGAGCTGATGACCTGGCTAGACAGCTTTTGCAAGGTCAATCTGGAAAAACTCCTTTACCCGGTTCCGGGGGGAACCCCACTCCTGTGGTTTCCAGTAACCCGGTGCAGATTAATCTACCTGGAAACATGCCGCTGGCCCCACCTGAACGCTTTGCTGGGGACCCCAAATGATTCGCCGTATTCATGAATCAGTGTCGTTTGCACTTCCTATGCAGACCAGGGGCCTTCCCTAATGATCAGACCAAGGTAGCCTTTGTGTTGTCATATCTCAGCGGCTGTGCTGCCGATTGGTCAGTCCCACTGGTAACTCAAGATGACCCGATTCTTTGTGATTTTCAAGGATTTCAAACAAGCATGGAAAGGTTATTTGCTCAACACTCCCAGGGACAGGCTCTGGATGACGAACTTCTATCTCTGCGACAGGGCAATCAAGACCTTCTATCCTACATTGCATCCTTCAATAGACTAATTGTGGAAACTGGTTGGCCAGAGGACAAAAGAATCACGTTATTCTATCGAGGTCTACGCGGAGAACTTAAAGATGTCCTGGCACAAGTTGTAAATCCGCCCCAAGAATGCACTGAATATATAGACTTAGTGGTCCAATTGGATCACAGGCTGCAAAACAGAAAAGCAGATCGGTCCAAGTTTGAAACCCGGGTGTTGGCCAAGACCCACGCTAACCCCAAGGGGGCTGATGCCTCGGAGCCTATGCAAATCGGAGGTGTTAAAGGACCCATTACTCAAAAAGAACGGGAAAGAAGACGACAGATGCAATTATGCCTTTATTGTTTGTCCTCTGGACACTTTCTACGAGATTTCCCGGTTAAGCCGCCCAAGAAGGTGGTAGGAGCCGCTGATAAAATCCATGGAAACTCTATCGGGAAACGACCACGCCCGGCAAGCGTAGGGGTCCGCTTGCCGAGCTTGAAAACTAACTCTCAGACCTCGCATTTCATTGTGCCAATGGTCCTTGTAGATCCGGAACAGCCTAAACGGTTGCATGCTATAAAATCATACATTGATAGCGGGGCTATAGGAAACTATGTGGATCGAGAATTGGTCTCTAGGATAAACCTCCCTCTACGACCTAAAACCAACAAAGATGTCATCATCACAGTAGATGGAACCGAAATTGCCTCTGGACCGGTAACACATTCCACAGCTGAGGTGACACTTGTAGGTCCAGATGGCCATCGGGAGGCAGTTGTGTTTGATGTAATGAAGGCTCCACAGTTTCAGCTTATTCTCGGAATCCCTTGGTTAGAGACACATAATCCTCGAATTGATTGACGAGCGAAGAGAATAACCTTCCCGGATTGTGCACAAACCTGCTACCCAGAAAATCCAAAAATTAATCTAGCATCAGTAACCTCTGTCCCTGTGCAACTACCTCCAGAGTACCAAGACTTTCAGGACGTCTTCCAAAAGGAACAGGCCAACACGTTACCTCCCCACAGATCGTACGATTGCCAAATCGATCTCACAACCCCCTTTTAGCAGGATTTACGCCCTTACTGAACCAGAGAATCTGCATTTGAGACATTATTTACATCAATACCTCGCCAATGGTTTCATTCGCCCGTCAAAGTCCCCGGCATCCTCAGCTTTGTTCTTCGTGCCTAAAAAAGAAGGCGACCTTAGAACTTGTATCGATTACCGCGCATTGAACCAGATAACTGTTAAAAATCGTTACCCTCTGCCTCTGATCCCTGAACTCCTTGACCAGGTGAAGGACGCTTGCGTATACACCAGGTTAGATCTCCGGGGGGCTTATCATCTGGTACGAGTAAAAGAAGGTGACGAATGGAAAACGGCCTTCCGTACAAAATATGGACTATTCGAATACCAGGTGATGCCTTTCAGCGTGTGCAACGCGCCTGCAGCCTTCCAATTCTTCATGAACGATGTCCTTCGGGAACTCATTGATGTCTTTGTTGTCGTGTATATCGATGACATTCTTGTGTACTCCTCTTCGGAATCTGATCACAGAAGGCATGTCGGGGCCGTCCTAGAGAAACTGCGCCAGCACAAACTGTTTGCCAAGCTGGAAAAATGTGTTTTCCATACCACTGAGGTTGAGTTTCTCGGATTCATCCTGACACCTAAAGGGGTCCGAATGGATTCACGGAAAGTGGATGCCATCCTCAAATGGCCATCACCTAGTTCGTGAAAGGTGTCCAAAGCATGTTTGGTTTTGCCAACTTTTATCGCAGGTATATCCCGGAGTTTTCATGTGTGGTGCAACCCATCACTGCACTCTTGCGAAAAAATAAACGTTTTGAATGGACCGAGGAAGCTGAACAGGCCTTTCAGGAGTTGAAAGCTAAGTTCACGTCCGCACCTATTTTGAAGCACCCGCGTCCCGATCTCCCATATATAGTCAAAACCGACGCGTCCAGCTTAGCCATGGGAGCTGTCCTGTCTCAGAGAGACCCTGAAACCAACCAACTGCACCCCGTAGCATTTTGGTCCAGAAAGTTCTCGCCGCCGGAGATACATTATGCGATCACCGATAAGGAACTATTAGCCATTAAGTCCGCCTTCAAGGTTTGGCGGCATTATCTCCTCGGCGCCCGGCATACCATCACCGTGATCACTGATCACCGAAATTTACAATATTTAAAAACTGCCAAGGCTCAATCGTCTCGACAGCTCCGATGGGCTTTGTTCTTTGCTGAGTTCGATTTTGTAATCACCTACCGCCCCGGCTATAAGAATGGTAAGGCGGACGCTTTATCCCGAAATTGGAATGGAAGAAATAGACACAAACTCAGAACCTGTGCCGATAATTCCCGAACAAAGAATTTTGGAGATAACCACTTTACAAACCCTTGAAGACATTCAAGCATGAGTGAAACAATTCCTGGACTCTTCAGCCTTGCAGGATTGGATCAAAAGGGGGTCTAACTTTTCAGTCAAGGATGGCTTACCTTACTTCCAAGGACGCTTATTTTTGCCAGAAAAGGAATTGCAAGAACTGGTTATTTCCCGTCATCATGATACCCTGATGGAAGGACATCCTGGCATTGCCAAAACAGAGGAAAAGGTTAAACGACGATTCTGGTGGCCTTCCTGGCGAAAGGATATTAAATCTTTCGTGATGTCCTGTGGAGTTTGTGCCCAAAACAAAGGTCAAAAGACGAGACCCGCCGGTCTTCTTCAGCCCTTAGACATTCCACCAGAACCTTGGCACACCCTGTCACTAGATTGTATCACGGACCGGCCCTCTTGTAATGGTTACAATACTATTCTGGTTGTGGTGGATTCATTTTCCAAAATGGCCCACTTTATTCCGTTGAAAGGATCACCTTCAGCCTTTGTTCTTGCCAAAGAATTCCTTGAAAATATCATCCGTTTGCATGGATTCCCGTCCATACTAGTCTCCGATCGGGGAAGCCATTTTATTTCTCATTTTTGGAAAAAGTGTTGTCAACTGGCACAAATCGACGTAAGACTCTCGACCAGCCACCACCCACAGACCGATGGTCAGACGGAGAGAACGAACCAGACCCTTGAACAATATCTACGATGTATGTTGCACCAATCAGAGGGTAATTGGAAGGACATTTTATGGGTGGCAGAATATGCATACAATAACTCGATACACTCTGGAACTGGTCAGAGCCCCTTTTATACCCTATATGGACATCACCCTCGTACTTCAGACTTGGACTCACCTCTGAGCTTTGAAATGCCCGCAGTGGACCATTTGCATTCTACGATTACTCAAGCCTTCAAGGATGCAACTGCACATTTGCAACATGCGAAAGGGAAATACAAAAAGAATGCAGATCTGCATCGAAGAGAGGCGCCTCCATACCAAATAGGGGATCAAGTATGGTTGGCTACCAAAGACCTATCACTCAAGGGGCCTCGAACTTATAATCCAAGGTATTTAGGCCCTTACTCGATCAAAGCTATAATCAACCCAGTGGAAGTCAAGCTTGATCTACCAGCTAACATGCGGATTCACCCCGTTTTCATGTGTCACTTTTGAAACCAGTGCACCCAGGAACCAGATTAACAAAGCCACCAGAACCAATTCAGATAGATGGGGAGCCTAAATTCGAGGTGAAGAACATTTTGGATTCTAAGATCTCAAAATCAAAACTATTCTATCTAATTGATTGGAAAGGGTACGGGCCTCAGGAAAGGTCTTGGGAACCCAGTGATCACGTACATGCACCTCGGCTGGTAAAAAGGTTCCATCGGAATTTCCCAAACAAACCGAAACCTCCAGAAGGAACGACCTTGGGAGGGGTATTGGGGGGGAATGCTGTCATGATGCCTACCCCCGGAGCACCAGGCCAGGCCCAGCACCCCCAGAAGCAGGCATCATGCCCTCGGGTAAAAGCCCAGCGGCCCCTTATCGGGGCTCTTTGGACTTAGTCCTGGCGCCTTTGGCGCCATGCTCATGTTGGACATCAGTCCTGGCGCCATAGACGCCAGGCTCATAAAGGGAGGTGTTTTGTGCACTTACCTGATGCAGACCATGCTGCACGTTTCAGGCCTCCCTGAGACCTGAAAGGGACTATTTTTTCATAGGGACTATTTTTTCACTCGGGCGTGGCCAGGGAAGGATGCATACCTGGTTGGGGAAGGATACATACCTGGGACTTCTTTGGAGGCTATTTAAGCCACGCCCAGACAGCAGCTCATGCTTCGCGTTGTTCTGCTTCCTGCAGCTTAACGCTCACCGTGTCTGCTCCTGCTCCTGGACTCCAGCCATGCCCGCCTCGAACCTGGAAGAACTGCAAGGAAGGAAGAGAAGAGAAAGGTGAAAACCAAGGACTATTTCAAACTTCTTACCTGCATCCGGAATCTTCTCGCCAGCATCCCTGAAAAAAGACTTCCATTTAAAAGCATTGCGTTGCTCGCTGCAGCGCCACGCTTCACTCACCTGTCCTCGGGACATCTCCCGGCTCCATCGCGGCTGTCAGCATCGGACGCCACATCTCTGCACCTAGGGGAGAGAGGAAGAAACAAAAGGTGAGCAGAAGGAACACAGAAGGAAAGCCTGATTAACAGCCATAACACTTACCGGCTTTTCTTCCACATTTCTGGTCGGCGCCGCCCCGTTGGCAGGTACCGTACCCCGGCCCCTATGGAGAAAGGACAAGAGACATTTCTGGGGAATGATAAGGACATTTAGAGGGATCGTCCTCATCACTACTCACCTCGGCAGTTTAACCCCTCGACGCATCGCCTTCATTCTGCACCTGAAATAAAGGACAGATCACAGGTTAGAAAGACAACATAAAGGGGGCCTCACTTGAGCTTTGAACTTTCATACTTACGGCGCATCGCTCAGGAAAGTCAAGTGGATTTTGCCAGCGCCATTCTGAAAACCAGTGAAGTAACTGGGCGAACACGAGCGCCTGCACCAGAAGCAGGATGGAGAGTTCATCTTTCCAAACCATAAGGTGAGCTTAAACCGGGGTTTGGAGGAAGTTGGAGAGGAACGAAGGGGGAAGGGGGAAAGGGGGGAGCTAGCACACTATTCTGCAGACTGTTAGTCCCCTTTCTCATCTGCAGAAGGATATTCCTACGGGCCAGGCAAGCATGATTTGGTGGTCCTGTCCAATCGGTGTTCCGGGTCCGCGCATCACGCTAGAAGAGGCCACAGCAATCCAGACTAGACCAGCGCTCCCGTGGGAACCAGGTGAGTGTTACAGGTTGTAACATATGTATAGGTTATGCGGGAGACAATAAGAAGTAGTGCGGTTTGTCAATGAAAAATGGGACATCTTACACTTAAAGGGGGAGCATTGGTATGTATTGGCTATGCAGATTTAGTGGCATTAATTTGTTTAAATGAAATCATAAGGGTTGCACATGTTCTCTGATTAAAATATGCATACCTGTACTTTATACGCATGCATGTGCACATGCATGGAGCTGTATGTAGAAATCCGCGATACTTGCACCGTAGTTTTTGAAGTAGGTGCTTTGCAATTATATGCGACTTGCATTCAGAATGATCAATATTACATTTGAAGTGCGAAATTTTGATGACGGAGTTAGATGAAGGGATGTTGAATGTGATTGGTGGATGGTTGTGTGAGTGCTTAGCTGTGTCCAATGAGGGAATGGATTTGCGAGTGATGTGGAAAGGGTAGAAGGACTAGCTAAGAGTTACGTGCCGCACATAGACAACGCTTGTCCGTGGGTAGGGTGTGTCACATACAGGTTTCGACAGCAAATCCAGCATGGAAAGGGGACTGTAGGCATCAACCAGTCAGATGTTCACATTGCTAATTTGTGTTGAAAGACTGTGCATATACTGAAGATGGCAGAGGTGCAGAGGGTCAGGGTTTTGGTCCTTGGTGATATTTTTGTCCAAGGATTACAGCACAATGCCGAAAGTAGGCATGTGGCACTCCATTTCGATGTGAGAGGAGTGGAGGTGGTGTGGAGCGCTGAGACTAATCGCAATGTTGCGGCAATTCTCCAAGTTTGCACTGAGATGCTTACGATGACCACTCATCATGTGGTACTTTTGCACTACGGTGCTTGACATTTGGGCTACGTGAGTTCACATACTTTGCTGGAAGATTTGGAACAGTTGGATCAAGCAATCATGAACACATTTTCAACTGCAACATTAATTTTTTCTGGGCTACTCCCTAGAGGAAAATGGAACAACAGTTCTGTTTTCTGTCCAGATCAAAGTATTGGGAGGTGTAACCTCAATCGCAGCATGCGTGCTTTTATGTTACGAGCTGGTATGTTTTTCTGCAGCCACGAGAACATTTTTCCCAGTAATGCTGCTTATTTTGAAACAGATGGTGTTGCGTTATCTTCTTTGGGAAATGCCATGTTCTTTTGGAATGTAAGACTTGCTTTGGAGAAGGTTCTGTAATGGTTGTAGGAGTAAAGTAAGAACAAAAAATATTAAAAAATAATAATAACAGGTGTCTGTAAGGCATCTGCCAAAAAAAAAAAACAGCTCTTTTCAGAGCCCACCTTAAAGGGGAAAAGGGGATAATATTTAAATGTACAGTCGTCACGCTCTGATTCTGTACGTGTTCGCGAAAATGGTGATAGTTTGCAGGCGGAGTGTATTACCAACGGGGATTCTGGGGTGGAGACGCATGCAGATGAGAATGTAAGAAGGTAGGGATTGGTCAGTAAAGTTCAGTGGGTGTGTTCTGTACAGAGAAATGTAGTGATGATGTCTTTTCCCTGACAGGAGACCAGACAGCCATGGCTCTGTGTGCTCGAAAACAGATTATCTGGATTTTGGGAGACTCATGGATCCATTGGTTGAAGGTGCATGCAGAAAGTTGTGGTCTATGTGCAGATCTTGGATTTTCTCATGTGGAAGTGCACTGGCATGGTGTGCATGGAATGAGGTGGCTGGACTTGGTACCTCTCTGTGAAACCTTACAGACAGAGCGTCATTCTGATATACTTATCATTCATTGCAGAGGAAACAGTTTAGGCCATGTCTCTGGAATTTCTTTGCAATTTGCAATGAAGGAAGGACTTGTGAAGGTCATGGACATGTTTCCAAATTGCAAAATAGTTTTTTCAGTATTGCACAAAGACAAATATGGCTGCATTCTTCTGCATTTGGTCCACACATGGAGAAAGCGAGGCACAATGTGAATAAGGCTGTTTGTGCCTTTCTAAGAGATGTTGGCATGTCCTCATTCCACAATGAAAACATTTTGTTTTGCAGCTCTTTCATTTTTCGCAGAGATGGAGTCCATCTGACATATGCTGGCAAACAGATTTTTCTTCGCAATGTACAAAATGCATTGCGACTTTTTTTGGAATCATAGTCACGTATTTGGCAATCCATTTTTTCCAACCTACAGTTTTTGAAGTACACACAACCCCACCGAAAGGCTCTTTTCAGAGCCACCACTTACTCCCAGCGAAAAGCCCATTGGTTTTGCTACGCTTGCACCCTCCATTTTTGTATGCCCTACGACTGTCCGCAGATTTTCCAAAAATGCATGGGGGCCTACAACGGTCACTTGATATTTCTATTGTTAAACTGAGAAAGGCGGCTTTGAAAAGAGCTATTTTTGTAATTTTTGTTATTTTCCACTTTACTGCTTTTGAGGACATGACGCACTAGGAGAGGAGGGAAAAGGAGGGTAAAGGAGGGACACCAACCACCGGGATAAGAAGGGGCATGTGGAGAGAGAAAGATATAGGGTGGGCTTCACTTAGGTAGGGAGCAGTTCTTATGGTGCTCCGTGACCGTAGCCTCAAAAGCACTTCGAAGACTCTCCCCCCTGCAGAGTACTGCATCACAGTACACACACAATATTGTGACCCTCAAAAGATAAGGGTCACTAGCATCGCGAATGGCTTGTGAGGCAGCTGGAGGCATGTGCTCCCCCACAGGAGTGTCTCTTGTGGTGAGAGGATCGGACACGGAGGATGCTGTGGAGGAATTCAATCTACTACGTTCTTCGCATGGCACCACCTTGCAAATGTCCACACTGTGGAATGAAGTTAAGTGTCGCTTCATGGTTGTCGTACCAAAGCTGTAGGCACCAGGTCTCCTGCGACTCAGCACCAACTGGCATTGGTTACACTTGACCAGGTTTGCACGTGCTTTCGGTACATACCCAAAAACGGAAAACAACCGCCACACCCACGACTCTGGCGAGTGTTTGTAGTGTGGAGTTCCTCCACCTCATGCTCTTCTTCCTCTTCTTCCTCGATCTCTACATCCTCACCCGTATATCCCTCTGCAGTCCCTTGGGAGGTGGTGGCGGTGGATGGTTTGGGGGTGGTGCTGAGGCTAATGAAGCAACAGTAGCCATGGATGACATAAGGATTAGTTGCCTAATGGTCGCTACAGCAGAAAAGGCAGCACAACTCAATCTGCTATAGCCAGAAGCACAATGAAGATGAGCTTGGGGGTGGGGCCATTTATAGGGGTGGAGGAGTGCGCCTCCTGACCATATTGATCACTCAAAAGCGCTGCAAAATTTCCTAATAGCACGTTCACAGGTAGAGCTATTGTATGGGACATGTGAAATGGTGATTTTATACTGTAAAATAATTTCCCATGTATGTATAAGTTGTTTTGTAATGTAGCGGAGGCAGACAAACTGCTCAAATTAGTCCACACGCTCATTGTGGGTGCGGTCACATGATGAAGGGAAATGCGTGCACGCTGGACAGCAAATGCAGACTAACAAACGTGCACATGCGTGCAAGTATTCTACGGACAGTGTTCGGGTCCTGAAACAAATTAAAAGTGCAACACAAGTGAGACGGACAGTTAGGGACAGGCACGCTGTTCGCAGTACTTATGGGTGTATTGCGCATGTGCGTACATGATCTGATGCCTGTACGGAAAGGTCCAGTGTCCTTAGGACACCTCCATTTTGTTTGACCACGAACATGCCGGCCACCGCACCTGTTCTATGGACGATTCCATCTTGGCTGCGGATGATACGGACAGGCATATTGTCCTTAGGACACTCCCATTTTGCTCATTTACTGACATCCCGGACACCTGGTGTGTTCTAGGAACATGTTTTATCTTGTTTGTGAGCAGTACAGAGATTTAGAATGTCCTTAGGATGCCCCATTCTGTTCATTTACACACAACTTCTACAGATGGTACATTCTAAGATCAGTTCCAACTTGGTTGGCATTGGTACGGGTAGGAGTATTGCCGTTAGAACATCCATATTCTATTGCTTATGGCTAGCTCGAACAGGGGCGCTGTTAGTGAACATTTTAAGTCTTTTTAAAAAAATGTTTAACTCAAACCCTTTGACTACAACAAGTACACAAAAAAGTTCTAAACACACACACATTCTGCAATCAACAGAAAGACAGGGGGAAGCAGATACTCACATGGATATAGGGGAATTAAGGTTCAACACGGGCTGATTGTCAGGAGATGATTTGTGAGGGGAAGAAGGGATGGATCTTTTATCAAAACCTCTATTTTCTTCTTGAAGGTTTGGAGATGGTTCACTAGGAAATGGAGAAGGGGAGCAGGTACAGGTGGGACAGCGATAACATATTTTTCCTCTCACAAATTCTTCCACAAATTGCCTTAAACTGTTAAAATTGTCATATAGTGTGTCCATTTTCATTTCTATCCTTTTCAGCCTGTCTTCCTCTGTGTCGTTTATTGGCCTTTCTTCTTTTTTTTCCTGGTCTGTTGAAAATAAATATATATATGTTAAATGCCTATAAAATACTGACCATTATTTTGCTTATGCAGAGCACTGTGTACCATTATTATCGCTATCTTCGGACATTTCCCCAGGCGGGAAATTCTCCTCCACCACTCCAAAGTACTGCACATTTCTGTGTCAAAACAAAAGAAAGAAATGATTTTTCTGCCCCTCTTATCAAAAAAGGTACACACACATAATAAGAAAAATGAAGTTCACTTACTATTTTGTTGTAATTTATCTTCGTTGCAGTGCGTGCGTCTACTGTCGGTCCTGGCTGCAGAGTGTCTGTGAGGTAATTACGTTGGAGGCATACTTTTTTGTTATGGCATAATCCATTTCATTCTACATGGTCATTAAATGCATGGTTTTTGTTTCAAACGTTTAGGTTTCCCTATTTATTTACTAGTACTTATGACGTCTTTTTGTATCCTTTTTCAAAGTTGAGCATTTTTTGTGTAACACAATAGTACAATTTCAGTTACCCCCTGACTGTTTAGTAAGCAAATTATACTACATATCGCCCAAGATCACATGATGATATGATTAGGTTCCCCTTCAAAAAACCTGTGAAATTCAGTTAAAAAAAAACTTTGTTACAGATACGTTATGGTTAAGTTGCACTACTAAAAACCTGTGAAATTCACAAAAAAAAAACATCATAAACGTGACATTATGGTTCGCAGTAAAACCGAAAAACCCCTGAAATTCACCATTGTGGTGTCATCTTTGATGTTCTGTGTGTTAATGTTAGCAGTGAAGAGTGGTGCTGGCAGTTATGGTTGCTTAGGCTACCATAACTGGCGAATTTCAGGAGTTTTTCGGTTTTACTGCGAACCATAATGTCACGTTTATAAAGTTTTTCTAAGTGAATTTCACAGGTTTTTAGTAGTGCAACTTAACCATAATGTCCCCTTAAAAAAGTTTTTTTTAGTGAATATAGTAGTTATGGTTAAGTTGCTGTTTCCATAGGAAGAGCACTTTTTGGGTGGCTTATAACTTCGCTCTCCCTGGACGGATCCTCACCAAACTTTGCAAAAATAGTATTTTGGTCACTCTGAATATTTCTGCAAAGTTTGGTGAGGATTCGTCCAGGGGGGGCAAAGTTATAGGGGGGTCCCAAAACTTTTTTTTTCCCATGAACTGAATGGGAAACAAATTTTGCTCGCGACTACAGACCAAACCGCTGGACGGATTTCCACCAAATTTGGACCAGGAGCAGCGGCTTGGTCCCGAAAGCGTGCTTTTTGCAAATTTGGTGAAAATCCGCCCAGTATTTTTCTTTAAAATTACCAAAAAGTAGGTCAAAAAAATTAGTGATATCTGTGTTCGGTTTGCGGACACACTTCCCTGTTTGCTCCGCGGACAGTGTCCTGATTGGCCAATCGTCTTGCGTGATGTTCGGGGACATGCAACATGTTTACTGTTTGGACGGCGTGAAGCGCGTCAGATTTTCCGGTAGCGCCCGCCATCTTGGATTCGCGGACGTCCGCGGACAGCGCGGTGAAACTTTGTTCAAAATCTGTATTTTGTAGAGTGTGTTGGTGTGTAGGAGTGTTTGGGGAGGGTGGGAGTGTATGAGATAGGATGAAAGTTGTGTTTTTTGTGTGTTAGATGTTCTTTTTGTGTTCGATTTGTTTGCGGACATCACGGGTGTTCTGAAATGTTCTAAATAAACTGACTGGGGGTGTTCTAAGGACTCAATGTGTGTCCGTTTTGTTCGCAAGCAAAGTGAAACTGTTCTAAAAAAGACACTCGCGGTCTCCGGGGAGTGTTTGTAGGGGGTGTCCTGAGGACGCTGTCCGTATTGTTCTCTGTCCAGTTGAATGTGTACTAAGAACACCCACGGTGTCCTGAAATGTTCGCAAATAAACAAAATGGGGGTGTTCTGAAGACGTTTTTGAGAACACTCCCGGTGTCCTGAAATGTTTGTAGGGGGTGTCCTGAGGACGCTGTCCGTATTGTTCTCTGTCAAATTGAATGTTTTCTAAGAACACCCGCGGTGTCCTGAAATGTTCGCAAATAAACAAAATGGGGGTGTTCTGAAGACGCTTCTAGGTACACTTGCGGTGTCCGGGGAGTGTTCGTAGGGGGTGTCCTGAGGACGCTGTCCGTATTGTTCTCTGTCAAGTTGAACGTGTCCTAAGAACACTCGCAGTGTCCTGAAATGTTCGCAAATAAACAAAATGGGGGTGTTCTGAAGACGCTTCTAAGAACACTCGCGGTGTCCGGGGAGTGTTCGTAGGGGGTGTCCTGAGGACGCTGTCCGTATTGTTCTCTGTCAAGTTGAATGTGTCCTAGGAACATTTGCGGTGTCCTGAAATGTTCGCAAATAAACAAGATGGTGGTGTTCTGAAGACGCTTCTAAGAACACTCCCGGTGTCCTGGAATGTTCGTAGGGGGTGTCCTGAGGACGCTATCCGTATTGTGCTCTGTCAAGTTGAATGTGTTCTAAGAACACCCGCGGTGTCCTGAAATGTTCGCAAATAAACAAAATGGGGGTGTTCTGAAGATGCTTCTAAGAACACTCGCGGTGTCCGGGGAGTGTTCGTAGGGGGTGTCCTGAGGACGCTGTCCGTATTGTTCTCTGTCAAGTTGAATGTGTCCTAACAACACTCGCGGTGTACTGAAATGTTCGCAAATAAACAAAATGGGGTGTTCTGAAGACGCATCTAAGAACACTCGCGGTGTCCGGGGAGTGTTCGTAGGGGGTGTCCTGAGGACGCTGTCCGTATTGTTCTCTGTCAAGTTGAATGTGTCCTAAGAACACTCGCGGTGTCCTGAAATGTTCGCAAATAAACAAGATGGTGGTGTTCTGAAGATGCTTCTAAGAACACTCCCGGTGTCCTGGAATGTTCGTAGGGGGTGTCCTGAGGACGCTGTCCGTATTGTTCTCTGTCAAGTTGAATGTGTTCTAAGAACACCCGCGGTGTCCTGAAATGTTCGCAAATAAACAAAATGGGTGTGTTCTGAAGATGCTTCTAAGAACACTCGCGGTGTCCGGGGAGTGTTCGTAGGGGGTGTCCTGAGGACGCTGTCCGTATTGTTCTCTGTCAAGTTGAATGTGACCTAAGAACACTTGCGGTGTCCTGAAATATTCGCAAATAAACAAGATGGTGGTTTTCTGAAGACGCTTCAAAGAACACTCCCGGTGTCCTGGAATGTTCGTAGGGGGTGTCCTGAGGACGCTGTCCATATTGTTCTCTGTCAAGTTGAATGTGTTCTAAGAACACTCGCGGTGTCCTGAAATGTTCGCAAATAAACAAAATGGGGGTGTTCTGAAGACGCTTCTAAGAACACTCGCGGTGTCCGGGGAGTGTTCGTAGGGGGTGTACTGAGGACGCTGTCCGTATTGTTCTCTGTCAAGTTGAATGTGTCCTAAGAACACTCGCGGTGTCCTGAAATGTTCGCAAATAAACAAGATGGTGGTGTTCTGAAGACGCTTCTAAGAACACTCCCGGTGTCCTGGAATGTTCGTAGGGGGTGTCCTGAGGACGCTGTCCGTATTGTTCTCTGTCAAGTTGAATGTGTTCTAAGAACACCCGCGGTGTCCTGAAATGTTCGCAAATAAACAAAATGGGTGTGTTCTGAAGATGCTTCTAAGAACACTCGCGGTGTCCGGGGAGTGTTCGTAGGGGGTGTCCTGAGGACGCTGTCCGTATTGTTCTCTGTCAAGTTGAATGTGACCTAAGAACACTTGCGGTGTCCTGAAATATTCGCAAATAAACAAGATGGTGGTTTTCTGAAGACGCTTCAAAGAACACTCCCGGTGTCCTGGAATGTTCGTAGGGGGTGTCCTGAGGACGCTGTCCATATTGTTCTCTGTCAAGTTGAATGTGTTCTAAGAACACTCGCGGTGTCCTGAAATGTTCGCAAATAAACAAAATGGGGGTGTTCTGAAGACGCTTCTAAGAACACTCGCGGTGTCCGGGGAGTGTTCGTAGGGGGTGTACTGAGGACGCTGTCCGTATTGTTCTCTGTCAAGTTGAATGTGTCCTAAGAACACTCGCGGTGTCCTGAAATGTTCGCAAATAAGCAAGATGGTGGTGTTCTGAAGACGCTTCAAAGAACACTTGCGGTGTCCGGGGAGTGTTCGTAGGGGGTGTCCTGAGGACGCTGTCCGTATTGTTCTCTGTCAAGTTGAATGTGTCCTAAGAACACTTGCGGTGTCCTGAAATGTTCGCAAATAAACAAGATGGTGTTGTTCTGAAGACGCTTCTAAGAACACTTGCAGTGTCCGGGGAGTGTTCGTAGGGGGTGTCCTTAGGACGCTGTCTGTATTGTTCGTTGTTAAGTTGAAAGTGTTCTAAGAACTATCGCGTTGTTCTGAAATGTTTGTAGGGGGTGTCCTGAAAACGGTGTCCGTATTGTTTGCTGGCAAGTTCAAAGTGTTCTAAGATTACTCACATTGTTCGCGGACATTAAAAGTTTCCCATAGATCATAGTTGAAATGTTTGACTCTATGGATGTGATATGCTGCGGTGGTTGTTGCCAGGGCATAGAGTCTTGGGTGCATGGCCACTTGGCCATGCACCCACTTGGCCATGCACCCAAGACTCTATGCCCTGGCAACAACCACCGCAGCATATCACATTCATATTTGCTTATAACTTTGGGTGAAAAACAAATGTATAAGGAACAAAGTTATTACATACTATGGATGTGATATGCTGCTATGGTTGTCCTTATTATTGTATACTTACTGTTTGGTCTAGTAATGGGAGTCCATGTTTTTCTTCTTCATTTCTGTGATAAAAGAAAATAGCATGTTAGTATTAGTATTTTGTAAAGACTTATTACATTGTATAAGCAATATACTTTTATTTTTTTTCGACCCTCATATTTAGTAGAGTACAAATCAGAGTACTGTGCAATTTGCTCAGTTTCTGTATTTGTTGATAAAATCATTGGGTCTGTGGGAGAAAAAAAAATCCATGTTGGATTAAAAAAAAAAACCTTTTCTGTTATGCTACAGTTTGTTTGTTTGTTTTCAATGTTCACTTTTTGTTTCTGGCTAATGCTTTATAATTTGCTTTGTTGTATTTTATTTTGAGCAGTAACAGATTCTTCATTTGTTTTGATATTATAAAATGTTGGAGCAGTTAGATACCAATTGTCGTATTCTAACTGTCTATTTTTTTAATATATTTTAGTGGTTTTGATATATCTATTTGGATATTGTTAAATTTTGGGACAGTTAGATACCAATTGGCATATTCTAACTGTGTATTTTTTGGCCTAATTTAGTGGTATTCATTTATCTGATTAGTTGTTGTAGAATCTGTGAACTGTTAGATAGCTTTTGGAGTATTCTAACAGTTTATATTATTTTAACACAACTTTATAATTTTGGGACAGTTAGATACCAATTGGCGTATTCTAACTGTGTATTTTTTGGTCTAATTTAGTGGTATTCATTTATCTGATTAGTTGTTGTAGAATCTTTGAGCAGTTTGATAGCTTTTGGAGTATTCTAACAGTTTATATTTTTTTAACACAAATTTATTTAAAGGTTTAAATACAGTTTATTTATCAAATTTTGGTTTTAAGAACATCAAATAAGCATTTGTAAGATTTGCTGGTAATCTCTGCTTTAGAGTAATGGTACTATCATTACATTCAAACCATCCACATTTCTTTTTTATATATGCCGTGTAGTGCCCTGAATTGGTTGTGGCTCCTGCGTGGTAGATTATACCTATTGTTGTGAAGGTTTTCTTACCAAGTGGTATTTGACTATGTGTGAATCCAGTCAGCTTGCAGTTGTTTTTGGTACCATCTGCATTGTAACGTAGAAGCATTAGTATTACGTATTTACTATGTGTTTGAATTACTAATGTGGAGAGATTATCTGAATTGCAGGTAGAGCATAATCTACCATGGTTTGCATTTTGTACAAGTTGCTGAAACGAAATGGATTCACAATTTGGTATTGATATATATATATGAAGCGTTCATTGGGAATTTCTTCTTGTGTCACATTGTTGCACAGAGTGCATGTATGTTTCCACATGTATGAAATCTGGAAGATTTCATTTACAGGTATGTTTTTATTTTCCAGTACTAATAGTAAGTACATTAGAAATTCTTGTGGATCTTCCTGTGAGTTTATAGTGAATTTCACCATTCCAGCACAGTAGTCCAATTGTTGTCTTATTCTAAAAACAATATATGTGTTGTCAGGATTGTTTGCTGAAGTTCTGTGAAGTACTAACATTTGCAAACACAAAGGGTCTGTACTGTGTAAGTAAATGTAGTCAACAATTGGTGGTAATTGAAATAGAATATTCATTGCTACATTTGCATAGCAACTTACACCAACTATATTTGAGAATTTAAATGGTCCAGGTAGTTCTGTATCTAACTGTTTTTTTTGGAGTTTGTCTTCCTTCTTTAAAGAAGTACCTGGTTTACTTTCTCTAATTGATTCTTTTTTGTTTGTGGTACTTGATGAAGTATTAGTTTCTTTTACTCTCTTTGGAGGATTTGCAGTGACGTCCTGTTGCATTTCTGTTTGATTTAGTTTTCTTTTACAACGTTTTAGTTTTTGTGGAACAGAATATGTGTTTAGATGGGGAGTGTATAGTGAGCGAAGTCTATTATATTCTAAATGCAAGGAATATCAGCGTTTACTTTACTTGCATCAAAGTTGATTAGAAATAGACCGTCAAGTGTACGTAAGCGTGATAGTGCTACGTAGCTCATGCCTTCTTTAAAGACTGTGTTACCAATATCTATCATTGCTTTGTCTAGGGTAAGACCTTGTGATTTATGAATCGTGACTGCGTATGCAAGAGTTAGAGAAAATTGTTCTCTGCGTACATACATATCTTTGAAGAGAAGGAATCTAGCTGTTGAGCGTCCTATCCGTTGTACTTCTGAAAGTTTGTCAAAGAGTATATTGATAAACTGAATTTTGTTATCACGTGGGTATGTTTGAAAGCCAACAACTGTACCCAGTGCTCCATTAACTAGTCCTTGATCCACGTCAAGGTTACGTTTAAGCATTACTCTGCAATTTAAGGATAATTTTAACATCTTTTCTAAGCCTGCTGTGTTTGAGATTGATTTTTCTAAATTATTTAGTCTTGTCATGGCTTGGTCACACATGGGTAGTGTCATACCATGTACATCTAGTTTGTCTGTGGCGCTAATTTCCATTATTGGTTGCATTTCTTTACTTAACATTATTTCATTGAATTTGAGACAGCTTGCAAGAGTTGGCATTAAGGCCATACAATTGACATTTTTGTGGGCTAATTGTTCCATAACATCTGTAGCACATGCATTATCGCCATAAAGTGCATTAATGTGCCGGGTTTTCAATGTTGCTTCTGCTTCTTTAGAAAGTATACCAACTCTCAAACCTTTTAAAATGTTGGCATAAGTTAGATCTGCAGATTGGCGCATGTTTTCTGTTAATTCTCTGTATTGGAAATGTTGCCAAAGGTTGACATTTCCAATGCTGCCAACAGTTTTACGGCAGAGTTTGTGCCCTAATGTTTTAAAAAAAAGGTTCACCTTTTACTGGTGTTAATTCAAGCAGATCTCCAAAAACAATAATATGTTTTCCTGCAAAGAGCTCTTCATAGTGTGTTTTGAGTACTTCTTGTAATCTGAGCTGAATCAAAGCTAACATCAGGTTGAAGACCATGCTCACTTCATCTATTAGTAGCATTTTCATTTATTTCAATATTCTGCGTAATTCCATTGCAGCTTCTGCAGAAAGTTTGCAATAGTCTAATTTGTTCTGGTGTTCTACTGGTAATAGTGGTAATCGGTGTAATGTAACACCACCTATGTTGTAGGCAGCTAAACCTGTGGGGGCAGTGACAACAGCTGACAGTTTGTTGTTTGTCAATTGTTGAAGGAACTTACTAATGATTTTGATTGGGAATGTTTTGCCAGAACCAGCTTCACCACTGACGTACAGTAGTATAGCTTTATAATTATGGCAGGAACATTCTTTATTTTCATGTTTTACACCATGTGCAATTTGTTTTGTTACTTCTTGAAAAATGCTACTTTGCTCATTGTTTAGTTTTGATTGTAGTATAGTTAAGTCTTCCTTATCTTCCTACTGACACATGGTGTTTTCTACTTCTATCATAGCTAATTCTGCCTCATTTGTTATTAGTGGTTCTCCCAGTGGTTCTTGGCTTCCTGTTACAGAAGGTTGACTACTGTCAGGAGTATCCTTATCTAGTGGGGTTGGAGTTCTTCATGCTGCTGTTCATTGTGCAACATTGTTTTGTACTGTGTAAAGTTTACATCAGTTATAGTGCTTTCATTTGCTTTGAAAGCATCCTCATATGAGTCATAGTTATCTAGTAATTGATCTTCTTTTCTCCATGGTTTGAAGAGTTGTAATTTGTGATGTCATCTTTGATGTCTTGGGTGTTAGTCTTAGCAGTGCACGGTGGTGGCGCGAGTTATGGTTGCTTAGCTTACCATAACTGGCGAATTTCAAGGGTTTTTCGGTTTTACTTGGAACCATAACGTCCCTTTAACAAAGTTTTTTCACTAAATTTCATAGGTTTTTAGTAGCGCAACTTAACCATAACGTCCCTTTAACAAAGTTTTTTCACTGAATATATATATATATATATATATATATATATACATATATATGCATAGATATAGGTCCCGATTCATGGAATGGTACTCTGAGATACTGCAAAGCCTGTGCACCGATACTGACTGCGTGAGCCTGCACAGGGAGGTTTTTCAGCACGCTCCTTGCATTCATGTAATTGTTTGTGCACATTAACTGTGACAAATAACTTCCATGGCATAAGTGGTCCAGCAATGAATATCGGTTTCTGAACCATCAATCAACCCCACACCACTATTACAACAGGAGGGATATGAACAGATTGGAATACAAGTGAATTATAAAACCTCCTTGTCCAATTTTGGTAATGTGGACGGAACAGCAGGCTTATCTCTGCAAGTTCGTGGATCGGTGGATAGTTGCAACACAGCAAAAATACATTTATTACCCAATGATAAAAGGGACTGTCCAATCAAGGTTGTATAAAGATATCTATATTATTACTACAACAGACAGTTCTAGCACACTACAAAATACAACCCACCCTGTAAAGGACAACAGAGGACAGACAGTTTCACGAAGGAAAGGGATGCACTCTGGATAATGACATGAGGGTAGTTGGTAAAGTAATCATTTGTGCTGTTCAAGGTTATTCAATTACAGCACCAAGGGGAGAAAGGGTTGTAAATGTCTATAGGGACCTTTGGAGAAGGACCAGTGGGCCCGAACCACAATGTACCTTGTTCTGAAGAAGTTCTTGGTGCTCAACTGCGTCGAGGCAGTTCCAGGGCACTTTGCAGACCTTGAGACAGAGTTAGTGGTGGGAGAAAGCTGCGGGTACCAGGCGGCAGGCAGTTCAGCAAGGGAGGCTGGACGGACGTCTGCTGGCTGTCCGGTTTAGCCGCTTGGAGCAAAGAATCATTGTCCCTGTGCTGATTGGCGGATGTGGAATGCTTGTTGAGGCGAGTCGAACGACTCTTGTGACTGCGGCATGACAACAGTCAGCAGTGCAGCCGCATGCGGATCGAGGATTTGACTGTCTCGAAAATGGCCTTAAAAGAGGGCTGCTAGATGCTGCTTGTGTGGTACTGGTCCTAGCTTCTTCACAGGGCTCATGCCCCTTGGAGGTGGATGAATCACAGTTCAGACAAGTGATTGCAGGGAACGGCCTTGCCCTTTGTCTAGAGACTCTCTGGCACTTCCCAACTAGGCAGCTTTCTGGCAGAATCTAGCAGGGCACGCTCTGTGCTGGCTGGGTGTCAGTCCTGGAGCTGCTGGACGGGTCCTCTGAGTCCGGTATCTCCCTCTGTTCCCTGGGAGATGTCTAGGGGAGGGATCTGGCTTCCCTCTTGGAACACCTGGCCTTCCTTCACAGGTAGAAGATGCAAGGTAGACTGTACCTGTGCTCCATGCATTCATGGGATTTCTTGCTCACAGTAACTGTGATTAATCAACGTCTGGGGCACCAGTGACCCAGGGATGAATATCAGTTTCTAAACAATCAATAACATGAGTCCTTCTTCTTACTCTTTTTGAAGACTTCAGATGATCTGCTAAGTGAGGGGTTCAGCCCTCTTTAAGCTAAATGGGCCCCAGTGATTGGTGCATTCTAAGCCTACCTTAATGAACCAATCCTGGGTCCCCGCCAACAATCTTCCATTATGCATGAGGTCAGGACTAAGGTGCTCTGCAACAGAAAAAGGTAAGTGCCACCCATCTTCCTGTCTGTTGTAGATCAAAGTATCTCTCTGGTTAACTGAGCCCTCTGTGACTCTTCATTAAAGTGCAGGCTTCCCTTGAAGTATGTGCTGGGAGCAACTTCCTGTATCTCCCAAATTACATCCTTCCTCCCTCTGAAAGGGGTCCGCTCTGCAGGGACACCTGCAGTAACTGCTGGACCCAGACAGCCTATTCACTGCCTTTCATACAGAGAGGTGGGAACTAGCTTCAAGTTGACACATTACATACCAAAGGGTTGTTAGTCCCACCTTCCTGTTGACTCTTCCAGCAACCAAGCTCTCTTCTAGTCTTGCTTCAATTATCTTGATTGTATAAACTGCCACCAGTCGGAGTAGCCAAAAGGAATGCAGATCCGAAGCCTTTGATATTTAAATGAGGCTGCTCATGGCTGGAGGAAGGTGTGCATTCCCCTTCTGAGATGCTTTGATGTACACCAGGCTGTAACATTCCAGCGGAATATGACAGGGAAGATGGCGCTTGTAGGCTGTGTCTTCCCGGAGATCATTTGACTATGTGTTTTGTACGGGAAGCAGATGGACTGTGTGTGGTATGGCCTCACACAGTCCTCGGAGGTTGATCTCCCATTATTCATTCTCAATATTAAAAAATCAAAAAGTCCAGGCTAGCGCACTCTCCCTGTGTGGATGGCTGAATTCCTCACAGTAACCCTATATGCAAGTTGCAGCAGGAACGCCCCGTCATGTCCCCACGCAAAGCAAAAAGAGCCAGAAACAGACACCTTTGCATGGTCCCTGGGCGTGGATACATGCACCCTTAAAACAGTGTTTTGGGTTCCCCCGCAAGCAGTCCTGAATCTCGGGGTCCCTGCACTGGGTCACTCATATCTGTTACCGGCACCCAGACAACATATGTACGATGTATCGTAACTCGGGTAAAACTCTGTAAATCCGCTTGTGATCCCCATAAACCATTCCTGCACCTCACTACACTGTAAATGCGCTCCCCTGAATTATTTCAGAACCCCAGCTGAGAACACACACCCCTAAACCTGACACCGGATCTTATCTCTTCACTGTGATTCCCACGCGCAAGTGTCTGTACGCCTGCCTTCGGGTGGAGGACTTTGCATGGCCATTTCCCTACCGAGAGGTTGCACGGTCAAATCCATGAATACGTATTGTTCCGTGCAATAGTGGGCGTGCAATGGACTGCTTATAGGCCATCATAATGTCCACATTTTCCCTTGTTCTTCCTCATTTCTCGAACTTCGCCCCCCATCCCTGCCCTGTGTGCAACCCACGCCCATGCTCTGCGTTGTTTTTCGCGCAAGGCACTCGGCCGCTCGCAGAGATGTGCCGAGCCTGCATGTAGTCCCTGCAAGGTACCAAAAAAATGCAGCACAGTCAATACCATGAATCGACAAAATGGAGTTTGCATGCAGGGTGGCGTGCAATGCAAATAATTCCACGAATCGGGCCCATATTGTTCAGAATATTCTTTCAAGTTTTTTTTGTTTAATTGTTCGAGTTCTTATTAACGATGTATGCATAACCAATGTGCCTGTTTTTCATAGTTTCAATCTCGTCCGAGCCCTATTTGGGCATATTTTGCCTTTTGGGATCTTAAACATTTTAAAGCATCTATTTGCAAAAGTCACACATGTAAGGCTCCCTCTCACAAGATGTGCAAACACGTCTTTCCCTTGCATAAAAAAAAGTGTGTGATTCATGCCCAGATGGCATTGAGATCCTTAGCACATATGTTTTTAAATTCTTTATAAATGGTCTGTTAGCAGAAGTTAGAAATCACATTTTGAATGAAGAGTTTTATAATGGTTTCCAAGCACAACGTGTCAATTGTTCCCATTCTCCCAGAGACCAGGCCCTGCGTTTGGTCTGTGCGCTCTGCATTTGCTGTTAGCGCGGTCTTTTGGTGTCGGTCAGTTAGCAGCAACCTCTTTCAAAGGTTTCCTCCCCGAATTCCATAACCCGGTCGCATTCCCCAAGCATGTGCAAGAGTACAATTTCTAATTGAATAATGAGAAAAACATGGCGCTTGTTTATGGAACTGTCTCTGGAATCCGTAACAACAATGAAAAGTGCATAAAAGCTGCAAATTAGAATCATTTTGTGATTGGAGGTTCCTTGGTTGATCTGCTTGGATGGAAATCACACTCTCTCGCATTAGCGTTGCATCGCAGCTGCTTTTTTTAGGCCTTCGGAAAGTACCAAGTGTCGGAGGGGAGCCAAACAGCCACCATTCAGTGGCAGTCAAGCAGGGAGAGGAGGCTGCAGAACCAACCCAAACAAGAACCTAGCGGGCGCCAAGATCCATTCATGACAAGAGAAAAGGATACGCGGGCCGAGCAAGACGGATCAATTCCAAGGCGCTTTAGAAAAACTCCATGGACCCCGCGCCCGCCGCTAACTCATTCCAGTAGTCGTTATAGGAAATGAGGTTGTAGACAGGACAGGGCTCCTGACTAGGAACTGAGTGAAAAGCGTCTCTACTTTCTTTTGGAGCTGGGTTATTGCAGAGAACTGGGTGGGTTCCTTTGAGGTCGCCTTGCTCAGTGACAACCAGCACCTGTGGGTGGGGCAACCAGGAAAACATGAACAGGACTCCAGAGTCCCGGATGTATGTCGATATGGCCGCCTCCAGTTTCTCATGATACGATATGATAGGTTATTGACAATGGCTTAATACCAAGAGGTTTCTAAGCACGGACGCGGGGCTCGAACCTGTGGGGATCTGTGTCGTCTTGCTTCCAAGGCGAGCAGGTTGCCCCGAACTATCTTCCCGAAAGGATATCCTCATGGCTTGTTCCAATTGTTTAGGTGTCTCAGTGTTAAGGCAGACCCCTCTCCTTGAAGAAATATCTGCTTGCAATAGGGTGTGTTCCAGCATGTTTTGCTAGGCAGTATAGGGGCGGTAGACCTATATGGATCTTTCGCTACCTATTTGCTTATGATGGTGTCCCAGGAATTCCCGTTTGCTTCTCCTCCACACTTCCACCACCTACTCTCCAGAACACCAAAGCCCATGTGCTTGGAAAAAGCAGGAGCCCAACTTAGTTTACATTTGGAAAATAACCTAAATATCTCTATTCAATAAAAAAGCAGCTGCTGCTTAAGAGAATGGATGCCAAGCTGCTAAAAGCGCTGACTCCGCCCTATGGCCTAGGAGAGTTAATGTGTCAAGATTGTTTGGGCTAAATTATCAGGATTTGTTGTCTTGTTGGAAAAGGTCTGTTCGGATATGAGCAACATATTGACACATGCACTTCACCCTGTTGTTCCTGCCCTCTCTGAAGGTGGGAGCGTCATTTTCTGTAGGACAATGGAGAGGAAATTTAGTAGGAAGGATGGTAGAGCTGAGTCCACCAGTAAACTATTAGAGCACTGTACCCTATCTCAACTCTGCAATTCTGTTACTTGATTCCACACCAATCTCTGCCAATGGACTTCACTAAAGTTCTTCGTTACCACCCGCTGTTCGACCACTTGGAGCCACCCACACAACTACTGTGATTCATCCAACCCTTGATGTGTATCCTCCATGAGACTCCAGGATCTGACCCACATGTGGTTTGCCCAAACCAGGCCAGCCTTGACATTTAGCCCCTCCCCAAATGTTTGATTTAAATTAGAAAAGGCCGTGCCAATCAACCGCAAGCTTGTCCAGCAGTGCACCATGTCATTTTAAGGCTCAAAGTTGAACCCACACAATGCACTTTGCTCTAGCCCTGGAGATGCACTATTATGTCACAACTGAGACACCCCTACAACTCTATACCTCGCTTCTTTCAGTGTGTAAGTTGTTCAAAGTAACCCGTGAAATGTGTACTGATTGAAAAGCCTGTGGTCATTCTGCTGTGTTGCTTCCTGCACTGTCAGCTGCTATTTGAAGATATCACACAATTCTGGGTTAAATTAGCTGGTTAGATAGCACAGCGAGTACAGCGCTCTCTTTGACAGCCTGATATTCATGCAGAGCCTGCCACCGCAGGTTTGAATACTGGCAGGGCCAAACTCAGCCTTTCATCCATGTGAGGTCTATAAAGGCACTGTCGGTAATAATAAGCAGCGCTCAGATGCCTGAGGGTTCGTAGCGCTATGTAAATGCATAAATATGATTACATTGGCAAGGCCAGCACAAACTGCTTGCTAACACTGGCAATATAGGCATAATGGTGCAAAGATATAATGAGTGTGCCCTTAAAGTGACAATATTTGCATATACTGGAACAGCCAGAAAGACATGTTCTTCTTACACTGGTAATACTGACATTATCGGCCATAGCCAAAATGAGTGTGTTTTAACAGTAGAAATGTTGCATGTATTTGCACAGCCAGCGTGAAAGCATACATGTGTTTTATAGTCATAGTGTTAGCATACATTGCGGGCAAAGGCATCATGAAAATGAGTTAGAAATGCTCCAATGTACAGTTGGTGACCAGATATATATACATGATTGTATATGGTATGATATTTTGACATCATTTCACAAATTGTGTGCTGTAAAATGATGTTAACACATTTGAAAGCAATTCTCAAGGGCAGAGCTTATCCAATCCCTTCTTATTTGCTTGACTTTCCCTCACTACTGTCTGTCGCTCACACATTAGTAGGAGCAATATACACTCACCAAGTAAAACATGTCTGAGCCACTAGACAGAACAGCACCTGGTGGGGTGTAAAAGCCCTGTCTTGTACTTTTATAAATAATAATATGATGCAGGTAATTCTGTTTCTGGAAGGGACGTTTGCTAATCAAACCACTCTTCTATAACGCTCCATCCAAAACGCAGTGTGCATACATCTGCGTGCGATGCCCTAATCTCCTGACAACTGCAGCACCTGCTCCTCAGGGGCACAGGACCAGGGGTCGAAGTAGGCAGGAGCGGTCGGGAGCGCTGCTCCTCTACTTCTTTTGATTAGGTTTTACCGTTCCTATACTTTTATTTTAAAAAGAAATTGTTCCGGAATGGTTTTGTTTTAAAATAAAAGTGTAGGAAGCAGTTGAAGCTAGCACCTTCAGTGCAGTGGACTGAACGGTCCCTTAAACTGCAGGCGCATGCATTTGGGGGTTTATATTGTGCATGGGAGGGGGTGTGGCAATGCAGTTTGCGGGGAGCGGTGCAGACCAGTAGGGACCATAGCTCCACTACTTCTTTTTGTACACTTCGACCACTGCACAGGACAGGTACAAAGGTCACATGTCAGGCCACAGAAAAGTCTCCTGGGAACCCTGCTACATACAGAGACTCACATGTTTGTTTGTTTTATTTGATAATGCGCACCAAACCCACAGGTAGACGGGCGCAGCGGTACAAGACTATTTAAGCTTAGTTGCAGTACATGATTATTACAGAGGATACAAATGGCAGTGAAACATTTCTGATACACACAGATGTGTACATGGGTGCAGGTAGAGAGGATGTAAGTGATGTACACAACATATGTGTGTGGGTGCAAAGGATACATAAAAGAGAGGGGAGGTCATCTAAACTACAGTTTCTTACAGAAGTCTGAGATTCATAGTGGGGATGCAGTTACTCTCAGTCTTTACTGCGGAGCCAAGTTATCACGTTACCTCTGAATCTAGCGTAGGGCGGCTCCTCTCTTAAGGCAGTAGGTAGGGCGTTCCAAGCGCGTGCCGCTCTGACTGGGAAACGGGCACCACCAGCTGTAGATAATCTAAATCTGGGGGTTTCTAGTATGAGATGGTGTGGTGACTAGTGGTTCTTCTGGTCAGTCTGGCAGAGATATATGGGGGGGTGGTATTGTTGAGTGCTTTGTGCGTAAGGGATACCAATTTGTGGAGAATTCTATGGCTGATTTTTAGCCAGTGGTGGGCTCTCCTGATATTAGATATATGCTCTCTGTGGGGGATGTTCAGGTCAGCTCGGAGAGCGTTATTTTGCAATATTTGCATTTTGTTTATGATGTTTTTAGTTAGCGCCTGCATAGAGGGCATTACAATAGTCAAGCTTAGACATTATTAGAGCAGTGGCTAGTGTGGTGCAGTTGGTATTGGAAAGGTACGGTCTGCAGGCCCTGATCAGCTTACAGCTGTAGGCTGTAGAGGAAGCCATGGAGCTGACTTGTTTTTTGAGGCATAGAGTAGAATCAAGGTAGAATCCAAGTGTTTTGACCGCATTAACTACTTTAATTATATTGCCATCTATATTGAAGGCAGAGTAGCTGGGGCTAAGTTTTTTGAGGTTGGAGTCGGAACCCAAAATCAGGATCTCAGTTTACAAAGTCAACATAACAAAGGCCATCTTCACAACAGGATGTTCAACACCAAAGAGCCTTGGAAGTCTACAGGATTGGGAAGGGGACTCAGATTGAATGGCTAAAGAGGGAAAAGTGGATCTGAGAATGGTTCATCCATCTTGCTTTTAATTAGGGCTCTCTTTCCTTCCTCTTCCGTGCGTTTTATTAGGAATATGGCACACTGGGTATGAAGCAAGTAAGTCAAGGGTCACTTGTTCCAGTGACAGGGATTATACCCGTTACAGCACGCTTTCTTTCGTCCAATGCCCAGTGAAAATGTGCCTATATACGGAAGCAATCTCCCACTCTTGCTTTGATTCATTTTGTACTTTCAAGAAAATAGCAAGAAGCATGAATTGCAACAATTTTAGGAGTGCACCCCATTCCAAAATACTCCAATATTGAGTTGAGCAAAAATTCATCCAAGGCAGAGGAGAGTTGTTTCCCCTAACTATCCCCAGGGAACAGACACAAGTCTGTCTCTCTGCTGCATTGGAAGCAGGTGCCACACCGGATGTGAGGGATCACCTGTAGGTACCTGCCATCCTCCCTGGATTTGGAATGCAGAACAGAAGTGTTTACCAGTCCTGGCACACATAGATTAGGACTCCCAGCAACCAGAAAGACCAGCATTAGCTGGAATACTGTTTGCACAACTTCTTACCACCATTGAATGACATGTGACCCCATTCAACACCATGCAAGCTGAAAGGATCATTGGTGCTGCTTTTGGCACTCTTTTTATGATCACACTGCTCAACTGAAACTTGAACTCAACAGTCGCGCTCTTCACTGCTTCGTCTCAAACACTATCTCACAGCTGTGGAAGACTTCAACTCCCTGCAACTGCAAGCACCTCTTTGAACTAGCCACATTTCCCTAAAACAGTCTCAAACATCTACTGGAAAGGATGGAGGCCATTGTGTATATTTAGAGTCTTTCTGTTGCGCTTATCAATTTCCGAATACAGTTTTTTATTTCTTTTTTCTGTGTCATGTAGCACCATACTCATTTGCCGGAGCCATACAACATAGCATCTAGTAATAAGGGTATTGTAGAATAAATGCACACATTCATAAAACGTGCTTACTTTTAAAACAAAAATACGTATCAAACTGATGCAACAATGGGCCTGATTACAACCCAGGCGCTAATGGGTTAACGGCGCCGTAAAAGGCTGCAGTGCCGTTAACCTATTAGCGCCTAATTACGAGGTCCCTTTGCAGGACCCGACCTTAACGGCTGGTTTTACCAACCATTAAAGTAGGGACCCGCAAAGGAACTTTGGTGCTAATTACGGTGCTGCAATTTGCGGCACCGTACTTAGCGCCTTCACCATTCCCATTGAGCCCTATGGGGCAAAAATGGGAATGGGGAAGGGCCATGGAGGAAGGGGGAACGCCAACCTTGTAATGGGGTGGTAATTTCCCCTTTCTCCATGGCGGGGTCGGTAACTTAACGGCATGGACCATGGTGCTAACAGCACCATGGTCTTCCGCCTGGGTCGTAATGAGGCCCAATATGTTGTTTAGCATATAGTTATAAATACGCAACTAAGACAAAAATCAATTACACAACTAGTTATGTATCTTGTAACATTCAAAACATCACATTACAATCAATTTTAGTAAGCAACATTTTCTTGTAATTTGCTTTTGTTTAAAACATTTTTTTTAAAAAAAGAACATTTTGAGGTATTTGAAGGCATTGGTATTGTTACAACCCATCTTTAAAGATAAGATTCCTCTAATTTGTTTACGTACTTTGAAATGTTGCTTCTATTTCTACTTCATTTTGTATCTATTTATTCTGTAATTATTATGTTATTATGGTAGGCATTACCAGTATTGTATTGTTTCAGATGTGCATCTCTTTAAATGTATAATTGGTTTTGGAATATCTTTTTTCCTCATGAAGTCCGCAACTAAATACTAATATAATGTTGTTGTTTTTTTTTTTCATCAATTCATGAAATATGTGTTTGTTCTTACCTCATTGAAGCAGAACCATGATACCATTGTCTATCGCTGTGTTTTGCGTTCGGTGCAGATGCCATTTAGCCCACACTTTTTTTAGAACCTTTTCTGAACATAGAAAGGGGACTTATTCCTCCCTCCACTACGAGTTATCTGAGTTCCATTTTGGCATGCATGCAATAAATACCTCGATGAGTGTGGAGTATGCAAACCTAAAGGCTGTTACCTAATAAAAGTAATTAAAAAAAAAAAAAATTCAACAGATGATAATGCACAGAATGTGAGCCTTTAAATCTAACAATGCATGTATCTGTACTATATATGTTGTTCCCAGTAAGCGTAGATGAGGTATTCTTCCAGTTTCACTTCTCATGTTATTAGACACCCTCATTACGAGGTTGGAGGTAAGGGATTACTGGCACCGATAAGGGTGCTGGTGCCGGTAATCCCTTACCTCCATATTCCGAGGTCCCTTAGCGGGAGCCGCTAAGGGACCAGGGAGCTAATAACGGGCCCGTTATTAGCTCCATCCCCATTCCCATTGAGCCCTATGGGGACCTATTTCAAGAACCCGGACCCAGAATGCGGAAAGGGTGTAGCCATGGTGCTAATAGCACCATGGCTACCTCCAACCTCGTAATGAGGCCAGAATACAACCTTTATGAAGCTCTGTGTATAAGGTAAACATAGAATTCAAATAATACAACTCTACTCCTATTTCAAATATCTTCCCACCCAGGTTAGTATGGACTAATTTAGCATATGTGTTATTTACATTACAATAATATTTAAATCTGCTTTATTAAACTTGATAGAGGGCAACCATATTTCATGAGATATATCATTTTCGTTTCTTTAATCCATTACCATATTATGGTAGGAGTTACTTTACTATTCAGTTATGGGTCTTTCTTTATGATTTCATAACTCATCAATACCTTATATAGATGTTATTTTACTTTTCTACATGCTGCCATGATGATATTCTCCTGCCATACCTATATTCTCTGTACTTGTTATGGATACACCGTTTGATACGTGGAAGACACCAGATTGATTTCAGATAAATATCATATCATGAACACGGAACATTGTGCAAAACCAATGCCATTTATACTAAATCATTTGGTTCATGATCACCGTCATTATCCATACATCTGAAGTGAAAAATGAATCTAGCCTCTTCTTGATGAATCATTTTTGCTCTATCTCCTCCCCTCATTCTTTTATGAACAATTGTTAAACTGCAAAATCGAATTTCATCAATGTTTCCATTCAGATATGTGTTGCTTGTGATACCTTTCATCCTTGAACACAATCGCTCTAATGTCCTCATAGATTTTTGCCCTCAGTCGCCTTTTGTGCTGTCTTGATTGATTTTTGGGAAAATGCACATAGGGCCCGATTCATGGAATTATTTGCACGTAAAATCGGGAACTTGTGCGCCAAACTGCGTGCAAAACACTGCTTGTTGATTCATAGAACTAGCGCCATGATGCCTTTGGGCGACCGTGCGCTTTACAAATGTATATAACATAACATAGAACTGACTACACAGGACTTCTCCTGGTCTCACGGGGACTACACGGAGGATCAGCACGGCTCTGCAGGTGGCCGAGCACCTTGCACAAGACTTCATGCGGGGGGTGGACATGGCCTGTGTAGGGGCGAGAATAGGGGGTGAAACACGCAAAATGGGGAAGATCAAGCCCATAAGTAGACATTATGAGGAATAGACTGCAAGCAGTGCATTGCACACCCAAAAATGCGCTCAACAAAGTGTATGCATGGATGTAACTGCGAAATTCCCACACAGTGTCCTCGAAATCTCTGCCACCCAGAAGCAGGAGTATGGAGTTGCGCCAAGGAATAGCAACTCTGGAGGTGAGTTTGGATGTCAGATTTAAGGATGCGTGCACTCAGAGGAGGTTACAATCATAGGGGTGCGTGTATGCAGCACAGTCGGAGTGCAGGGACTTTTTACGAAGGTTTGCATGCATTATGAAAGGGTATACACATACATTCTGCGGAACTGGATGCATACCTTTGGGTTGCCAATTACAGTTACGGGGGACCCCGCACAGGGTCCCTGAAATGCAGGCCCATTTGCAGGGGACTCCACACTCTTTTTGCATGGTGCATGTTTTCGCACCATGGGGTCCACGCAAAGGTAACTTTTCTGGCTGTTTTTGCTTTGCATGGGGACATTCCTGGTGTAACACTTATATACGGTTACTTTGCACAGACAATTCCAAGAATATACGGGGCCCGCCTTTTTTTATTCTACATGCAGGCTCGCACAGTGACGTTCTCGACGTTTCTGCATAACAACACATACTACTCTTGCCACACTTATAGAAACCTTCAAATTGTATATTTAACCATGTCTTCTTAGTGTTTTTCCTTGTTAAATAAAAACTTAGGGACACCAAATGAATGCAATTAAGGGGTTTGAATCAATACATAAATACAACTCTTTATCAGATAATTATACATCCCAATGTTTGGAGATGATTTTGTAAACCAGACTACTTTGCATGTTATATTGTTTAATAAACATGCATTTTTCATCTTGGTGATTGTGTTTTGCTTTGGCACTAACAATTCTTGTCTATCATATGGTGACACATTATTTTTAGCTTGCAAAATGTGCTGTCCTATTTATCCTTTCTGTTAAAACCTTTCTTTTATCACACACTGTTCATCAAAGAAAGTATTGTTGCTGTGAGTTCTTCTAGCTTTTACAAATTCATCTGTTGAAATATTGTGAATCACACTTTTCCTGTGGCAACTAATTGCCATCAGTGTTGGTTTCTCTTCTGTCGCTTTCTGGTAAGTCTGTGTCTATGTGTTGTCATCAATTATGTGAGTTTGTAGGTCTTAAAAGAAAATCCTTTGTTGAATATAATCCACGTCGACAGAAATCGGGGCAAAGTCACAAAGGGGTTCTTTTGTATCAGTCCAGATCACATAGATGTTATCTATTCATTGTTCACATTTTAACATGTACTTATTTTTTAGAAGGCTGTATGTATGTTTATTCTAGATATCCCATACACATGTTTGCTAAACTTGCAAACATTTGGATCCCATGGCTTTACCTCTCAACTGCTCATAATCATATTATTCAGCACTGCTTCAATCAGATCTAAAAACATTTTCCTTTCATTATAGAAGTTTGATGATTTCCTATTATAGTAACAATTTACCTGTCTATAATATTGCTGTATGATCTATGGACGTATATCAAGACACTACATCTAAAGACTCTAACTATGATCCATTTCTTACCAATGTGTATTATTCAATTGCTGTAGCATATGCATGCTGTCTCAAATCCAATTTTAATACCATGGGACTCAAACAAGGGTCAATACATTCTGAAATAGGTCCTGTGTATGATCCAATCCCAATTACCATGGGTTTTCAATCATAGGCTGTATGTATTTTGGGAAAGCAATAGATACAAAGTTGTGTAGGATGTTTAACAAGTAGTTCATGATAGTCCTTTGTGTTTATTAATCCTCATCTGAACTAGTATTTCACTATATTTGTTGATGTTTCAATTGATTTGTTCCAGGGGCATTTTTTGAATATTGTGCTTTCTTGCTGATTTCGTAGATGTCCAATTCACATTTGTAGATAGTCCTCCCTGTTAAACATCACAATATTGCCTCCACTTTCTCCTGGCTTGATAATTAAATTGGTCTCATTCTGTAGCTTATATAAAGCATTTTTCTCTTTTTTAGATAAATAAGACTTAAAAAAGTGTATTTTTCTTCTTTTTAAATGTATCATCTAATTTCATAATGTCCTTAGATACAAGGTTAATAGACACACACATTATATTCTCATTTGGCAGTACAAACATAAAGGGTGATTTATTTCTCAAAATGTTCCCTGCTGGAACGTTGTTTTGTATCTAATTAATCAATTAGACATGCATTCCTTGGAATGTCATCATTGCCCAAAGTCATAAGGAGTTTAACATTTTCTAAATCCTGCAATGTATGTTTGGAAATATTTTGTAATCATTTGTCCTCTTCCTTCTTCCATCACAATGGTTTTTGCTGAAAACTTACTTATTTCAGTTTTAGGTTTCTGCAAAACATGTACAACTCATTTTATAGATCTATGGTTTTTAATGTAGCACTGGATACAAATGATAGACCTTTGCTAAACACATCTTTGTGATCCATGTCTAATATCCTAGATTACAGATGAACAATTGTGTTGTCTAACGTTTTTGTTCAACTTTGCATCAACTTTACTTAGTGGTAATAGCCACATAAACCGACTCCAATGCATAACTGGCACTGTTAGACCCTTTAAACCACACTGTATCAAACATCAACTCAAACCGCTGAAGACCCTTCTCCTCGGCAACTCACTGCATCGATCAACATGACGCAACGCACCTAAAACCAGGTTAGACCACAAATGTTGGGGTGGTTAGGAAGGGGCCTGATGATTACAGAAATCAGTGAGTGCAGAAGCAAGGGAGCCAATGTTGTCCTTAATAGTTCTGGAAGAACAGGGGGAGGGACCTTCATAGAGCGGACAACTTTAGTGACATCATCCAATGTGATTGGAGAGAAGGAGGAAACAGTGGATGGGGTAGGAGGGCCCGAGGGTGGCAGGGGGATGGGAGGAGGGGGGAAGAGACCTCAGGAGGTCCTGAGTTTGAGCAGTGAAGTGGGTTGTCAGTGCAGAGCAGAGGTCCTCAGAGGAAAGAGGCAAGATAGAGACTACAGAAGGATTTGCTAGTTCCTTGCAGCTTTTAATGATTTCAGCCATGTTGTTAGAAGCTCCAGAGGTGCAGGCCTGGATGTGAGCCCTCTTCTTGGAGCAAATGGAGAGACGATATTGCCTTTGGAGAAGGTGACAGGGCAGTTTATCAGAGGATGAACTAGAGGTCTTCCAGATGAGCCCTTGCATTTCAGGGCTGCTGGATTATAATCATACCATGTGCTATGCTTAGTGGGAAGTTTCAGATGGATCCACATGACAGGGGTAGGAATATTGAGTGTTAGTGATTGCAAGATGGAGATTGTTGAAAGCAGAGTCAATAGTTGAGTCAGTAGTGGGGGGCGAAGGGGTGATGAAGGTGGAAGTGAATGTAGAAACTGACACTTGTTTCATCAGAGAGATGTCCTCTAATGAGGTAGGCAGAGCTGGGGGAGGTTCGGGCAGAGGGCCGAGCGGTCCCAGGTGGGAGGAGAGGAGGGAATGGTCAAAGCAGGAGAGTGGGGTGGAGAGAGGGGTAGAGAGCAACAGATCAGTATGGATGAAGGCATTGAGAGCGTGTCCAGCAGAGTTGATAGAACCAGAGGTTTCAAAAGAGAGGGCAAGAGAGGTGCTGTGGTCACGGAAGAGAGTGGAGGACAGGTGGGTGTTGAAGTCAATGAGAATGAGGAGTTTAGAGGTGGATGTCAGAAGACAGGAGAAGAAATTGATAGGGCCTGGGGGCCTTAGATAGTGGCAATGGTCAGAGATGACATAGGAGAGATGGCAAGCTTGCAGACAAGGCTTTCAAAGGAGTGTTAGGGATGCGTGGGTATGAGGGAAGAAGGGACCGACTCAGGGATGATCAAGGCTACTCCACACCAGCACGGTTGGGACATGGTTTTGAGATGATCTTGTAGCCGTCAGGGACAAGGGAGTCAAAAGCAATGACTGAGCTGGAATTGAAACAAATTAAGATCAAAATCTTCAATGAGGAGGCAGATGTCAGAAGAACGTTTGATAGCTGAACAAGCTTTAAGTGTGGCTTAGTGAATTGGGTTACCACCCTTGAAGGAAATTAAGGAGAGAAAGCAGGTGCCGGTCAAAGTGTAGGAGATTGGGTTGAGGACCCTGAGCCATGATAGTGCTATTGTCATAGACATTAATGATGTACCTCATGAATATAAGCCTGCGTCACATCTCAGACAGGATTGTGAATATTTGACTGTGCCATATTTAGACAAAATTGTGAATATTAGCCCGTGCTACATTAAGATAGAATTGTGAATATTGGCTTGTGTCACATCTAGACAGGATTGTGAACATTAGCCTACATCACAACTAGAAAGGATTGTAATTATTAGCCTGCATCCGATCTAGACATGATTGTTAATATCAACCTGTGCCACATTTAGATAGAACTGTGTATATTAGCCTCTGCCACATCTAGACAGGTTTGTGAATATTAGCCCGTGCTACATTAAGATAGAATTGTGAATATTAGCTTGTGTCACATCTAGACAGAAATGTAGAGATATTCACGCACCACATCTAGAAAGAATTTGGAAATGAGCATGCAGCACATCTAGATAGCGATGCTACTAACAAACCCAAGTAAAAATATCACCCTCCTGCATACACCTCTCATACTCTAACCAAACACAACCACACCTCTAAAGCACACCGACCTGCACATACTTCACTACACCACAACAACAAAACACATCACAAATAGCCTTGCACAACAGAATATGACGGCTATCAACTGAAAAGAACATCTAAGCTCAGCACATGGTGTTAACCGTACTGAAGCTGCCAATAGCACATCAACTGCTCTCCTGCAGTTTTCTCACTCAGTCCTACCAACTAACCCCAGCCCCTTTCCCTTTCCATTTCACCAGAGCACCAGGGCCCCACTCTGTTGGTAATAATGCACAGTACAAAAGTCCTTTAACATTAACATTACGAGTGGTTCATGTTTCGTGTGCTGTATTAATGACGGGGGTGGCGGTGAACTGGTCACAAAGTGGCAAATGCATATATCAAGTGTAGTTAATTATGGATGAGATAAGTTACTTTTTAGTGTTACTATTTGTTTAGAAATTATTCATATTAGTGTTGCATATCCGTAGAAAGATATAATATTAAACAGCAACACAACACGATTTACACATGGTGCTACTTAGCAGTGCGTGATGGTGGCGCGAGTTATAGTTGCTTAGCTTACCATAACTGGCAAATTTCTGGGTTTTTTCAGTGAAATTTGTAACCATAACTTCCTTTTAACAAAAATGAATTCTGTGAATTTCATAGGTTTTTATTAGTGCAACATAACCGTAACGTACCTTAAACAAAGTATTTTCTGTGAATTCCTAGGGTTTTTACCAGTGCATGCTAATTTCCTACAATTTACACTTACACTTTTATACACTTTTGCAACTTTTTGTACTGCTTTTGTGTGCTTTTGTGTTTGTAGATGCTTTTGTGTTTGTCGATGTTCGCGAATATATGACTTAATCGCAGACTTTTTTCCAGACAGTGGCATGTGACCCCATGCTCCTGCTCTGCATGATGACATGTTTGTGAAGCATCTGTGCTTTGCAAACAGTTCAGAACCACATTTTCAGCTTATCTAGGAAATTTTAAGTTCAAAATGTACCCATGCAGAGCTCCTACACCTATTCTTATTCATTATCCGTTAATAATCTAGCACAAAGCACATACTTGGAAGAATATGTTTTTTATCTTTAAAATGGCATCAGCTATTGCCATCCCTCTTCACCAAGAGCCACCACCAGCTGGAGGACCTACATGTCAAAAGATGCACAGTAGTTCAGAAAACAATGAAGAGGACCAAGAAGTTGAGGTAGAGGAAGTGCCTACCTCTAGCACCCAGAGAGAATGATGGGCATGGCAGTTTTTTACCACTGTTGGGAATGTACCAAGGGCAAACGCTACCAAAGGGAAATGTATTGAGTGCAATGTTGTACCCAGTCATGGATTATCTGGACAGTACTCCTACAGGACCATCTCTATGTGCTGCCACACCAAATCCAACCACTGCAATACTCCCAGAACGGTTGTTCCTTTATTAGGAAGTATTATGTTGTCTTCCTCCACCTCATCTCACAAAATCCCACCAGCTACCTTGCAAGCGATAAAAGATGATGTTGATCCATATCTTTTGAAAACAACAGTACTGCAACACACCACTCTGCAGGTGGGAGTAATTTCGAAGTGCTTTTGAAGCTGTAATCATGGAGCATGAGAAACACTGCCCTCTACCTAAGATGTAACACAACATCTTCGCCTGTCCACATGCCCCTCGACGCTTGTGGTTGGTGTCTTTTCGCTCATTTCCCTCCCAAACTTACTTCCAGACCTTTCCTGAAAAAAATAAAATTAAAAAGAAAAACACCAAAAAAAGGTTAATTTAGGAACCAGCTTTCACACTTAAAAAATATAATTAAAAAAGAATCTATAGACTCCATCTACTTTACATTTCTCAGTAAAGTGGTTAGAATCAATAAGGAGCCCTGCTGCATGAGGAGTCCATCGTAGTGACACATTCACCTTTGATGGTACCATTTATTTATGATTTTGTGTCCGAAACTGCGTGGCCTCCCTCTAAAATGGCTGCCGCATCTTTGTTGATACCGGTTGCCTAGCAACCACGAGCAAAGCGTATTGGCCACAATCCCTATTTACAGTGCCCACCTCCGCCGGAAGGCGTGAGCCGGCCTCCCCCACGCAAGGCACCCTACTTAAGCCACTTGGCCTGTCTGTGCCTGTTCATTGCAGTCCTGCCATCGGCCAGATTCTTTGCCGCCCACTCAAGCTACTTGAATACTTTATACGCTCCCCAGCGCATTTTGGTCATGCACTCAGTTGACTGAGCATTTATCACTCCTCACAGTGAAAGTGGCGTGGCTGTACTACGTCTGAGATTCACCACTGACACTAAAGTTGCCTCTAATGCTAACACCTAATGGCATACTATTTGTATTCTAATATGACTTTCTACTACTTTTTCACGTATTTCACTCACCGCACAAAAAACGGTGCATACTGATGTTGTATGTATGAATCTACCTAATAGCATAATGACTATTCGCTGCACCCTTTACTCATCGTCATATCCGAGGCCCGCAGCGCCTGTAACGCTGATTGACTGTACCATATGCAATAGTCTTTGAACTGCTACCACTGCGCTGCTGTTATTAAAGCACCACAACCTGACCACACTTTAGGGGGTCAACTGATACCGCTAGCCCTAACTCACGCTGCCACAGTATTCAACTCATTAGTGCATCCCAGGTAGCCTGTACACCTTGTGGTTTATTGTTAGTGTTACTGCCAGCCAAAGTTATTGCATTTTATGTGCTCACTGTTATTGTCAACTAAATATACGATGCCTTGCTTTTCGTCATCATTGCTGCTAATATGATATTTATAAGCACAGTTACTTATACCAGAATCACTTGTTACTACATATCTACTTTCATTACTGTGTCCTGCTAATAACATATACGCCCAAATTGATTGTTACTGCATTGATTGCTGCCAATGTATACGCCCAAATTGATTGTTGCATATACCCCCAAATTGATTGTTTCTGCATTGATTGCAGCCTGTACGGCCAAATTGATTGTTGCATATACGCCCACATTGATTGTTACTGCATTGATTGCTGTCTGTACGCCCAAATTGACTGCTGCCTTACGGCCAAATTGATTGTTAATGCTTTGATTGCTGCCTATAGGCCCAAATTGATTGCTGCATATACACCCAAATTGATTGTTATTTCATTGATTGCTGCCTATACGCCCAAATTGATTGGTCCTTATACGCCCAAACTGATTGTTACTGCATTGATTGCTGCCTTACACCCAATTTGATTGCTGCTGCATTGATTGCTGCCTATACATCCAAATTGATTGTTGCTAGATGTGCTGCCTCTGCATTTTTTACCACAACTAGGTTGCTTCCGTCTCCAAACCCGTACAAACCACTGTTGATCCATGCACACCCAACTTCGTAACATGGCACACATTGCAGCCCCTTCAGCAGTCATACCTCCAACCCCCTTCCTCAGATCTTTCTTCACCAAGCCCAACCCACAAGTTAACCAGGTGAAACCTAACCCAACCTACACAACACGCCCAAGAAACACCAGCTCTCGAAATTAAACACTAGGTCTCCGCTCCAGATACCCACCGAAAACCCCACCTGCCAACCTTGGCAAACATCAGGCCACAGACCTCCCTAAAAATGACACCAACTCTAACGTACATAGTACGCACAAGCGGTCGCCTCCAGCCACGACAACGGAGACATCCACAAGCAAAAATGGAAAGTCAACCTCCATGACACCCTCCAACATGCAATGTGCTCTGATCAATGCCCGCTCCCTTCCCGCCCATGGCACAGAAATCTGTGACCTCATAACCAACTTCGTCCTCGACATCTTAGCCATCACTGAAACCTGGTTCATAGTGCTGATGGCCCTGTCCTCTCATTAGGTATCCAACCAGGGTACACCATCCTCCGACAGGACAGACCGTTAACTACAGGCAGGGTAGTAGCCCTCATAGTCAAAGAACTCTTAGAAATAAGGTAATCTTCATCGGAACTCAGAGACAATATTGACTCCCTCACTGCTAAGATCTCACTGTCAGCAAACTCCACCCTCACAATCAATCTAGTCTACCGCCCTCCAGGCCCCATATCTGACTTCCATGAAAACCTTACCCACCTCCTAGCTGAATACCTAAAAACAACCACCAAAACTATCCTCCTAGGTGATCTCAAACTGGGATTCAATGACAAGAAGGACAGACCGTCCACAGCCTTAGCTCTAGCACTAAAAGAACTAGGTTTCAAATAAAAAATCTTTTCTCCTACGCACTGCAAAGGACGCACACTGGACTGGGTAGCGGACCACAACTGTAGCATCGATTTCAGCTCCATCACACCTACCCCTTGATTGGACCACTCGCTTATTCACTTCTTCATCCCCATTCTCGCAAGCACAAAGATAAAACTCAGCCCCGCGCCACCAGCCATGGCAAGAAGCGCCAGGAACCTTACTAAAAAAAGGATCCTACCATATCTAGACACTCTTAGTAACAACCTCTCAGCCACCCTAGACCCAGCAGTACTGGTGACAATCTACAAATACACTATCAGTATGGCTATAGACATCATCGCCCCTCTCCAAAAGAAAAAATCCAAAAATATCAAACACTCCAACACTTGGTTCTCATCAGAACTAAAAGAACAACACACCAAAAAATGCAAAGCGCTGAACTCTGGGCAAAGCTCTCCTAGCGCGTCCTCACTATCCTCTTATTATTCACTGGCCACCCAATATAAAAAAGCCATCATTACAGCTAAGTCCACTTCCTATAACGGCAGAATCTCCAATGCTAGCTCGGAATCTAAAGAGCTCTTCGCCATATTCAAGAAACTATCCACACCTGCCACCAAGTCTCAGGAGATTGTTAAAGATGAAGCCTGGTGCAAAACCATACAGTCCGCCCTCCTTAACAAGATTGAGCTCCTCCAGAATAAAATTCTAGTCGACCACAAAAACCTCACTCAGCACTTCCTATCAACTGCCCACATGGAAATAGTGTCTGAGGTTAAAGAAAAAAAAAACATCACGCCATTCAAATTTAGAGAAGTTTCCGAACTAGAGATAATAGAAATTGTGAACAATTCAAGCCTTCTAACTGCAAAGGTGATGCCTGCCCCGACAAACTAGTCAAAGACTGCGTAGAAACACTGGCACCGTTTCTTAAATCGTTCATAAATGCCTCCTTCAACGCTAACTCAGTTCCAGACAGCTTAAAAAAAGTGTGGGTGCGCCCACTTCTCAAAAAACCAACCCTAGATCGCGAAAACGCTAACAATTATAGACCCATCACCACCGTCCCCTTCTTGCTCAAGATCTTGGACAGGGTGACCTACACGCAAATCCAACAATACCTCGAAGAAAATCATATTCTAGGGAAAAGACAATCGGGCTTCCACCCAGGACCCAGGACCGAGTCGGCCCTACTCGATCTTAAAATACAACTCAATGACATCATGGACAAAGGTAAACAGCCACTTCTGCTCCTGATGGACCTGTCAGTTGCCTTTGACCTGGTCAACCATGACATCTTAGGCACTCAACTCAAAAACGAAGCCCACTTTTTTCTGCAAGCCATCTCATGTGTCATATCCTTCCTTGAGGGTCGACTAATGAAAGTCTTCTCAGACTCCGCTTGTGCCACCCCCACCACCATCCACTGTGGTGTCCCACAAGGCTCCTGCACTGCCCCCGCACTCTACAATATCTTCACCCTCCCACTTTTCAATGACTTAGATCGTTGAGACATAGCCTATACCAGCTATGCCAATGATACTGAAGTTCTACTCCCCCTCACAGGCATCTATGAACAAGATGCCGCGGCACTAACCAAGATCTATACAGCCATCCAAACCTGGATGGCAGCCAATGGCCTATGCCTAAATGGAGATAAAACAGAGATCCGTATATTTGGCACCAAAGAAACCTTAAACAAACTCCCACCACAATACAAAACCTTCAAAATCAATTACTCCACCATCACAGTCTCATCGGCTGTATAAACCCTAGAAGTATACCTTGATTCAAAACTATCCATGTCACGACAGGTAAATGCCATAGCGTCTTCCGCTGCACTTACCACCAAGGTAATTAATGCTGTGAAACCTTTCATCTCAACAAAAAACTGCCTGTCAATAGCCAGAGCCACAGTAGCCAAGTTGGACTATTGCAATGCCCTCTTCCTGGGCACCTCGACAAAAAACATGATGCAAAGCTGGGGAGACCAGCTTCCAGCACCTAGCTCCAAAAAACTGGAACGCCCTTCCTACGGCACTCAGGAACGAAAAATCATACCAAGCTTTCCGCAAACTGCTAAAAACCACCCTCTTCAACTAACTCCGATCTGTACTCTCCATATTGATTGTATGTGACATCTTTGTATAACAAAGTTCATATTGGTTTTTGTGACAACAGTATGTATCAACTAGACTTGTAACTATTGTATGTAACCCGCTCAAACCACCTACCTGTTGTAAAGTATGCATCTTGAAATGACATTTCTAAGTGAGCCTACCTGACCAGCGCCATGATGCCCCTGGGCAGCTGTGCGCTATACAAAACCAAATAAATAAAATAAATAAGCTTTTCCAGCATTTCTATTAGCATGTTGTGTTATGCTAATGGGAATAATAGACAGTTGTATAGTAGAGAAAAATATAAAAGGACAGAAATAATGTTCTATCCAAAATACATTTCTCTAGCATAAAATAAGGACCATAATAAATTGACCTTTATAACTATCCACATGCCAGGCCGTGGATCATTAAAATACCAGGATGGCATGTGAACACCATGACACATGGCAGCCCCTTCCACCTTTTTTAATTTGATGTCTGTAACACTCCCTCAGCACCTGATTTTAAATAGTCACACATCCATCCACCAATCACCTCCAAAAACTCTCCATAAAAACCTATGAGCATATTAAGCTTCCACACACCATCTGCCACTTAACTATCTTCTGCAAATCCTTTGCATCTGCAATTCCCTTACTTATACAAAACATTTGTACACAGAGTTCCTATAAATGTGCATATGCATTGTGCAGTGAGAGAAGTGCATAAATAGCAGGGGCAGTATGGATGGGCAAGTGCTCATGAGAACCGAGGAGTTAAATGCCAAGGGATGCCAAAGTGGGATGCAACAGGCTAACTATTGGAGCAGAGGAGTCCCAAGGACGGGATGTATCTTAATCCTAACATCCCTTTAACAAAATATTTTCTGTCAATTTAATAGGTTTTTATAAGAGAAGATTTTTCATGTTGTTACATCACTGTATATGAGTTATAAATAATTCCTATTTTCATATATATTAAAGAACAATAAACCTTGAGTGCCTTAGTTGAAGAGTTTGGTCTTAAGTGATTTGCGGAAGACAGCATATGAGGTTTCATTTCGGTGTGATGTGGGCAAAGCATTCCAATTTGTTGGTGCTAGATAATGGAAGCTGGACCCTCCAGCTTTAGCTCTTTTGAAAGAAAGGTGGGACGTGGATCTGGTTGGAGTGGTGGGTTAGTTTAGGCCGGGAGGAGGAGATTCATATTATTTTCTCTGATAAGTAAGGAGGGAATTTGAGAGAGAGGCACTTATGTGTAATGGCCAAGGTTTTAAATAAAATGTGCTCTTTAACTGGGAGCCATTGAGCATCCCTTCCAGCCTGGGTGACATGCACCCTTTTGGGGTAGCACAGCTCTGAAGCCATTGTTCTGAGTGACTTGTAACCTGTTGAGGTTTTTGGCCGATGTGCCCTTGAACAAAACATTACCATAGTCCATTTTGGCCCCAATGGTAGCCCTGGATATAGTGAGGTCGTTTTTGGTCGACAAGTAGAGTTTGACCACATTGATGATTTTGGTAGTGAGTGCTGCCGAGGAGGCAATGGTGCTAACTTGATGCGCCATGGTGAGAGAGGAGTAAATGTAGACCCATAGAGTTTTGACTGCTAGTGATACGGTGATAAGGGTGTTATCTATCTTAAAGGTCCTGCATTGGGAGTCAAGCTTGTATTGAGTGTCTTTGGTGCCTACCAGAAGGATCTCTGTTTTATCTCCACTGAGACACAGTCCATTAGCCGCCATCCAGGTCTGAATGCCTGCGTATGTATTAGACAGTGTGGCTGCATCTTGTTCATAGGAGCCTGTGAGAGGGAGTAGGACTTGAGTGTCATCAGCATAGTTTGTGAAAGCTATGCCACGTTCATCCAGGTAATTGAAGAGAGGTACAGTAAACATATTGTAGAGTGTGGGTGCAGTGCATGAGCCCTGAGGGACACCACAGTGGATGCTGGTAGGCGCAGCGCAGGCTTGGTCCGAGAAACACTCTCATAAGTCTCCCTTTCAAGAAGGAGGAGATCCAGGATGTGGCTTCAGGGGAGAAGTGGGCTGCATTCTTGAGTTGTCTACATAGGGTCTTGTGATCAACAAGATCAAATGATGTCGACAAATCGAGGAAAAGGAGTGCTGGCTTGCTTTTGTCAATTATATCACTGAGTGGATCTTTACATCAAGTAAGGCAGACCCTGTTCCATGGCCTGGGCGGAAGCCTGATTGCCTCTTTCCCAAGATGCAGTTAGCCTCCAGGAACTGTTGAATTTGAACACCTTTGTCTAGAATTCTTAAAAGGAACAATACCTTAGTGATGGGTCTATAGTTGCTAGGGGTTTTTAGGCCTAAGGATGTTTTTTTTAATAGGGGGCACACCCAACCTCTATTAGTCTTGATGGGAAGGTGTTGGAGTTCCAACGAGGCATTGATGAATGCTGTCAAAAAAGGGGCTAGAGAATCAGCGCAATCTTTAATAAGATTGGCCGTGCAGACATTGCCCTTGCAGTTGGAAGGTTTCATTTGCAGAATGATGGTTAGAACATCTTTCTCTGTTACTTCTCTGAATTAGAAGAGTATTTTCTCTTTGGTATCTTTACTGGTCATAGTTGACCAGGGCAGGTTGGTTTTGGGCAAAGCCATGTAGTGGACGTTGATCTTTTCCTTCAGGAGCTCAATTTTATTTATCATGGCTGTTTGAACACTAGTGTACCAGGATTCATCTTTCACAAAATCCTGGGTGCTTGTGTCTGGTTTGGTCAATTCTTTGAAAATGGCAAACAGTTCTTTTGATTTCGATTTGGCATTAACAATCCTGGCTTTATAAACTGTCGATTTAGCTAGAATGATAGCTTTTTTGCATTGTGCAGCCAGTGTTTTGTAGGCAATTAATGTGGATTCCTGTGGGACACTTGCCATTTGGTGAGTGCCTTGCGCTTGAGGGTGTGTTGTTTTTTGGACTTTGTGGGGAACCAGGAGTTTGCATGTTTCTTCCCTTTGGCTTTCCTGCTCTCTAGCAGAGCAATGCAGTCTACCGCAGTTTTGATCGTGGTGCTGTATAATGCATCCAGCACTGAGGGGTCATGGGAAAATGGGGGCTTAAGTGCTGGAACCTCTAAAAATTGATGGATTCTGTCTTGGGTTAGGTTGCGTGAGCATCTAGCTAATGCTGGTTTGGCAGGCGTGAAGGGTGTGGGTATAGTGCTGGAGGTTGGGATAGAGAAGTGAATAAGGTGGTGGTCTGTCCGGTCCATTCAGCAACGCATGCTGGGGATGCAAATCATGGTTCAATTGCCTACGGCATAAGGTTCAACCACAACCCCAGCCCAACCAAACCACCACTATTATTCACTGCACCTACCCTGCATCCTAGCTCTATTTCCACTATACCCTAATAATGTAACCAATGGCCACTGCTCATGGCTTTCAGCCATTGGAAGTCTCCAAATCCATGGGGCATGGGCTTCGCCCATGACACATTCCCCAATAAACACATCAGAGTACACATTTGTGTTTGCCGAGGGCCAGGCCCACTACCCTGACACCAAATGTATATCACTAGTTTTTCTACTTGCATTCTTACAATTTGGAAAAATAAAACAAAGCACATATTTCCAAAAACATGCTTTCAGGTCATTGCTAATGCTCGTCACACAGGTTTATTTTAATCCAGTCCAGCAATTCATACTGTACCCGCAAGCAGAATATTTTTCCCCATTCAAACCTACTGGGTTGCCCATGCAGCATGCACAAATAAGAACATTACAGTAAACATTTCTCCTTGTTGATGGCCCGGCCCATTGCCCAGACACCAATGTTATGTCACTCTTGTGTATACTTATATTTTCACACTTTCCCAAAATTTAAATACAGGACATATTTGAAAAACCATGCTTTGAAATTCTTGCTGACCGTTCTAATGCATATTTGCTGCAATCCCATCCAGCATTTCAACCTTTACACACAAGCAGAATGATTTTTCCCATTCAAACCTATCACAATTTCATAGCACTTTACCACATAGCCTGTCCATGGTGGCCTGCCCACTTTAACCCCATTGCTAGTCCCTCGTGATCATGGCCAGCAGTCAGATTATCCGGGTCATGGCCATGGCCCAGACAATCTGGCCACTGCCCATGGCCACAGACTATATCTCATTCACCAAAGGTGCATCACTTTATTTTGTACCTACACTTTGTGACACTTTTCAAAAAATTAAAACCAGAGACACTCTTGCAAAACCATGTTTTCACTTCCTTGCCAATGCTCCTTGCACGAGTTTGCTGCAAATCCGCCCAGGTTTTATTTTTTGAAAAGTGTCAAAATGTATGTACATGAAATAGTCATATAACTTAGCCCCCACTTGACAAAATCTATTCAGACTTTGCACAAACAATCAAGGTTGGGACTGTAATCTTTCTGAAAACTTGTGGCCACATTCCTCAAACAGCAACAAAGTAATAAGCCATTTCAATGTTGAGACCCCCCCTTTTATTTTGCCCCCTCTTCACAAAATCCCACTAGACTTTGTAAAAACATTCATATTTAGGTCTAAAATCATTTTGCAAACTTGTATGCAAATTTGTCATTTGTACCACATTTATAAGCCTTCAAAATATTTTGGGACCTCTCCTCTAATTTTGTTCCCTCTAGACAAATCAGCACTACACTTTAGAGAACCATTCAAAGTCAGGACTAGAATGAAATTCCAAAATGTCTTTCAGGTTTATTGATTGGCACCAAAGTTATAAGCCATCCCAAAACTGCTTTCACCAACCCTGTAATGCAGAAATAGCCATAGATGTATCCGAACATCTCAGATATATGCAAACTTCACAGCACTGCCCTGGGCATGTTCGCAGACATTGGAGTTAAAGAAGCACCAATTATTTGGGTTTTTTAAGGCCATATTTCATCCCATTCTCATCACCCCTCACCTAACCAGACTTGTTTGACTCATTTTACAGACAAATGACTCTGTCCGCGAATACAACAGGGTGGGCATTTCCAAAAATCTGACGCACTTCACGTTTTTTAATGACTAATCAGCTTGCACGTCTGAAGTCCACAGACATCACCTCACCCTCTGGACCAATCGGAGGCCCATCCACGCCCTGATCATGGAAGTGGGTTTGCGGACCGAGCCCAGATATCACGCATTTATTTTTACCTCATTTTTAGTCTTTTTTATTTAAAAAAACTACTGGACGCATTTACACCAAATTTACAAAGGTACACTTTCGGGACCAAGCCTCCATTCCTACCACAAATTTGCTGAAAGTCTGTAAAGCAGTTTGTGCTGTAGACGTCAGCAACATTTATTTTCAATTGCATATATGGGAACAACCACACATTTTGGGATGTCCACTTTTCACCCCCTGCACGAAATCTCACCAGACTTTGCAGGATCAATCTGACACAGCCACGGGTATAAACCTTCCAGCTATATCTGCGCTTACAGCTGTTCACATTTTGGTGCAGTGATCATATTATTTTACAGATTTATCACTGCCGTTGTTTGCATGTCTTTCTGTTGATGTTGTCACTTCAAGGCATGTGTGATTTAAATATGAAACCATTGCAATATGTGCTTTTTCAATGTTTGGAAAAAATGCATGTGTACCCATGGCTATAGCTGGCCTCTCGTTGTATTTCATTACAGCTGTGGTTATCCCCTGTGAAGCCTCCCAGTTGTTGTCACATTTAGCCACCCATGCAATGTGGTAGCCCTGGCTATAAAACCATATCTACATATGTATGTCGGCAGTAGTCTGGTAAAGATTTATTTTAGGATATATTGAGAGTAGTCTTTGTACACAGTTACTGTTAGACTTTTTAATAATTTCTATTCATCAACAGTACAAATACATGTACAAACTTTAATAAGTTAAGTAAATATGCAATCAAAGTTTTAAGAACAGGTTTATTTGGGGGATGATCTTTGCACAATTTCTTTTTGTTTTGCTTTCTACACATGATATGTCATTTTCATTAGCCCAATTGTGTGTATTATTAATGTTAATAACATATTGTACAACGAAACACTTGAAATTCAATGAAAAAAACTAGTTGCAGGGAGGTTAGGGTGATTAATAGAATGTAAAAAACCTTGAAATTCAAGGAATAACCTAATTGCAGGGATGTTAGGGTGAGTAATACATTCTATGAAAAAACTTAAAATTCAAGGAAAAAACATTAGTTGCAGGAACGTTAAGGTGAGAACGTAATGCAACAAAATCCTGAAAATTCAGCTAAAGCCACCTTCCCTTCGCGTCCCCTGTTGTGTAGCATATCATATGACCATAATGATGATATCACAGATGGCATCACTAAATACATTACAACAGTAACTGTCATTAAACATGGCCTTCAGCCATGGTCAGTGTGCATGGCCAAATATATTTTAATACATGAATGGGTACTAATCATGACATTCGGTTATAGACAGTGGTCACAACCTTCACCCATGTGCACTGCATATTTTAAAACACTAACAGGCTACCAAACATAGATTGTGGCCTTCACTAGTGGTTACAGCTTTCAAGCACTCCCTTGTGCACCTTCTTCTTAAGAAACCCGCTGCCGACCTCTCCTGCCCAGGTAACTATCGCCCAATCTCCATCACCCTCTTCCTGGGCAAGCTCCTGGAGAAACTGGCCATCACCCAGCTTAATCTCCACACCGAATCTGTTGGTTGTCTTCATGACCATCAGTCTGGCTTCAGAGCTGCCAGAAGCATGGAAACTGCTCTCCTGAACATCTGTGAAGACCTGCTCTCGAATCTCGATTTCAACACCCCATGTGTCCTCATCTTGCTTGATCTCTCTTCTTGTCACGACCCTCGCCCAAAACCCCCTCTGGCAAACCCATTGGCCAGGTGGAGTCAGGACTCGGGCCTCTAGAGCCTGGCATCCTCTTCAAAAGCCCTCTTGGGGTCATTCCTGGCGCTTATGGCTCCAGGCTCATACACCATGAAAAACAATGTGCTTGGGAACTACTTTATTGTATTGTCAGCTAACATGGAGGCATCCACATAGCTTGGTTCCTAAGAACCAAGCTATGCGGTCTAGTGTTTTGGGTGTGGCAACCTAGGTACTACTTTACCTGGACTATTTTGTTGGGGTTATTTAAACCACACCCGAACAAGACAACAAGCTTTGCGTTACTTTGCAGCTTGCAACGTGACGCTCACCGTGTCCAGCTATTCCCTCGAACCTCGGAGAAGCAGAACCTGCAAGGAGACAAAAGGAACATCATTAGCAGCAGCATCTTACCTGCAGTCTTCATCTTTAAACACTCACAGCTACTGAGAACAGCTTCCTCGAATCTGCACGCCTCCCGGACATAACGACCTGAAAGAGGAAGATAGAGGCAACATTAAAGAAAGCAGTAGAGACATTTACAAATTACGAACTGCTCAAAAGGCTTACCTGGTGGGTCGCCTCTCGGCTGGCACCACTCCTGACATTCCACTCGCGCTGAAGAACACTGCGACCTACAAGGAAGGAAAACACAGGTTAGCAAAGGCAAGACTTCGCAGCGCTGCGCATAGCGCTTACTTACCGCATCATAGCGCTCTTTTTTTTTTTTTATAAGTCTGTTTATTGAGTTTAAACAGCACAACATAAAAATAAAAACAAACATGAATCATAGGCATACAGCAGATGAAGACAACAAGGCAGTATCAAGAGTGAAAGGGGCCCCGCGGGGCCAAGGACCGTAAGACAGTTGTGAGACAAGGCATGTAAATAATGTTAACAGTGGTACTGGCATACTTCCACTGTCCGATTTCAGTGAGCATCAAGCCATTTGCCCCATATTTTTTTGAATTTGCGGGGGCAACCCTGTGTGTTATAGATCTGGCGTTCTGAAGCTGCGCACCATAGCGCTCTCAATGCACCATCATTTACCAGCAGGGCTCAAACAAGCCAGTTCGCCGCGCTGAAGCTCTGCATACCTAAGGGAGAAAAAAGAGACATTTGAAACAAAGAAAGGCATGCAGGATAGAAACAAAAATAAAGAACAGCAATAAGACCTACCTGAACAATATCAAATGGGCCGGTGTCAGTGAAGTAACTGGACCGCACTCACCCATGAAAGACAACGCGCCCCTGCAAAGAAGGCAGGACGGAGAGCACGCCTAATTCTACCACGAGCCAGAACCTTCCCTGCAGACCACATCAGGGCAAAGCTGAGACGCATACCAGCGAATAACCCGGCTGGGTGGCGTCCCTGTGGATACCAGGTGAGTGTAACACTTCTGCCTTTGACACTGTCAACCACGCCATCCTGCTCAACCGTCTCCGTGATAACCTGGGTATCACTGGTCAGGCTCTGGCGCGGCTGACCTCTTTCCTCTCCAACCGACCCTCCCAGGTCCAACTTGGGTCCTTCCTCTCCGATATCTTTTTCTCTTCCTGTGGTGTCCCCCAGGGATCTAACCTCTCTCCCTGGATGTTCAACCTGGCACTCCTTGCCCACCGCATCGCCGCTCTCGGTCCCAACGTTCAATGTTATGCGGATGATACCCAGTTCATTTTCAGGCTACCCTCTGCCTCCTCCTCTCCTTTCCTCATATCTGACTGTCTGTCTGCTATCCAGGAGAGGTGTGGCGCAAACAACTTCTGCCTTAATACCAGTAAGACTGAGATTTTACTATTTGGCACACCCACTCCCTCCTTCCCTGCAGCTCTCTGGCCGGCCTCTCTTGGCCCTCTTCCTGCACCCACCTGCAAGGCTAAAAATCTTGGGGCCATCTTCGACTCCACACTCTCCTTCTCGCCTCACATCTCCGATGTCTCTAAGAAGTCACACTACTATCTGCACCTCCTCAGAGGTATTCTTCCTTTCCTCTCCTTCCCCCAGAAGCTCACCATCTCCAGATCCCTGGTTCTCTCTAGGCTGGACTGTTGCAACAGCCTCTATCTAAATCTGCCTGCCTCTTCTCTCCGCCCTTTGCAACTTTTCCAGAACAGGAATGCGAGGCTTGTCCTTGGCCTCAAACCCAGGGATCGTATCTCTCCAGGACTGAAATCTCTGCACTGGCTCCCAGTGGCAAGGATTAAGTTCAAAACCCTCTGCATTGTCCACAAGGCCTTCTGGGGGCTAGGGCTGCAATACCTTCAACTCTCTCTTCCCAAATATCTTCCTTCTCGATCTCTTCGCTCATCCACTTCAACTCCCTCTGGGTCAGTCACTTCTCCAAGCAACGAGTTGGTGGTAGATATCTCGCCTAGGCTGGGGCCTCCCTCTGGAACAGCCTTCCTGCCTCCCTGAAACTTGAGGAGAAACATTTCCGGTTCCGGAAGCACCGCAAAACCTTCCTCTTTGCTTCTGCTTTCTCTCCCCCTCTCCCCTGCTGAATTCCGGGCTAAAACTGCACTGGCTACATGGCCACCCTTTGTGACCTTGGGCCCAGGCCCCGCCATTTGCAAACCTGCACTGCCTCCCTGGCAACCCCACACCTGGGGACTGTATTCTGTATCCCTACAGTCCCCCACCAGCACTTATGTCTTCTCTTACCATGCACTTGCCACCATCATGTCGTTTATTTATCTTATTTATTCTACTATCCCATGTACTGCACTTTCCCCTCTCCCATGTACTGCACTTTACCCTCTCCCTTCCCCCTCGCACTTTTTCCTTTCACCCTTCCCATACACTTGCGCGATCTGAATGACACTTGGCCTAGTAAGATTGTTGTCTGTCTTCCCTCTGTTCCCCCTCCCTTGCCTCGTCGCGCCTTGAAACACTTGTGTATAGGCGCGTTATAAATACCATATCATAACACAGTCCCGTGTATATTATATCACCGTTTCACCTTCGATCAAAACCCTAGGCATCTACCTGGAACCTGACCTGACCATGGACAGACAGGTTATTGCCATAGCCACCTCTTCAGCCTACCACTCCAAACTCATCAACTCAGTAAGACCATTCCTGTCCCTACCACCACACATCAGACTAATTGAATCCCATTCTGCCTTTCGCAAGGCCATCAAAACTAACTTCTTTGTCTGACTACAATCTTGCATGCCGTATCCCTGCCTTATGTAACCATTGCACATGTACCTCTGCAACCATTTACCCACTTATCCTGCCTTGTAACAATTCATTTTCACAGGGTGGCTTCTTTGTAACCCTTAATCAAGCCTTCTTAAACTCTACACAGCGCCTCGATGCCTGCAGGCTGCAGTGCGCTATACAATTTCAAATACATTAAATAATTAATAAATAAATAGATCAGTCACTAGCCATGGGGTACACAACAATACTCGCCAGTGGCCACTATTTTTGGATGTGCCTACTATTTTTCTAACATATAAATTGGTCACCCACCATGGCCTTTAATTGTGAGTAGTTTGTACATCTTTTGGCCACTGTATATTTTAAAATAATAACATGCCATAAGCAATAGACTTCGGCCATGCGCACTGTGTATTATACTATATTTATAGAACACTAACCAACTTCTAGCTATGGTCTTCGGTCTTGCCCACTGTATGTTATATACACGGTTTTATAGGAATTGTTTGAACTACAATTGTTCGAATCACAATTGACCTTTGCACAATTGAGTGAAAGGAAACCCCCCGCAAACCCCCTTTATATATATAAATATATATACCAAACCAATATATATATATATATATATATATATATATATATATATATATATATATATATATATTCAGTGAAAAAAACGTTGTTAAAGGGACGTTATGGTTAAGTTGCGCTACTAAAAACCTATGAAATTCAGTGAAAAAACTTTGTTAAAGGGATGTTATGGTTCCAAGTAAAACCGAAAAACCCTTGAAATTCGCCAGTTATGGTAAGCTAAGCAACCATAACTCGCGCCACCACCGTGCACTGCTAAGACTAACACCCAGGACATCAAAGATGACATCACAAATGTCATTGTTGACATCACTGACATGATGACATGAAGAAATGTCACAAGATAGTGAAACTAATGGTAAACACTTTATAATATAAACCATTTAAATATTATTATTTTGTATACATTTAACATATATATATTTTTTTGTACAGAGCATAACAAAATCGAAACTACCTCTGAAGAAGCTGTTATGGAAAACACGCTTGACAACATAAAAGAAAAAATTGATTTACTGTTGACCAATTTTAATAATTTGAAAACTTTTGTTGAAGATCATTTTAAAACAAAAACGGCATACCATTGCCCCACATGTACTTGTCCCTCCTCACCATATCCCAGTCAATTATCCCCAAACCCTCTCCATAATCCAAAACGTTTTGATGAGATTTCCATCCCTTCTTCACCTAATACCAATCATGTTGAAACCCCAAATTCTCCTGTTTTTGTTTCTGTTTCTGCCTCACCTTCTCTGTCATAACTTATTAATATATGTTGAATAAAGTTTAATTTTTATATTGTATTGTGAATAGTTTCCGTTTTTTTAAAAAAAAAACAATAAATGTGTCCGTGGACAGTGCGAGTGTTCTGAAATGTTCGTACATAAACGAAAATGGAGGTGTCCTGAAGAACACCACACCTGTTCGTACTGTTCGCTAGCAAGTTGAAACTGTTCTAAGAACACACGTGGTGTCCTGAAATGTTCGTAAAGAAACAAAAATTAAAGTGTTCTAAAGAACACTGTATCTGTCCGTAATGTTCGCTATGAACTTAAAACTGTCCTAAGAACACAATTGCTGTCCTGAAATGTTTGTAAATAAACGAAAATGATGTGTCCTGAACAACAGTACAACTGTTCGTAGTGTTCGCTAGCATCATGAAACTGTACTAAGAACACACGCGGTGTCCTGAATTGTTCGTAAACAAACAAAAATTAAAGTGTCCTAAAGAACACTATACCTGTCCGATACTGTTCGCTAGCAAGTTCAAACTGTTCTAAGAACGCTATTGGTGTCCTGAAATGTTCGTACATAAACGAAAATGGAGGTGTCCTGAAGAACACTATACCTGTGTTTAGTGTTCGCTACCCAATTGAAACTGTTCTAAGAACACAATTGGTGTCCTGAAATGTTCGTACATAAACTAAATTACACGTGTCCTGAAGAACACTATATCTGTCCTTACTGTTCGCTACCAAGTTTAAACTGTTCTAAGAACACATGCGGTGTCCTGAAATGTTCGTTTCACGTGTGACGCACTTTTAATTACTTCAGAACCCGAACAGTGCCGTAGGACATCAATGCGCATGCGCTAACCAATCTCCGTGCACTTGGTGTCCTGCGGACAGGCGCTTCCTTCGCAGACTAGTTCGCAAACAGATCATATGCCCGCGCCCACGCTCATCGCGTGTCCTGAAATGCGGACACTGTTCGTGTCCCCGAACAATTTAAAAGTACATTTTCAGTTAATCGATAATATTTTTCAATAAAATCTCACCATGCCACAAGTCCCACATAGCAATCTTGAGTTTCTATATACCTTTTGAAACTTTCCGATCCTTTTTTTGTGTTCGATCTGTCCGCGCACAGTGCGCATGTCCGCGGACCGCGCACATGCACCCCTATAAAAGACCACGCCCAAGAGCTTATTCCCATTGTGTTTCTGGCTATTCTTCAGAACACAGTGATTTTTGCTGCCACCTGCAGACTACACCATCATCGAGATGGCATCCTTGGCTGCTGAACTGCCACTTGGTGCTGCACCTGCTTCAGCACCACCACCACCCCCTCCACCACCACCACCTCCCCAAGGGCCTGAAGAGGGGAACAGGACTGAGGATGCGGAGGAGGAAGAAGAGGATGATGAGAATGAGGTAGAGGAAATCCCTACTACCCGCACTAGGCGTGAGTCTTGGGTGTGGCGGTTATTTACCATTCATGGGAATGGTCCTAAGGCTCGTGCGAACCATGTTACCTGCAATGAGTGCAAAATGATACTCAGTCGCGGGAAGCACGGTAACTACAGCTTTGGGACCACTATTATGAAGCGACAACTGAGGTAATTTCACTCTGGGGCTATTCGCAGGGTTGTACCTTGCGAAGAACGTAGCAGGTTGATTTCCTCTACTTCATCCTCTGTTTCTGATCCTGTCACCACAAGGACAACCTCTGTGGGACAGTGTCTTTCTCAAGCTGCCTCACAGGCCATACAGAATGCTGATGACCCTTACCTTTCGAGGGTCACAGTTGTATGTATGTACTGTGACACAGTACTCTGCAGGGGGGAGCGACTTCGGAGTGCTTTTGAGACTATCGTCTCAGAGCACGAGAAGACCTGCTCACTCCCCAAATAAAACCCACTCTACATCTTCCTCTCTCAGCTCGCCCTTTCTTATCCCTGTGGTTGGTGTCCCCCCTTTACCCTCCTTTACCCTCCTCTCCTAGTGTGTCGTGTCTGAAAAACCAAAAAAAAATACAAAATTACAAAAATCAAAAAAAAAATAAGGCTCTTTTCAGAGCCGCCTTTCCCAGTTAAAAAATAGAAGTGAAAATAAATGAAGCAGGGCTCTTTGTATTTTTTAGAAGGCCGCGGACAGTTCGCGAACATTAAAAAAATTGGGTTGCTACTCCATCACAAACATTGTAATTATCTCTGGAAAGAAGTGGTGGCTCTGAAAAGAGCCTTTGGGTGGTGTTTGTAAGCCAAAAATTGTAAATGCTTAACATCTACTTCAAAATCGTTGTTGTAATTCCAAAAAAGGTCGCAATGAATTTTGTACATTTCTCAGAAAAATCTGATTGCCAGCATAAGTAAGATGGACTCCATCTCTGTTAAAAATGTATGTACTACAAAACATAATATTTTCATTGTGAAAAGAGGACATGCCAAAATCTCTTAGAAAGCCACAAACAGCCTTATTAACATTGCGCCTTGCTTTTTCCATTTGTGGACCAAATGAAGAAGAACGAAGCCACATTTGTCTCTGCGCAATCCGTGAAAATATCACTTGAGAATTAGGAAACATGTCCATAACCTTCCTAAGTCCTTCTTTCATAGCAAATTGCAAAAAAAATCCAGTCACATGTCCTAAACTGTTCCCTCCACAATGAATTACAATTATATTTGGATGTTGCTCTGTCTCCAAAGTAGCACAGAGAGGTAGCAAGTCCAACCACTTCATTCCACGTACTCCATGCCAGTGTACTTCCACATGTGGGAATCCAAGATCTACAGCTACTCCACAGCTTTCTGCATGCACCTTCAACCAATGTATCCACGAATCTCCTAAAATCCAAACAATCTGTTTTCTGAAACACACAGCCATAGCTATCTTTTGTTCTCTCAGCAAAAAGAGTATCTCAGAAAATCTCTCCTGGCACAACACACCCACCAAACTTTCCTGACCAATCCCTTTCAGTGCTTATTCTCATTTGCATGACTTCTGAACCCAAAAATCCCCAGATGTAACTCCTGATGTCCGCGAACTACCGCCATGTCCGCGGACATATCGTAACATGAACAGCCCTTCTACCATTTCCACTACACTCTCTCTGCCATTCCCTCATTGGATGTACCTCAAAAATCACCATGCACCAATCACATTCAAGACCTCTACATCTAACTGCATCATCATAAATCAGCACTGCAAATGTACTCTGAATCTCTCTGAGTACAAGTGTCATATCATTGGCAAGCAGCATCTACCAGAAATACTGTACAAGTCTTCAAGATTTCTACTTGCAGTTCCATGCATATCCATATGCATGAACACAAACTTCAGGTATGCATATTTTCTGTATAGTAGATGACATAGCTCTCAACCATTTTTGTTTTACAGGCGGGTGAAATCACCCGATTTTGTTTTTGGCGGATGAGACGCCCATTGGAATGAATGGGCGTGCAGGAGGCTTGGCGGGTGAGTCTGCCCTTTACAAGGCGTGTGACACCCGCCAAAAGCGTGTGAGTTGAGAGCTATGGTAGATGAACACATTTTCAAACAGACTTTTACCTTGTAAAATCTGTAAAATGAATTTACTGTACTTTTTTCAGTTTCCTAAAATCAACTATCACTTATAAACCTTTATACTTTTTACTTTCTTTATACACACACATCTATGTTTAAACGTTTATAAAAACACTTATACAATTTCATATTTTTTGTTTTTATTTATTTATTTACTTAATTACTTTAAATTAGACATGACATTGAGGCACTATTACCTAGAACAGTTTACTTACAGAAATAGTGGTATTCACTAATATATTATAAATTTCACAAGACATAGTAAAGATATTTTTTTTTTGCTACAGTTAGTCTTTCAATACAATTTGTTCATTAAGAACATATCATATGTACTGAACTGATGCAATGTATCTTATGTAAATAAATTAGTTTAATGGTTTTACAGAAGGCACTGAGGATTTAAATTAAAAAAATCAATATCTAAATTAAAAACAATGCTATATACAAACAAAGTTACTCATTTGAAGCTTTTACAATTGCAGTGAAGACCAGTTTCCTGAAAAGAAGCAGCCGAATTTGAAGAAGAAAGAAAAACTAAGAAGTTACCTGTTAATTTAAAAAAAAGTAAGTAAAATATCACCATAATATTTGTATTATTAATGAAATATACTATAACATTAATACGAGCTATTTGGGTTTCTTAAAATAGAGATTTTGTACCATTTTGTCCAAAAATGTCCATGTCTTAAACAGCGATTTACAGCCAGAATGGCCCACAAATTTCTATTTTTGGACACACAAATTAGCCAACTGAACCACTACAATTTTCATATTATAGAACAAACAACTGTTTTAATTGTATACATTAGAATTACTATTTGTACTTTTCCACACCACTAGCTTACTTTTTTTTGTCATCTGAACCCCAGTTTAGTAACACATAAATTCAAGAATTCCTATCCCTACTAGTTTTAGTTCCCAATGCACAATCACACACCATTACATACATCTTTATCATCTTACTCAAAACACTCATGCACACAGCACACATACATTCCAGAACACCCCAACCCATATCTTCTTTATTTTTTTCAACAGACCCTAAAGAATGCCTACCAAAAGACAACTCCGTTGAAAGCAACGCAAAAGTAGAGCAAATGAAAATAAAGGTGTCCAACATAAGCATCCATCGCTAGCAGAATTTGTAAAAAAAGTTGAAACAAAACAGCTAATACAATCATTTAGTGAAACACAAGAAGTTTCAAGAACAACATTTTCGCTTCCTCTATCAAAATGTAAAACAAACCAAAAAACAATTAACAGAAAATCAACTTTCAGCACAGATAAAACTACTTCTTCAAATTTTAATATAGTGCAAAGTAAGCATACCAAGAAAAGTATTTTAGCCAAAATATACCGTCACAAAGTCCTTCAAAATCTTATAAAAACAGGAGAGAAATCAGGTTCAAAGCTTAAAACCTATCGTAGGAAATTAATCTTAGAAGCATTGATGGACAGTGCAATTCTTCTCAAAAGAAATTTATTTATTTTACTGTTAAATAAAATGAAACCACTAACAAAACTAATAACTAAATTACAAAAAAGACTTCTCAATAAGCGAAATGTCAACAGAAAGAACTTAAGTATCTGCGGAGGTGAATGGAATCACACTACAAGCACAGAACCATATTTTAATGAAGAAGCGTACAAACAAAAGCAAACAAATACAATTGCCATAAATAGCAGTGGTCGAGGTTATGGAAAAGTGAATAATACCATAATGGAAGAAGAAGTACTCCTTACAAAAATATGCCCTGAAAACTTAGAATTACCCCTCCATTCAACTGAATCAGAATGTCTAGTGTACAACTGGCCATGCACGTCAATGTGTAACATTCCCAAACAATGTTTCAAATCTTTACACCAATTCCTCAATAAATATGTAAAAAGCAAAGACAAAATCAAAATTAAATTACTGCAAAATATAGATACCTGTCCAGTGCGCAAGTACACAGGACTACAAGGACATTCATTGGCCTGCATTACAGGACCTACTTGTAAAACCACTTTCCATGATATCAAAAGGATATCAACACATCATTCAACTATAATAAATCTAGTCTATAAACTGTATTATGCTAGAAGTCCTGCTTTAGCACTAGCAAAGTTAAATAACACCCTTCTACATGGTACAGCAAAAGACCTACTTGAAGAAATTCACTATATCCAGAAAAAATATTTTGGAAGTGAAAGCCATTTACAGAATGAAATAGCTTTAAACCAATTAAGCTACAATTCTACACATGGCAACCTTTTACTAAACACATACAAAAAAGAAATACTAAAATTTAAAAGTACATCAGCTGAAGTACCAAACCATGTATGTGTATGTTGCTGTAGAATTTTTTATAAAAGTAACACAAAAACTGTGGACCTATCATACAAAATAGAAGACAATGAAGATTCTAAATGGTTTGAATTAGCTCTCTACCTTCTAGCAGAAAACAAATATGAAATAACTGAGCCCTTAATACTTTGCAGTTATTGCACTACAAAACTTGACAACAACCAAACTCCTTCACGTTCTATCACAAATAATTTGGAATTATACCCAGTACCAAAACCTCTACAACAACTTAATTTATATGAGAGCATCATAATTCAAACAGTACACCCATTTCAAGCAATAATACGCCTTCAACCAAAAACAGCAAAATTACCTCCCTCTGAATTGGTAAAAGGCATTCGTGGAAAAGTAGTTTATTTATCATTAAATCTAAAAGAAAATGTGCATACTCTAGGAGTGCAACGTCCAATGCAGCAATCTTTAATTATATTAGTAAATGGAGTACCTACAAAAGACCAAAAAATATGGCAACAGCTGGTAGATTTATATAAAGTTAGACAAGCCTTCCAATATCTTAAAGAGAATAATGAATATTACAAAGAAATTAATATTGAAGAAAACTTGAAAGATACAACTGAAATAATTCAAGAAACACACAAAGCTGGTCAATTTGAGCTACTAGATCCTGCTACAATATCAAATACTTTAGACCATTATACAATTCATCCTTTGCACTGTAATGACACCGTACAAGATGTACTAGAAACTTACCAAATGCGTCAAACAAAAGGATCGCCAATCAGTATATGGGAAAAAAGTATAGAAGCACGTGCTTTTCCTCTACTCTTTCCTACTGGCAAAGGAGGAAGGTATAATGATAGACCTATTCAAATATCAGCTTCAGAATACCGCTCATTACGGATGTATTCTGAAGATCCCAGATTTAGACAAAATGTGGAATACATATTCCACCTACTCTTTGAAAGTGAACTAGCAACTTTATGTTACGGAGTTGCACACATATTAAAATCAGGATCACACTTTCAAAATATGACAGCTACACAATTATTAGAGAAAGTGCAACAAAAGGATGAGGTTTTACAATCAAATATTACAAATCTATTAGCAAATATGCATGGTACTAAAGAGTACTGGTTTCGACGTCATGGAGATGTACGTTGTATGATCAGAAACCTTGGCCCACCCACATGGTTTGTTACATTAAGTTGTGCAGAATATGCATGGGAAGATTTACATGATTTCCTACGCATATCAAATAAAAACAAAACAAACATAGATATTCTAACACCTGGAGAACTTTGTTCTTTGGATCCTGTTAATGTTTCAAGATATTTTCACCATCGCTTCATTGCTATGCTACATTTTATTTGTAATAAAACTGTTCCTCCCCTTGGAGAAGTGCAACACTTCTTTTGGAGAAAAGAATACCAAGCCAGAGGAGCACCACATATCCACATGCTTTTATGGATTAAAGATGCTCCGAAATTTGGTCAAGACAGTGATGCCACTGTTTTACAGTTTATTGAAAAATATGTCACTTGTGAAATTCCATCAGAAGCCAGAAATAGTGATCTTCGTGCACAAATTTTACAATTTCAAAGACACAAATGTGGAAAATATTGTCGTCGCAAATACAAAAACAAAGGCAAATACTACACCAAATGCCGATTTGGTTTCCCTAGACCAGTTACAAATACAGGTCAAGTAAACAACCTCATGTCTTCAGTTAGACATAGTGTTAAAGGTAAATCACCTAAAAATACATATTACATAAAAAGAAAAAAAGAAGAAGAAAAATATATCAATGATTATAATGCAATCATTGCCCACTTATGGAATGCAAACATAGATGTGCAGTACATTGCAAACAATTCTACTGCAGTTGCACGATATGTCACAGCATACTTAACTAAAGCAGAAAAGACAGAGCTCCAAGACCTCTGCAATGACCTGTCATCAGATACAACAGTATCTCAGAAATTATACATCTTGGGCATAAAAATGCTCACCCATAGAGAATGTGGATCTTATGAAGCGCTGATTGTTTAACTGGTACTTCATTGTATGGTAAATCTGAAAATATAGTATGGCTAAGTCTTGGTCCAGCTAAATCTAGAAAAAGAGTTCTAAAATCATATGAAGATATAGAAACAATAGCCAAACATGATCCCAACAGCCAAGACATTTTAAAAAACAATTTATTGGACACATACTACCCAAACAGAAGTAATACTTTGGAAAACATGTGTCTATACCAAATAGCCCAAAACTACACATACAAAAATAATATGAAACCTGATGAAAAAAAAGGTAAATATAGAGTGACAGACTGTGAAGGCAGATTAGTTAAACTCACAAAACCAAATTTAATTAATCATATCAAATTGTCATTGAAGACTCCTCAATACAAAGAAGTATATTACATGTCCCTGCTACAACTCTTCAAACCATAGAGAAAAGAAGAACAATTACTAGATGAATATGACTCATATGAGGATGCTTTCAAAGCAAATGAAAGCACTATAACTGATGTAAACTTTACACAGTACAAAACAATGTTGCACAATGAACAGCAACATGAAGAAGAACTCCAAGCCCAACTAGATAAGGATACTCCTGACAGTAGTCAACCTTCTGTAACAGGAAGCCAAGAACCACTGGGAGAACCACTAATAACAAATGAGGCAGAATTAGCTATGATAGAAGTAGAAAACACCATGTGTCAGTATGAAGATAAGGAAGACTTAACTATACTACAATCAAAACTAAACAATGAGCAAAGTAGCATTTTTCAAGAAGTAACAAAACAAATTGCACATGGTGTAAAACATGAAAATAAAGAATGTTCCTACCATAATTATAAACCTGTACTACTGTACGTCAGTGGTGAAGCTGGTTCTGGCAAAACATTCCTAATCAAAATCATTAGTAAGTTCCTTGAACAATTGACAACAAACTGTCAGCTGTTGTCACTGCCCCCACCGGTTTAGCTGCCTACAACATAGGTGGTGTTACATTACACCGATTACTACTATTACCAGTAGAACACCAGAACAAATTAGACTATTACAAACTTTCTGCAGAAGCTGCAATGGAATTACGCAGAGTATTGAAACAAATGAAAATGCTACTAATACATGAAGTGAGCATGGTCTCCAACCTGATGTTAGCTTTGATTCACCTCAGATTACAAGAAGTACTCAAAACAGACTATGAAGAGCTCTTTGCAGGAAAACACATTATTGTTTTTGGAGATCTGCTTCAATTAACACCAGTAAAAGGTGAACCTATTTTTAAAACATTAGGGCACAAACTCTGCCGTAAAACTATTGGCAGCATTGGAAATGTCATCCTTTGGCAACATTTCCAATACAGAGAATTAACAGAAAACATGTGCCAATCTGCAGATCTCACTTATGCCAACATTTTAAAAAGTTTGAGAGTTGGTATACTTTCTAAAGAAGCAGAAGCAACATTGAAAACCCGGCACATTAATGCACTTTATGGCGATAATGCATGTGCTACAGATGTTATGGAACAATTAGCCCACAAAAATGTCAATTGTATGGCCTTAATGCCAACTCTTGCAAGCTGTCTCAAATTCAATGAAATAATGTTAAGTAAAGAAATGCAACCAATAATGGAAATTAGCGCCACAGACAAACTAGATGTACATGATATGACGCTACCCATGTGTGACCAAGCCACAACAAGACTAAATCATTTAGAAAAATCAATCTCAAACACAGCAGGCTTAGAAAAGATGTTAAAATTATCCTTAAATTGCAGAGTAATGCTTAAACGTAACCTTGACGTGGACCAAGGACTAGTTAATGGAGCACTGGGTACAGTTGTTGGCTTTCAAACATACCCACGTGACAACAAAATTCAGTTTGTCAATATACTCTTTGACAAACTTTCAGAAGTAAAACGGATAGGACTCTCAACAGCTAGATTCCTTCTCTTCAAAGATATGTATGTACGCAGAGAACAATTTTCTCTAACTCTTGCATACGCAGTCACGATTCATAAATCACAAGGTCTTACCCTAGACAAAGCAATGATAGATATTGGTAACACAGTCTTTAAAGAAGGCATGAGCTATGTAGCACTATCATGCTTACGTACAGTTGACGGTCTATTTCTAATCAACTTTGATGCAAGTAAAGTAAACGCTGATATTCCTTGCATTTTAGAATATAATAAACTTCGCTCACTATACACTCCCCATCTAAACACATATTCTGTTCCACAAAAACTAAAACGTTGTAAAAGAAAACTAAATCAAACAGAAATGCAACAGGACGTCACTGCAAATCCTCCAAAGAGAGTAAAAGAAACTAATACTTCATCAAGTACCACAAACAAAAAAGAATCAATTAGAGAAATTAAACCAGGTACTTCTTTAAAGAAGGAAGACAAACTCCAAAAAAAGCAGTTAGATACAGAACTACCTGGACCATTTAAATTCTCAAATATAGTTGGTGTAAGTTGGTATGCAAATGTAGCAATGAATATTCTATTTCAATTACCACCAATTGTTGACAACATTTACTTACACAGTACAGACCCATTGTGTTTGCAAATGTTAGTACTTCACAGAAATGCAGCAAACAATCCTGACAACACATATAGTGTTTTTGGAATAAGACGACAATTGGACTACTGTGCTGGAATGGTGAAATTCACTATAAACTCACAGGAAGATCCACAAGAATTTCTAATGGACTTACTACAGGTACTGGAAAACAAAAACATACCTATAAATGAAATCTTTCAGATTTCATACATGTGGAAACATACATGCACTCTCTGCAACAATGTGACACAAGAAGAAATCCCCAATGAACGCTTCATATATATATCAATACCAAATTGTGAATCCATTCCATTTCAGCAACTTGTACAAAATGCAAACCATGGTAGATTATGCTCTACCTGCAATTCAGATAATCACTCCACGTTAGTAATACAAACACATAATGAATACGTAATACTAATGCTTCTACGTTACAATGCAGGTGGTACCAAAAACAACTGCAAGCTGACTGGATTCACACATGGTCAAATATCACTTGGTAAGAAAACCTTCACAACAATAGGTATAATCTACCACGCAGGAGCCACAACCAATTCAGGGCACTACTCTGCATATATAAAAAAGAAATGTGGATGGTTTGAATGTAATGATAGTACCATTACTCTAAAGCAGAGATTACCAGCAAATCTTACAAATGCTTATTTGATGTTCTTAAAACCAAAATTTGATAAATAAACTGTATTTAAACCTTTAAATAAATTTGTGTTAAAAAATATAAACTGTTAGAATACTCCAAAAGCTATCTAACTGCTCAAAGATTCTACAACAACTAATCAGATGAATGAATACCACTAAATTAGGCCAAAAAATACACAGTTAGAATACGCCAATTGGTATCTAACTGTCCCAAAATTTAACAATATCCAAATAGATAAATCAAAACCACTAAAATATATTAAAAAAATAGACAGTTAGAATACGCCAATTGGTATCTAACTGCTCCAAAATTTTATAATATCAAAACAAATGAAGAATCTGTTACTGCTCCAAAAAAAATACAACAAAGCAAAGTATAAAGCATTAGCCAGAAACAACAAGTGAACACTGAAAACAAACAAACAAATAAACTGAAGCATAACAGAAAAAGTTTTTTTTTTAATCCAACATGGATTTTTTTTTCTTCCACAGACCCAATAATTTTAGCAACAAATACAGAAACTGAGCAAATTGCACAGTACTCTGATTTGTACTCTACTTAATATGAGGGTCGAAAAAAAATAAAAGTATATTGCTTATATAATGTAATAAGTCATTAAAAAATCCTAATACTAACATGCTATTTTCTTTTATCACAGAAATGAAGAAGAAAAACATGGACTCCCATTACTAGACCAAACAGTAAGTATACAATAATAAGGACAACCATAGCAGCATATCACATCCATAGTATCTAATACCTTTGTTCCTTATACATTTGTTTTTTTATACATTTGTTTTTCACCCAAAGTTATAAGCAAATATGAATGTGATATGCTGCAGTGGTTGTTGCCAGGGCATAGAGTCTTGGGTGTATGGCCATTAAAAGTTTCCCATAGATCATAGTTGAAATGTTTGACTCTATGGATGTGATATGCTGCGGTGGTTGTTGCCAGGGCATAGAGTCTTGGGTGCATGGCCATGCACCCAAGACTCTATGCCCTGGCAACAACCACCGCAGCATATCACATCCATAGAGTCAAACATTTCAACTATGATCTATGGGAAACTTTTAATGTCCGCGAACAATGTGAGTGTTCTTAGAACACTTTGAACTTGCCAGCGAACAATACGGACACCGTTTTCAGGACACCCCCTACGAACATTTCAGAACAACGCGATAGTTCTTAGAACACTTTCAACTTAACAACGAACAATACGGACAGCGTCCTAAGGACACCCCCTACGAACATTCCAGGACACCGGGAGTGTTCTTAGAAGCGTCTTCAGAACACCACCATCTTGTTTATTTGCGAACATTTCAGGACACCGCGAGTGTTCTTAGGACACATTCAACTTGACAGAGAACAATACGGACAGCGTCCTCAGGACACCCCTAACGAACACTCCCCGGACACCGCGAGTGTTCTTAGAACAGTTTCACTTTGCTTGCAAACGAAAACGGACACATATTGAGTCCTTAGAACACCCCCCAGTCAGTTTATTTAGAACATTTCAGAACACCCGTGATGTCCGCAAACAAATCGAACACAAAAAGAACGTCTAACACATAAAAAACACAACTTTCATCCTATCTCATACCCTCCCACCCTCCCAAAACACTCCTACACACCAATATACACATTTTGAACAAAGTTTCACCACGCTGTCCGGGGACGTCTGCGAATCCAAGATGGCGGGCGCTACCGAAAAATCTGACGCGCTTGACGCTCCACGCCGTCGAATCAGCGAACACTTTGCATGTCCGTGAACATCACGCAAGACGATTGGCCAATCAGGACACTTTCCGCGGAGCGAACAGGGAAGTGTGTCCGCAAACCGAACACAGATATCACTAATTTTTTTTTACCTACTTTTTGGTCATTTAAAAAAAAACTACTGGATGGATTTTCACCAAATTTGCAAAAGCACGCTTTCGGGACCAAGCCGCTGCTCCTGGTCCAAATTTGGTGGAAATCCGTCCAGCGGTTTGGGCTGTAGGCGCAAGCAAAATTTTTTTCCCATTCACTCTATGGAGAGTGAGTATAATGTATACAAATATGAGCATATAGAGGAAAGGTAGAGTAATAAAAATAAAACTATGAGAAAGTGCTGATAACCATAATGATTATCTTCATGCACAGAAAGGATTGCTCTCTTTCAAGCCTGTATCTTCCGCTATGTATATGTTTCATATGATGTGACTGGACCCTAAGTCTACAAATATAGTACCTTTTCAATTTTTACTTCCTGACTGTTACTGAAGAAAACTATGTGGCTTCGATATGTCAGTAAAGGATAAAAAGGGAGAGCCAGCCATGTGATGTCATCAGTGATGTCATAAATGACATTTGTGATGTCATCTTTGATGTCCTGGGTGTTAGTGTTAGCAGTGCACGTTGGCGCGAGTTATGGTTGCTTATGTTACCATAATTGCCGAATTTCAGGGGGTTTTCGGTTTTACTTTGAGCCATAACGTCCCTTTAACAAAGTTTTTTCACTGAATTTCATAGGTTTTTAGTAGCGCAACTTAACCATAACGTCCCTTTAACAAAGTTTTTTTTACTGAATTTCATAGGTTTTTAGTAGCGCAACTTAACCATAACGTCCCTTTAACAATGTTTTTTCACAGAATTTCATAGGTGTTTAGTAGCACAACTTAACCATAATATCCCTGACTTCATATACATGTAACATAGAACATACTAACCCCCTCGTAGTGATTTTCATGGCCGCGGACTACCGCCATGGCCGCGGACACATCGAAAATCTGAGCGTGGTGAATGTAAATTTAAATAGTGTGCCCCATTTCCCCTTTGAAGTTGGCTCTGAAAAGAGCCAATTTCTTTTTTTTTTTTACAGATGCTTGACAGACACCTGTTATTTTGTATTTTTTTCTTGTTTTTTTTCTTACTTTACTCCTAAAATCTTCACATAACCTTCTCCAAAGCAACCCTTACATTCCAAAATAGAAAGGCATTTCCCGTAAAAGATAAAGAAATGCCATCTTCTTTAAAATTAACAGCATTACTGGCATCAATATTAGAACATACCAGCTCTAAGCATGAAGGCACACATGCCTCGGTTGATGACACACCTAGCAATATTTTGCTGAGGACAAAAAACTAAACTATTGTCCCATATTGCCCTAGGTAGTAATCCAGAAAAAAATACTTTTGCATTTGGAAGGATCTTCATTACTGCTTGAACCAAACGTTCCAAATCAGCCAACAAAGTAGGGGCACTGACGTTGCCCAAATGGAAAGCACCATAGTGCAAAACTACCACATGCGGACTGTTCATCGTGGCCATATCCTCACAAACTTGTACAATTCCCTGTACATTGCAATCAGGCACACTGCTCCACACCACCTCCACTCCTTTCACATCAAAGTTCTTTGCAACATGCCTGCATTCAGCGTACTGCTGTAAACCATGCACAAACATATCTCCGAGCACCAACACCCTGACTTTCTCCACTTCTGCCATCTTCACCACACACAGTCTCTTTCAACACAAATCCACAACCTCGACATCTGATTGGCTAATCCGTACAGTCTTCTTTCCATGTTGGATTTCCTGGAAAAACCCAGATGTAGCACGCCCTGTCCACGAACAGCCGCGGTGTCCGCGGACGGCATCCACTTTACTCTCTGTGCCATTCCCTCATTGCATACAGCTAAGCAATCACACAATACGAATAACGTCCTCAGAACAACCCCATTTTGTGAATTTTCAAACATTTCAGGACAATTATTATTTCATTATTCAACATATTAACATTACAAATATTATACTTTCATCTTGTACTCTGCACACAATGCTATGTTTCTCCATTAGTAGCTCAGTATACTAGATAGAATCCCATAATACAATGCTATTTATATCAATGCATCGTTCAAAGCACTAATAACGGTATGATATATATTGCAATATCCTTGACACTTTTTTCGCAACATTATAATAAAAATCCCTAGTACACAAATTTCATGAAAAGTACATACACAGGTGATGTCATCAGTGATTTCATCAATGACATTTGCGATGTCATCTTTGATGTCCTGGGTGTTAGTCTTAGCAGTGCACGGTGGTGGCGCCAGTTATTTTTCAAAGCTTACCATAACTTGCGATTTTCTGGGGTCTTTCGGCTGTACTTAGAATCATAACGTCCTTTAAACAAACTTTTTTTAATATCACGCAAACAATATACAAACATGGCATGAAAAAACCAACTTCGACAGATGGCTTTACACAGAATGTTGCAACGTAAGAATGTATGCTCGTTCACAGTGAAGGTCAGCTGCTTCCACAACTTCTACAGATGGCTTTACACAGAATGTTGCAAAGTAAGAATTTATGCTCGTTCACAGTGAAGGTCAGCTGCTTCCATTTTTTTCTCGGGCCCCGAAGAGGCTCACAAAGCGGACTATAAGGTTGTATTGTGTTTTGACCTTGACAGACAGAGATTGTGATGAAAGACTTCTCTTGAAGGAGTGTTGCTAAAACGTTAGAGAACATAAAGATGAAATTTCTGAAACTAAACCACTTTTATATATTATATCACTATGTGAAATATCATTGGCACACGCGGAGTCGTATTTTGGGACTGCACCACTCGTAGACAATGGGAATTGCAATTGTACTGTAAGTAACCCTTTAGATTATTTTCTACCAAATATAATTACAATAGCGTAGCATTAAAGACCGCTCAAGTTGAACTTGTTTGTTGAAAGTGGCATAATGTTTTCTACCGTGCACTATCACCGCCAAATTGATCCCCTGTCATTTAGAGGGCTCTGAAAAAGGGAGACGTCACAGGGTGGGTTAATAGAAATAATTTAACCGGTCTATAGGCGGTCAAGCACTCTACTCGCTGTGCCACTTCACTGTAGCCTGTCAAGTGGCACAGCGAGTACAGTGCTTGCTTTGACATCCATGCACAGCTTGCTAACGCAAATTTGAATCCCGGCAAGGCCAAACTCAGCCTTTCATCATTCCGTGGTCGATAAATGAGCACCACACACCGTGGTTAATAATAAGCACCGCTTAGATACCTCACGGTTCTTAGCGCTATATGAATGGGAAAATATTATTATTTTATTATTAACATACTCTGTTGCACTATCTTCGATAGCAAATAGTTTCACGCCCTAATAAATAAAATGATGATTTTTAATGAAGATCGGCTGGTGAGAATAATTTATGTTTTTTAAAACAGGTATGTGGCTCCATTTTGCCTATGTCATGATTTACAGACTCCAGCGGATGGGGTCTTCAACTGCCAGGTGCAGGTCCAAATATGCAACTTCATGACCCTCACCATTTTATGGGACAATCGCCAAGGACCAATATGCCCTTACGCAGTACTAGCGGCTACAAACAACATACCAACCAATAGGGTGGTCTAATGGCTCGTTGTTGGAGCAACCTTCCGATTATCAGAGCGACCATTTACTGCTTTTATCATAAACCAACAGCCTATCTACCGCAAAGGAACAACGCGTGGCTCCAAATAAACTTTTGCTGATCGACAGCAGAGACAATAGCAAATCGCTGAATATTCACTAAACATTTCATGTGAAATAAATGTACTTTGCCAAATGTACAATCCTGCTGTTTACTTTTGAACCACAGTTTCATATTCCGAATTTTGGCGCACTGAGTTGTAAGCTGATCTAACACCCTCTGTACCGCAAAGGAACATCGCGTGCCTCAACATGAAGTTTTGCGGATCGGCAACAAAGACAAATGCAAATTGCTGAATATTCTCTAAACATTTGATGTCAAATAAATGTACTTTACAACATTTACAATCTTGCTGTTTGCTTTTAAATCACAGTTTCATATTCCGAATTGTGGCGCGCTGTGTTGTGACATAATGTGTGTTGTGTTCCGGGTTCTGTGTAAAGTCGCGTAGGACTGGAGACGACTGGGCGCGTTTCATTACGCACCCTGTAACGTCACGGAGAGAGGCGGGGAATATGAATGCTTTGATAATATCAGGCTTAGGGGTGGGAAATATGATTGAGTGTCGCAAAAGCAAGTCAGCCAGGTCAATAGCGCCAGTCATAGGATTATCACATAATGTCGGCGCACACCAGCCGGATTTATCGTTTCTTTAGTGGACAAAAAGTCGGTTGACGCCCCTAGGAAATTGTACTATTAGCGGACAAAAGGAGTGGTCTTAAAACACTTTCACCCTGACAACGAACAATACAAACAACGTTCTCAGAACACCCCCATTTTGTGTAATTGCAACCATTTCGGGACACTGCGAGTGTTCTTAGAACACATTCAACTAGACAGATTACAATACGGACAGCGTCCTGAGGACACTCCCAGTTTGTGTATTTACGAACGATTAAGTACAACGCGAGTGTTCATAGCTCATTTTTACCTTCCTTGCGAACAAAAATGACACATACTCCATCCTCTAAACACCCCACCATTTAGTTTATTTACAAAATGTCAGAACAGCCGTGTTCTCCGCAGACAAATCGAACGCAACAAAAATGTCTAGCACATAAAAAAACAAAACATTGAACCTATCTCATACTCCCCCCCCCCAAACACTCTTACACACCAACACACGGCACTAAATACAATTTTTTATCCACGTTTCACTGCGCTGTACGCGGTCGACTGCGAATACAAGATGGCGGGCACCACAGAAAATCTGACGCGTTCCACGCCCCTCGCCGTCCAATCAGCGAACATGTCGCATGTCCGCAGACATGACGCAAGGCCATGGGCCAATCGGGGTGCTGTCCGCGGAGCGAACAGGGAAGTCCGTCCGCGAAGCGAACACAGATATCACTAATTTTTTTGCCTTACATTTTTGTCATTTTTAAAAAAACTACTGGACAGATTTACACCAAATGTACAAAAGCATACTTTTGGGACCAGGCCACCGCTCCTGCCGCAAATTTGGTGTAAATCCGTCCAGCGGTTCGGGCTGTAGCCGTGCGCAAAGTTTTTTCCCATTCAGTCTATGGGAAAAAAAAGTTTAGGGACCCCCCCCTATAACTTTTCCCCCCTGGACGAATCCTCACCAAACTTTGCAAAAGAATTCAGAGTGACCCAACTACTTTTTTTGCAAAGTTTGGTGAGGATCCGTCCAGGGAGAGCGAAGTTATAAGCCGCCCAAAAAGTGCTCTTCCTATGGAAACAGCAACTTAACCATAACTACATGGCCACTACCGTGGCCATGTAATACATATATATATATATATATATATATATATACACATTACATGGCCACGGTAGTGGCTATGTAGTTATGGTTAAGTTGCTGTTTCCATAGGAAGAGCACTTTTTGGGCGGCTTATAACTCCGCTCCCCCTGGACGAATCTTCACCTTCGCAAAATAAGTATATGACCCACTCTGAATTTTTTTGCAAAGTCTGGTGATGTTTGGTCCAGGGGGGGCAAAGTTATAGGGGAGGTCCCAAAATGTCTTTTTTTCCCATAAACATAATGGGAAAAAACTTTGCTCACGCCTACAGCCCAAACCGCTGGACGGATTTTCACCAAATTTGTGGCAGGGAGGGTTGGTCCCGAAAGAGTGTTTTTTTTATTTTATTTTTTTATTTGGTGTAAATCCATCCAGTAGTTTTTTTAAAATGACCGAAACGTAAGGCAAAAAAAATAGTGATATCTATGTTCGGTTTGCAGACTCCCTTCCCTGTTCGGTCCGCTGTCTGGCCTATGATTGGCCGCTGATTGGATGGTGGGGAAACACAAAATGCGTTGTTTTCCCTGTAACTCCTGCCATCTTGGATTTAGGCTATGAGGTTCATAGCACCACACACAGACACCATTTCTGCTTAGCATCCGGGCCTTGCAGGTGAGTGGGTGAGCCCCCAGCCCCCTTAGGCCTTCTCTCCCTCTCTCTCTCTCCTTCCCCAGCTAAGCGGGTGGCTCGATTTGCAGGTGTTCGGCTAAAAAGGAAGGCGTACATTTCACCCTGGTGCACAGTCGCTGCTGTGGTGGGTAACTCCAGAGTGTGCGCTTCTATCATTCCAGGAGATAAGCTGCCAGGTGTTTCAGCTCCGGCTCGCAGACACGGCTCGAGTGAATAAATAATGTATACGCAAATATCTAGCTCTGGCGGATGGCAGCGTGACATACGGGCCGGCAGCCTGCTGCAGCTCGGTGCGAGAGCAAGATCTATCGGGAGGAAAGGCACCATTTTTTCCTCCTTTGCGGACAGGCCCATTGTGAAATCACGACCCAGTGGCAGAGTGTGTAGAGTGAAAGGGTGCTGGGCTGAAATAAACACATTCCCTCACCATGCAGAGGCATCTGGCACTCATGGCATTCACAAGTGCCAGTGCCAAGGACGCACATCACCGCGCCCTTTATGAGACGCGATATGAACACAGATATGCAGTTATTCAGACGCGCGAAGGTGATTGGGATTCCTCCTGCTAATAAGCGTTGTTATCATAGCTGTCATAAGCACCTGGCGTGGGGTTGTCAGCCAATCAGTGTCCGGGAGCACTGGACTGAATCCTCCAATGTAAACCAGAATAGCGGATCCCTGTCCCCCCACCCCCCCCCCCCGCTCCAGGGTTACTGTCCGCAGTGAGCACTGAGGTTGTTGCCCATCTGCTGCACATGTCTCCCTGCTCCCTCCTGCTCACCCTATACTTCAACCCTTGTCTCAGATGATGCGTTTATCACTGTAAAGTGCTACACATTTCATACAAAAATAGATCACCATATGTATCGTTAATATCAGCGCGTATAGGCCCATTTTCCAAATAACTGTGAATGCAAGCAGACGTCCAAGGCCAAATGGTAATGATGTGTTATTATATAGTACTTTTGCTTAAGCGCTTCATATAGAACAAATATACAGACAATATCACCCAACCTGTGTTGGTACTCATTTATCAACCTCAGCAGGGAGAAAGGCTGAGTTGACCTTGCCGGGAGCAGAACCGGCAACCTGCAGATCACACGCACATTGCAGCAGCGAGCGCTCAACCCATTGAGCTATCTTGATGGCTGTAGCTATCAGAAAACCAGCCGTTCCAGAAACAAAGAGCCACATACGGCTGACCAAAGCCCAGCAGCCTCAATTTAAAAAAAAAAAAATATATATCTTTTAGGGGTAGTAAGGGAGACAGTTAGATCCCCTGGCGACCCCTAAATGATGTCCCGACGCCCATCCACTGTAAGAAACATCTTCCGTTCCCCTTTCGGAAACACTTTTAGCAAAATGAGTCGGGTGGTAATAGTATTAATCACCATGTTCATGGTATGGGGAGCGCTTGATGGTCCAAATCCCTCGATAAGACACTTGCGTTGCTTGGGCCTGTATGCTATTAACACGCAGGCACGCCCCAGAACACGGTACACAACGGTAGAATTGTACCCAACTTAATGGTACTCAATATAAGGACCATGAGAGGATGAAAGGGCTGAGTTAGCATTGTGGGGGATTCAAACTTGTGACAGGGAACCATGCCTCATTTCAGAGGCAAGCAAGAACTTAACACAACAGCTGTCCTTTCCGGCCGTCTCGAATCAATATATTTACTATTGTTCCTTAAAACATGCTATTCTATTAGTTTCCCACCCAGTTATCCGGCCATTATGCACATTGATGGCCAGACCATTGCAAAGAGCTGCTGTGAACCAGCTTCAGCAATATATGTGTTAATCAGCACTCTACCTGACCAATCCAAATATTAAGGCAAACAGAAGAAGCCTCCCTCCTACCGGGAGCACGCAGCAAAGAACAGCCGTCAAAAGGCGGCAAATTCTGAGGGGAAAAACATGCTTTATGAAAAAAGAATTGACAAAAGTCCAACTTGGTTAGGTTCATAAATGATGTATTCTTACAATTACCTTTTTTAACCATAGAGTAAAACAATTCTATGCTACAGTATTGAACATATTGCTTTCCAAAAGCATTTTCCAGTTTCCAAAGAAACAATATTTTTTTGCCTCACAAAAGCAATATAACAAAGCAAATATTACGTGACACATTAGATATCTTGACAAAGCAGGGTCTTCCTTGTTGATTGATGGCACACTTTGCACCCCTGAATACAGAGCGAGAGCGTGAAAAGCAGTTCTTTCATCACTAAAGCTTAATATGCTGCAACAATCAAATAGAAAGAGAGCATTACAAAGTCTGACTTCGCACACACCCACACACACATATATAATGGCCATGAAGTTATGTTTAAGTTGCTGTTTCCATAGGAAGAACATTTTTTGGGCGGCTTATAACTCCGCTCCCCCTGGATGAATCATCACCAAACTTTGCAAAAAAAGTATATGGGCCACTCTGAGTAGACAGGGAACATTGAAATTGACACCATGCCGTGAATGCCTTATTTTTTCCAATGACTATTATTATATTCATTAGTACGCTGCCATGGTTGGCACATGCTACAGTGGTTGTGGCCAGGGCCTAGAGTCTTGGATGCATGGCAGTCGGCCGAAGGCCGAAAGTCTTACTTCCAAGACTGTAGGCCCTGGCCACAACCACCGCCGCATGTGCCAACCATGCATACACCCATTGTGTTGCATTTTCATTGGCAAGTTTGTAACACTGCACACCCATTCCATTTAAGATCTACAGGCATAAACCTAGGAGGGAAGCCTCTGGGCAGAGGTACTGAAGGATAACACACTTATAGAATAACCCCCACTACCACACATCACCGAGGTGTTTGTGGGAAGACCTTGCACTCTTGGGTGCATGGCTAAAGCCCATGCACGCAAGACTGAAGTCATAAGCAGTGGAGTTACAAGTCAATTTGGGTGTGGTGGATTGTGGTCATTGTGCTGATGCCCTAGTGTCTTAACTTCATGGCTGCAGACGATGGTCTGAAAAGTAAATGTATAAGCAGCTAATTTACAAGGACCATGTTTTACATATGCTGTGATGGTTGTGGATAGGAACTGTACTCTTTGAAACTTGGTTGTAAGGCGTAGGTGGTAGGTTACTCACCGAAGATGAAAGGGAAGCCTACAGGCACTGCAGCATATTAGTCCCATAGATTAGACGAATAGATTCCCATGTGTAGAAAATGCCTGGTAATATACTTACTCCTTACTTTGTTCACAATCCATAAACTTTTTATAAATTTTTTATCGTACTTGCCAGAAGTATCACTTTTTCCATTTCTGTGATGAAAGAAAAAGGTGTGTTAGTGTTTGCAGTTTTTCCACATTTACCACATTGCATAATAGACAGTTAACTTTTTTTTTGGACCCTCATACTTAGTTTACAAACCAGTGTATTGTGCATTGCGCTCAGTTTCTGTGTTTGCTTTTCTACTCCTTGGGTCTGGGGAAAATAATTCTTGTCGGATTAAAAAAAAAAAAAACTTCAGTTCTTATGGTACTAAGTACTTATTTTTTTCCTTTCAGTGTTTTCTTAATTTTTCTGATCAATGTTAAATTGTCGTTTAATACGTCCATTTTCTGCTCTATCTTTTTTAGCCTATCTGGTTACCATTTTGTCTATGCATTTCTCATTTAGTCTATGCACAGCAATGTGTGCCATTATTGTCGCTGTCTTCTGACATTTCCCCATGCGGAAAATGCTCCTCCAACCACTCCAAAGTACTAGCCATTCCTGAGTCAAAACAACAGAAAGAAATTATTATTTCTGCACCACATACCACACAAAAAACATCACCCATACAAAAAAATAACCTGCACTCTTTTGCTGTAATGTCCCTCGTCCTACTGTGTCCGTCGGGGCAGTGGCAGGGTTGGGGGCTGAGGTTACCATAACTGGTGAATTTCAGGGGTTTTTCGGTTTTAATTTGAAGCATAAAGGGGAGGAGGAACTTTTTCTTTTTTTAGTGAAGTGTACTGGTTTTTGTTAGGGCAACTTAACCATAACGTCCCCTCAACAAAGTTGTTTTTGTAGTGGATATATATATATATATATATATATATATATATATATATATATATATATATATACGGTCAATTGTGCAAAGGTCAATTCGGACCCTTGACTTTCAGTCAATTAGATCATTCGAACAATTGTGTTCGAACAATTTGGGTAATACTATATACACTAACCATCCACTAGCCATGGTTCTCAACACAATACTACCCACTGTCCAAAGACTTTGGCCGTACCGACGGTATATTATAACATATTAATGGGCACTAGCTGTGGTCTTTAGTCATGTCCCCTGACTACAGATTTCAACGTTGCTCACTGTATATTTTAAAGCAGTGATGAGCTACTAGGCATGGCTTTTAACCATGCACATTGGTATTTTGCAACAATAACTGACCACTAGCTATGGTCTTTCATGATGGCCAGTGAAAACAGCATTTGTCATGACCAAGTCCACAGCCTAAATTGTTATTAAGATAATGAACGTTTTATGAGCAAATGTATTCATACGTTATGCCTAAAGCCATTATTGATGTAATTAGTTAATTACAATGTTATTAGTGTTGTCACCAGTCATGTCATCTGTGATGTCATCATTGTGGTCATAGGCTGTGCAACAGGGGGTGCAAAGTTAAGGTGGTTTTAGCAAAATTTTCAAAGGTTTCGGTTGCATTAAGTTCTGACATTAACGTCCCTGCTACTAAAGTGTTTTGTTTTTCTCGTATATTACAGGGCCTGCGGTAGCAGCCATGTAGTTATGGTTAAGTTGCACATCTCATAGGAAGAGCACTTTTTGGGCGGCTTATAACTTTGCTCTCCCTGGACGAATCCTCACCAAACTTTGTAAAAAAAAAGTACATGGCCCACTCTGAATTTTTTTGCAAAGTTTGGTGAGGTTTGGTCAAGAGCGGGCAAAGTTATAGGGGGGGTCCCAAAATGTATTTTCTTCTCATAGTCACAATGGGAAAAAACTTTGCTCACGCCTACAGCCCAAACCGCTGAACGTATTTTCACCAAATTTGTGGCAGGAGCGGAGGATTGGTCCCGAAAGTGTGCTTTTGTTTATTTGGTATAAATCTGTCCAGTGTTTTTTTTATAAATGACCAAAACGTAAGGCAAACCAATTAGTGATATCTATGTTTGCTCCGCGGACACATTTCCCTGTTCGCTCCCCGGACAGGACACTGATTGGTTAATAGACTTGCGTCATGTCCGTGGACACGCAACTTGTTCGCTGATTGGTTGGCATGAAGCGTGAGGTGCGTCAGATTTTTGGAAACACCCGCCATCTTGGATTCGGGGACCTCGGCCGGTGTCCGCGGACATCGCAGTAAAAACAGATTAAAAAACACAACATTGCACTTTCCAAACTTATCAAATAATCTCTGGGGAGGTCAGGGGTGATGAGGATGAGATGGAATATGGCTGCCAGAAGCAAAATACGGGTGTTTTTTACCGCGAAAGTCTGCAAACAGTTCAGATGTTCGCGAGAAGTCCTGGGAAGTTCGGGGACACTTCAAATGTTTGGGGGCAGTTTTTGGATGGCATATAACTTTGGCACCACTCAATGAAACCGCATGAAATTTTGAATTTATATTCCCGTTCTGATTCCAAATGAGTTTGCAAAATTTGGTGGGATTCTGTCAAGAGGGGGCAAAATTAGAGGGGGGTCTCAAAATAATGTAAAGGATTATAAATGAGGTGCCATTTGACGAATGTACACTTAATTTGGCAAACTGATAATAGAACTAGATATTAATGTTTTTGCGAAGTTTGGTGGGATTTTGTCAAGGGGGGGCAAAATTAGAGGGGGGTCCCAAAATATTGTAAAGGCTTATAAATGTGGTGCCATTTGACATATCTACACAAAGGTTTGCAAAAAAGATTATAAATCTAGATATGAATGTTTTTGTAAAGTCTGAATGGATTTTGTTTTTTGACAAGTGTCATAATGTAGGCACAAAAATAGTGATTTACCTTTGGTGACTGAGGTGTAACCTGTGGCCATGGGCAGTGGTCAGATTGTCCGAGTCATGGAATAAGGTTATGATCCGGACAATCAGGCTACTGGCCATGACCACGAGGCACAACACATGGGGTTAAACTGGCCATGTCCACCTGGGACTGGCTTTGTGGTAAAGTTATTCAAAATTGGCATAGGTTTGAAAGGGAAGAAAAATGTGCTCATGTTAATATGGTCATAGGGTTCTCTTTTTGCCTTCTGCAGGCTGCCATGGAAAGCGAAGAGGGGCCCCGTAGGGTACCCCGCCTTCCCTTTCCATGGTGGCTATCTTGGAAAAGGATTTTCCGTCCCGGTGTACTAAGAAAAATCCTTTTTTTAGCACCCCGGGTTCCCATTTTGGGAACCCGGGGTGCTAATGGCCTTCATCCCCCATTACAGGGGCAGGGATGGGGGGATAATGGTCCGGAGACCTTGTTATCCACCCTCGCTTCGCTTGGGCTGATAACTTGGGCTGCCAGGTCGGTATCCGCCGTTCCATCCCTGGAACGGGGTATAAACACCACAAATCGCCATCAGCATAACACAAAATGCAAATTGAAATGTTGGAAAATCTTATTGAGTCTATGTACTTTACTGTGAAATATAAAGGAACATTTATTTTATTGTTTTTGGATGCATTTTTTGTTTTTGGCAGGAGAGCTTAGAACGAAAGTTGGGGAGGGAAATGAGGGAAGAGGCACCAAACACTAATATGGAGGGGCAGGTGGACAGGGGAAAATGTTGCGTGTGTGTTATTTCTAAGGTAGGGGGCAGTGTTTATCATGCTCCTTGATTACAGCTGTGGTGGTGTCTCTTGACGAGGAGGAATGGCATTAGCTGATTCCATTTTAAGATGAATAGCAGTTTTGCTAAAAGCACGTACTGTGTACTAGATTGTTAATTAATCAGTAGTAATAGGTGTTAGAGCTGTGCAAGGGAAATTTTGAAGTTGGAAGTTCCTAGATCAGTAGAAAATGCAGTTCCGAACTGTCCGCGAAGCACGGACCTTATCGTGAAGTGCGGGCGGGTTCTCAGACATGTCATCATGCCACGCGTCAGCATATGGTCATGTGGCACTGTCCAGAAGGTCCGCAATGAAGTCAGATGTTCGTAGACGTTATGGTTGCACTAATAAAAACCTATGAAATTCAATGAAAAAACTTGTAATGGGGACGTTATGGTTAAGTTGGACTCATAAAAACCTATGAAATTCAATGAAAAAACTTTGTTAAGGGGATGCTATGGTTAAGTTGCACAAATAAAAACCTATGAAATTCAATGAAAAAAACTTTTTTAAGGGGATGTTATGGTTAAGATGCACTAATAAAAACTATGAAATTCAATGAAAAAACTTTGTTAAAGGGACGTTATGGTTAAGTTGCGGTACTAAAAACCTATCAAATTCAGTGAAAAAACGTTATGGTTACAAGTAAAACCGTAAAACCCCTGAAATTCGCCAGTCTAAGCAACCATAAATCGCACCACCAACGTGCACTACTAAGAATAACACCCATGACATCAAAGATGACATCACAAATATGATTGATGACACACAATGCTTGGTGATAAAAAATGTGAATATTAAGTCTGTTAAATGTAAGGTTGCCTAAGAAGTTATCACGTGATACTTACAAACTTTCTAATTGGTTGAACCTTCATTTTTGAGTGTACATGTTGAATACTAGTTTGCTGACTTTAGCAATAATACTTAAATTATCAGTTTTCTCAAGTTTCCTTAGTCGTATTGGTAACTACTTAAAATATGGCACAAATCGGGTAATGACAAAGGTTACAAACCCTTAATTTATATCTGTACACACACTTGATTAAAGCATTATGTCTTACTTGTTTATCAATGATATTAACAAGGACGGTTGTAGATAAGAATTGTCAGAATTCTTGGTTGGTATCTTAATCTTTGCTCATCCTACATGCTACACTATTCTGAATATTGCATGATGCATTCAAAACATGTTCATAGAAAATAGGACATCTCGTTATCGGAATTCAGACCCCTTTCTACTGATCGAAATTTACAAATCAATGTGGCTTCCATCCAATTCAACACAACTTTGAGAAATTAACATTTATTATTTTGAAATGTGACTGAATGCATGTTTTTTAATTGTATTTTGGAAATACACATTACCATCGTTTCAAACAATGTGGGTGACTGTTTGTGGTGTAATTCATGTGGTGGATTATTTCAACTTTTGGTTTCTTTATATCATTTTTTGGTTTTTTGGATGTAATTATTGAAGCCCTGATTTCAAAAAGACGGGGGTAAACGTCGAAACACGTGTCATCATATAGGGCAAATGCAAAACTGATATAAAATCCATGATCACCAAGAATTGAGTTGTTTCTCTTTCTTTTTGGAACATGAATATAATTAAGAGTAACCACAGTTACAGTATCCTATATGAGCGGAGTTGAGGAACCAGTTTTCTCTGTTGTTACCATTTTCAGGCGACTCCAATAAACTTTCTCAATAACAAAGAGGGCGCTGAGGTCCACTCATTAGTACCCCTGTGAAAGGTTCCTCAAGGACTAATAATTTTAAAGTAATGAATTATGTTGTACGTGAATGATTCATTGTCCTATGATGTCACGACCAACCACTGACCAATCCCCAACAAAGGTGGACTTTGAATATGATCAGAAGATGGTCATACAGATTGGCAATCACCAATGAGAAAGAATACATTTGTAAATGATAGAAGTACTTTGAAAATGCTTTGTCCAATCATTTTGATGGGTGGGTGGTAATAAAATATTTTGGAGTGTTTAAACCATTGCTAAAATGTGTACAAATGAAGCAACTGATGTTGTACTTTGCGACTTGAGTTGGTTTGGTTCCACAGGACCGCCCGACTGCTCCCCAGATTTTTATATAATAACCCTTGCTTTAGATACAAAACGTGCACTCGTTCCTCAGGACTCAGGATTTGTGTTTCTGGCTTTTACATGTTTGGGGGATTTTTCTTTCTTTGTAGGAGAGGTGAGGAGGCAAGAGGGGAGGGAGTGAGGGAAGGAGCACCAGCCATAGATACTCCCGGGCAGGAGGACAGGGAAAGGCAGTGTTTCTTGTGCTCCTTGACTGCGGCCTGGAAAGCACTCTTAAACTGCTCCCCCCTTCAGAGTGGTCTGTCTAGAAAGGAGCATCCTTTCTCAGAGCACCCGGGTGGTTGAAGTGAGTGTGGCGTCGCACGGAGGTGGTCCCAAAAGAGTATTTCCCAGGTTGTCAGCGACTGAGTACTACCCTGCACTCCATGCATTGAACCTTGCCAGCCCGAGCTTTTGGTACACCACTTTCGGTCTTAAAGAACCACCACACCCATGACTCTCTCTGGTAGGATGTCCTCTATCTCATCTACCAGTTTCTTGTCGTCCTCCTCCACATGATCATGCCTGTTGCCCTGTTCAGGACCTCCACATGGTGATGTAGGTGGTGGCCCCTTGGAAGATGGGATGGCCCTGAGAGATGAAATTCCTAAACTCCTGGAAGTCTCCAGGAAGTAGCTATCAAAAGGTGCTCTCTCCTGTTGTGCCAGCTTGAGAATGACAAAAAATAATGAGTGGGACCCTTCAGAGGAACCGTCCGCAGACTGGGTGACTCTCTGCATGCTACTGTGCTGAAAATAGGCCTTGTAAAAACAAAAAGTTGACAGATCAAGCAAGAATGGGTGTAGGAACTCTGGAAGGGTAAACTTTCATCTTGAAACATCATATATTAGCTATAAAATACAGTTTCAAACTGTACACAGTGACAGGCACTGTCCCCAAACAGGCTGACTTACTGCACGGGTGCAGTGACATTCTGACTTGCAGGGTTTTCCGTGGCGGTGGTGGAGTCCGCAGATTCCATTAAGCAGATGTCTGCAAATGGGACTGTCCCCGGAGTAATTAAAAGGGTGTCATGCGAGACCCGAACTGTCCGGAAAGGGCAAGATGTCTGTCATTGTGTAAATGGAGTCTGAACACTCATGATGTCTGCAGAGTCTTAATTGGTGTTTTAAAGAAAACAAATAAGAATGTATTGCACAATAATATACAAGATATTTATAGTAGAAAAATACATATATTTATGGAAGGGATAGTTTATTGGAATAAAAAACATAAATGGGATGGGTTGGAAATTCAATAATTTCAGCATCTGGGGAAACAGGGAGATAGGTTTATTTATGTATTTAGTTTTGTTATTGTTCACTTGTTAGGCGCTTATACAGGAAGTAAATACTGTTCCAAAGCGTCCACAGTGCAACAGGGAGCTAACAAGAGATGAGAAACAATTATAATAGATACAAACATATTAAATGCAGTGGGGGGGGCGCAAACCTACTATGCCTTACGAGTGTTCAGAACGTTTAAGTGCAGTAGGGAGAGGGAATGGGATGGGTGCTGGGGTGCTCATGGGTGGGCAACAGGTGAAGTGCAATGTAGGGTAAGGGTGAGTCTCCAAGGGTAGAGGGTGAGCCAAGGCAAGTGCTGAGGATAGACAGAAGCCGAGGAAGTTTGGTGTAGCAGGTCAGGGAGCTGAGGATACACGAGGGTCCTGAACAGCAAACAAGCAACTGTGAGATTAACAGAAGAGAGAGGGGGGGAAGGAGGAAGTAAAGAGGAAGGTCTTGAGGATCTTCCAGAATTTAAGAAAGTCCTGCTCAAGAGGAAGGGCGAAGGTGAGGCTGATCCAAAGAAGGGAGCCAGCTGAGGAAAGCAATCAACCTCCTGCACTCTGTTTAGCGACACACTTCACACACAAGGAGTTGGTGCCAGAGGAGCTCGGAGGTCTAGAGGGGGCATATTTAGTAAGAAAGAGTTGGAGATAGTGTGGTCCCTGGTCCCTGACAGCCTTGTGGATGATACAACCGGCAGCCAGTGATGACTTTTCATGGCAGGAAAAATGAGGTCCCTGGGCTTGAGGCCAAGGATAAATATTGCTTCCCTATTCTGGATTAGTTGGAGGGGTCGCAAAGTGGAAGAAGCTGGATTCCGGAGGAGGCTATTGGAATAGTCAAGTATGAGAGAACCAGGGCTCGGGTTACATTGAGCTTCTGGGGGAAGGTGAGAAAATGTAGAATTCCTTTGAGAAGAAAGAGCTGAAAGTCGGACTTCTTGGCAATGAGTGTGAGGGATGAAGGAGGTAGAGAAGTCGAAGATGACTCTGGGGTTGCTGGCTTCAGAAGAGAGAGCAGGGGGAGTGCCCATGGAAGAAGGCCAGAGTGAAGGGGAAAAGTAGAGTGCATGGGTCCCAATCAGAAATATCTACTTTTTGCTGCTTTTGAGGCAGAGATCATTGGAAGTACACTGGGCCTGGATGGCGGAAAGGCAGTCAGGGATGATGGAAGGTGCGAGAGGGTCAGCAGGAATTTTGAAGAAGACTTGTGTGATGTCAGCATAAAACTGGAAGTTGGGGGAGAAGGAGGAGATGAGGAAGGCCAGCTTAGTAAGGTAGATGTTAAAGAGCCAATGCAAGAGGATAGCGCACTGGGGGACACCACAGGTGGAGAAGGAAGTAGGAGAGGAGAAGGTGCCCAGCCAGTCAGGAAGGAGTTCAACCAGTCCAGTGCATGCTTCAAGATACCAACAGTGTCATGGAGCATTTGTATGAGAATGGAATGGTTGACCGTGTCAAATGCAGAGAAGAGGTCAAGAAGGATGAGGACAGCAGGGGAGTTGTAATTCAGGGATGTGAGCAGTTCTTCACAGGTGTTTATCGGAGCAGTTTCCATATCTCTGGATGCTCAGGATCCAGATTGATGGCCATGGAGACCGCCAACAAGTTCAGTGGAAGAGTTGAGTTGGGACAGGGCAAACTTCTCCAGCAGTTTCACCAGGAAGGGGGTGATGGAGATGGGGCAGTAGTTGGCTAGACAGGAAGGGTCTGCTGATGTTTTATTAAGGACGGGGCATACAACGGGGTGCTTGAGGGAGAGGGGGAAAGAACCCAAAGTAAAGGAATGGTTACTGAATGGTTACTGAGATCAGAGAGTGCAGGACGAGAGCGCTAATGTTGTCCGTGATAGTTCTGGATGAGCAAGGGGAAACCTGTTTGGAAGAGACCTTCATGGAGCAGACAACTCTGGTGACTTCTTCCGTTGGGACAAGGGCAAAGGGGAGAAGGTGGAAGAAGGAGGGTAAGTGGCCAACGGACTGAACCCTTATGGTCCTTTTAATCGAGGCAGCACATTGTATGATGGGTGGGATGGAGCATAACTCTTTCTCCAAATAATTAGACCGACTCAGGAAGCTGGCAAAATGTGTCTGTTTTATTCTCAATTACAGTGGACATCAACGGACATCGCACAGTGTAGTCTCAAAGTATTTCATGAAAAAGGATTCTTATATAACAAATAATTGTCATACGTGTCATCAATCTACATGGCAAACTAAGAAAACCTACCTGTGAATGTGGTTGGTTTAAGGGGAATAAGTATACTTTCTATAAAGAATTGGATTGTGATTGGGTCTCTACAGTCAGATGGACAACTTATGCCCTCCCCTAGTGCAAGTCATCTTGAACAGTTATTAGAAACACAATACATCATTAGCTCTCAAACTATAAGGCCCTTCGTTATGTGGCCCTCTAAATTGTTTGGCATGCGTGTATCCTTCTGCAACATTTGATTCTCTAGCAGCATGTAAAGTGGTACCCCAGGTGCTGGTGGGTGGACTTGACGGTACCGCCCCACCCAATTATCCCAACATCTCTCATTGCTCATGCCTTCTGCCATTCCGATTGTCTTTGAACTTGGACTTGTAGTGGCGTTACTTCTCTGTGAATATAAGGGATTCTGTGAATATAAGGGATTGTGAGCATGTTCTTATCGGGGTTCAGGTCTGCATGCTCACTTCTATTTCCATCCTGGACTCACGTGACAGGAGACCGTCAATCGCCCCATATTATAGCATTTAATTGTCTTGAATAAAGAAACTTGGCACTCATGGTGTTCTCTCTTTGCAACTTAACATAGAATGCCTTGGCATCTCACATTCACGGTTCTTCAAGGACTGATAACCAGCTATGGCTGCCTTAGCCTTTGACACCAGGTCAAACAGCCTTTCTTTGGTCCATCTTCGAGCTTTGTCTTATTTTTCTGTTGTGACACACATATAGCTATTAATCCTCCTTTCTCCATGGGTTGAGCTTACTAAAATTGTGACATCAAATATCTAGAATTTGTAAATATAGTGGTGGCACCCCCTGCAGTTTTTTCACTACATATAGCCAGCCTTTAAGATTACTTAGTCTACTTGCATTATAGCATCTGTACAGTTATAAAATGGCTTGCATTTTCTGCATTGCTTCTTCACACTTGCAGTCTTCATTCCGCATATGAAAGTCTACTCGAATCTTCACTTCACCATCAGATTCTATAAGGTCTATGCATTTTCATCTTTGGTCAACCTTCTCAGTGCGTCACCCTCATTTTGTGTGATGTTGCCAGCCTTCCCTTTCACATCTTTACACTTCTTCTGGAATCTCCTTCAGGAGACTGTCATCTCTTCTGGGATACATCATATAATGTTTTCTCAGTGGATACTTTGTCTCAAAGGCTCTTTGTGGGATAGGTACCATTACCACATGTCGCAATTTGTGGTTTCCAACATATAGGCAGAATATGGGCGGGACTTCCTGCAGAGGCATTCAGCTGCTCCTCTAGAGGAGGCAAGGGGTTGAGGGATGGGTTGGGAGAGTGACTAACAAGACTGTTCAGGATGTCCTTAGTTTTGGTAGTGAAGTGAGTGGCAAATGCGTTGGAGAGGGCCTGAGAAGTAATAGGGGGAGGAGGATACTGGGATAGCGTTGGCAAGTTCCCTGCAGATTGTGAAAAGTTCAACCGTGATGTTGGCTGCACCAGATACCTGTGCCTGAATGTGGGCCTTTATCTAGGCACGGACAGAGGCTGGAGCAGACGACAGGCCAGTTTGTAAGAGGATGAGCCTGAGGTTTATCACTTCTGTTCTGCAGCTCTGCATTTTCATTTCAGGTCTGCAAGTTTGGAGTCATATCAAGTGTTGCGCTTAGAGGTGGGTTTCAAGCGGATCCACATGACTGGGGCAAGAATGTCAAGGGTGTTGGTGATGGACAGATGGAAGTTGCTGAGAGCAATGTCAGTGGTAGGGTCTGATTTGGGAAGGCAATGTGGGATAAAGGTGGAAGTGAAGGCAGAAGTTGACACTCATTTCAATTGACTGATGTTTGTGAATGAGGTTGGCAGGAGTGGTCACAAGGCCATAGGGACCCCAGTGGGAGGAGAGAAGAGAGTGGTCAGACCAAGAGTGAGGGGTGACCAGGGGAGATGAGAAATGGAAGTTGTGCGTGGAGTGGATGATGGTGTCCATTGTGTGTCCACCAGAGTGGGTTGGACCAGGAGGGAGAATGGAGAGGGCTAGAGAGGTGCAGAGGTCAATGAAAAGAGTGGATGTTGTGCTAGGGGAGTCCAATTGGATGTTACATTCACCCAGGAGCAGCAGGTTGGAGAAGGTTAAGAGTAAGGATGAACAGAAATCAGGCCATTCAAAGAGGAAAAGGGAGGTAGCGCCGTGAGGCCGGTAAATGGTAGCAATGGTCAGTGCGAAGGAGGGAGAGATGACCGATTTGCACATCAAGCTCTCAAAGGAAGAGCAGAGCTGAGTGGATAAGATGGAAGCAGGAACCCACTCATGGAAGATTAAGGCTACCCCACCGTCAGCACAGTGAGGTTGAGACTTGGAAATGGTCTTAAAGCCATCAGGTAGAAGGGAGTCAAAAGCGATGACTGAGCTGGCATTGAACCATGCCTCAGTACGAGCGAGAATGTCAAGGTCAGTGTCTTCAAGAAGAAGTCAGATGTCAGTAGAGTGTTTGTTGGCTGAACGGGCATTGAAAGTCGCCAGGTGGAGACGATCTCTGCCTTTGAAGGTTTTCTGAGGTGGAATACAGGGGCATGGTACTGTTACGTTCAGCTGGTCTCTGCGGGGACATTAGGGCACAGTTGGGGCCCTCCCTGGACTTGGCTCCTCTGGATCGGTTCTCTCCCCCAGCTGCGGTAATGTGGGCTACTCTGGTTGCTGGTACTGCCCCTGAAAGAATACGAGAGGCAATGAGAATGGTGTGGTTGGATTGTGATTTCCCTCAAACCCTTTGTTCCGGAATGAGATGAGCAAGCGTTTACCCATATAGGCTCACCTGATTTCTTGTGAGGATGAGCTCTCCGTCCTGCTTCTCATCAGCAGGGGCACCTGTGGTGGACCTAGTTGCTTCACTGGTCCATGGGTGTGGCGGCCTGGGTCGGCTGCGAACGTACCACTTTGAAGGTAAGTGTTCTTAACAAGGATTATTGTCCGTATCCTTGTGCAATGTCTTTTCACCATGATTATTGTCCGTAATTCTTGCAATGTCCTTTCACTGTGATTATTGTCTGTAATTCTTGCAATGTCTTTTCTCTCCCCAATAGGTGTGAAGATGGCCACACAGAGTAGCGATGTTGAGAGCAAGCCCAAATGGTGCCAAAAGGGATAGTGAGGCTCTCAATTTAGAAGGTAAGTTGGCTTTCAGGGTTGAACGCAAGGCTCAGGTGATGAGTGGCCAAGTGTGAGTTACTTATGCAGTTTCTAACCTTGTATGTTCTTTTCTCTTGCAGGGATGGCCTGGCGATGTCAAACGGGAAGCAGCTATCCGAAGACCTGTCATCGATCACTGGATGGATGGATGACTCCGTGAAGATGATGGACTAGAAGAAGAACTTTGCGTATCTAGACGTCCGGAACAGGTGAAGATGCGCTCTGACTCCAATGGCAATGGGAATCAGGTAAGATGCGATGCGCTGCTGGCAATGGAATTGCAGGAGACAGGTAAGATGCACACTCAGCGATGATGTTGCTGAATCCAGGTAAGCTGCGCGTCGAGCAGTGATATTGCTGGAAGTAGGTAAGGTGCGTGCCAAAGAAGATGCACTGGAACCAGGAGAGATGTGCGTCGGGATGATGAGCTGGAAAACAGGTAAGGACTCTGCAGGCGGCGGTAAGCGTTACGCTGGTCCCGGCCCCTCCCTTTGGCCCTGCCTTGTGACTCCACCTTACCACTCCCAGAGACTCCTGCACGTGCTCCCCAATGTTCTCTAAGGGCCACGTCCGGCCTGGATACACGTGCCCGGGACACAAAGTGTGCAAAGCACACTTTCTCATGAGCCTGGTGCCAGGCGCCAGGACTGGGTCCATTTGGACCCTTTAGATGGCAAAGATAGTGGCCCTTGTCCTGTGGCCATGACAGCTACGTCAGTCAGGGGTGGGGGGTAGAGGGGGAAATGGGCGGAGAGGCAGGAGAAGGAAGAATGTTAATGAGGGAGGGCAGGATCTGGTCAAAGAGAAGGACGTCAAAGTGAAGCAAGATAGTACCAGTGTAGTAGACATTAATGATGCAGCCTAATTAGAAGAAGCCCGCCAAGAGGACATCCCACTTGGTGCCACCATTAATGAGAGAGGATGAGAAAGGGTAGAGAGTAGAGATGAGATGAGGAGTCCATTGGTCTGGTGAGGGGACAGAGAAGAGGATATCAGTGAAGATTTCTCTGGAGGATGCACTGACATAAGTGTATGCAATGGGAAGTCCAGGATTTGCACCAAGGATATCTTTTTTGTGCTTTTTCTTTGTGTGCTTTTTTGTGCAATTCGAGCCCACTCAGCACATAGAGAAAGACCGAAGCCAACTAACATCAGACAAAGGACTAAAAGGAACTCTGACGTTGATAGAAACTAACATAGAAACAAAAGGATCTATTTTAGATGAGGTATTTACTGAGGCAGAGTTTCCCGGTCTCTCTAGTACTCCTGCAAAGTTGGCCGATACTGTGCCATATAGAGAAGGTGATTTAACAGAAGATATTTGAGACCGCCCTCTCTTGTCACAACACCAGATAAAGCATGGGGCTTTGATATGCGAAAACAGAAGTGAATCTTCAGATCTCCCGATTTCATATAAGAACTCTGATCTAGCCGTGCAACTGGCTAACGATCTCTCAATTATAGCAGAAAGAATCTCAACACAAAAGAGAAAGAGCCTCAGTTCAAAATAGGCTGTCAGAGATTGAATTTAATATGTCAGCAGAGGAATCAGCTAGAAACTCTCCCAGAGAAACTAAAACAAATGAGTCAAAAGTTGATCATAATAAACAAAAAGAGGAAATGGGACTACAAGAGAACAACAACTCGACCCCACCACCAAGTAAATCACCTAATATGAGTCTATAATAATTTGAGGACATACCATCGAAAGAATCCTAAATTAAATGAATTAAGCAGTACCTCAGACACAAGCCAAGAAGAGAGGGATTGGGAATCACAGCATGAGAATCTTAATTCCTCAATAACAAACAAAGACGCGTCAGAACTAGAGAGAACTATCCTGGCCTCCATCGCACTCTCGCTATCACCATTCCTAAAACTATACAAAACAATTATTGATGCTATGAGAGATCAAAGCACCCTGATCGCCATGTTTCAGACCAAACTAATAACAGTGGAGAACTTAGCGATGAAAGTAGAATCTCGTTTAGAAAAAGAATCAGAAAAATTGGTACTCTGGCAAAATCAGCTTAGTGATCTATCACACAGAGAATCCAATGACAAATCCACTCTCATGGAAGCAATATTGGAAGACTGCAGATGGATGCGATCAATGTGGAAAGGCCTGGAATATAAAGAACTGTCTGTGTTACGCTCACCTGGTCTCTGCGGTGGCGTTGGGGCACTGTTGCAGCCCTCCTGAACTTGAATCACCTCCTTCAGGTCTCTCCCTCAGTAGAAAAGCTGCGAGCGGTGGTACGTGGTGATACTGCTCCTGCGTGGAGATAAGATTGTGTGAGTGCGCCAATCTGTGATCGTTGTACCTCTCAAACCCTTCACCCCAATGTACGGTTTCTGTGAGCATACACCGGTTCATAAAGCTGACCTGTGAATTATGGAAGATAAGCTCTCCGTCCTGCTATTTCGGGCAGGGGCTCGTCGAATGGGATCTAGTTACTTCAGTGATCCCTGATAAGGATTAGTCCAGTCCAGCTGCGACTATGCTTCTCCTTATGATTGGTAAGTCTTTCTTGAGCTCTTGTGATGCTGTTCGTTCTGTTTAATGTCTTTATATGTTGCTCCTATTTATGTCCGCAATAATATATCTCTTCTGTTTTCTTCCCTTAGATGGAAATGCAGCCTCAATGCAGCTGTGAGATGCGAGACACGGCCGGATGGAAGATGGATGCTACCACAATGTTAGACAGCAGGTAAGTGATGGTTTAAGGAAAAGCACAAAGTATGGCGAAGCGCAACCTTGAACTGACTGTTTTTTCAATGTCTAACCTTGTGTTTTGCTCTCCAAATGTGCATGGACACTTCATCACCAGTACATGTGTAGAGCAAAGAAAAATAATTTGAACGCAGGTAGACAAAGCAATAACTCATAGCCAAATACGCAGTTAGTGAAATAATGAGCACTTATACATCTATTTATTCATAGGCAGCAAGTGATAACACATAAATAAATCACAGAAAAGACAGATAATTCAAAAGAAAATACATCACTGTGGGCGTAACTGAATCCCTCATCTCGCCAGAAGCGGCTGGAAGACCCCGGTAACATCCAGGCCGAGAGCACAACAGCCCACAGGTATGTCGGACAAAGGCGTCCCCCTTCCGAGTGAGGTCTTTGTGCTTATCTCGTCTGATCGCTGAGGGGTTCCGCATATATGCACTCCTCAAACAGGGGTGGCAATTTCTCGAACCTTCTAGCAATGCGCTTGCGCATTCATAAGTGACCATTGGTTGCCCGCTGGGTCAACCGACAGTAACCTCAAGGAGAAAAGTGCTTCCCTCCTCTCCTAAGAACAAACACCACAGAAAACAGTTCCATAACTCATAGCAAGACATAACAAAACCAGCTTTCCCAGCAGAATGTCCTTGACTGGCTGCATACCAGGTTTGGAAAGCATGTTTTTTCAGCAAAGCAAATTCAGCTCTCAGCAAAGTAAGTACAGCTTTTCACTGAGGCATGGAATAAATTTCCATTATGGCTCTGAGTGCCCCCAGAATGGACTGCGATCCAGCGCCATGTTTAAGCTCTAGCATAACACCTTGGCCCTCATTACAAGTCAGGCGTTAAGGGTTTAACGGCGCAGTCAACGCCGTTAACCCTTAACACCTGATTCACACTTTAACGCCTGCTTTTTGCAGGCGTTAAAGTCCAAGGCGCTAAGCGACCTTGGTGCTAATTACGGCACCGTAATTTACGGTGCCATAATTAGCGACTTGCCCATCCCCATTATGCCCTATGGGGCAAAAATGGGAATGGGGAAGGGCAAATGGTGAATGGGGAATTACCGCCCCACTCACCTTGGAATGGGGCGGTAATTCCGCCATCCATCATGGCGGAATCCGGCATGGACCATGATGCTAATAGCACCATGGTCCACCGCCTGAGTTGTAATGAGGGCTCTTGTCTTCTGTTTTTCATGCAGGTGCTGCTGTCGACGATGGAGCATGTCATGCTGCGGTGCCAAGAAGAAGATTTCGGTGTTCTGGATAGTGTAAAGATGAATACTTGGTTCGCCAAAGAGATGTACAGGTAAGAACAGCTTCCCCCAGTTTTTAAGTATGCTGGCAAGAAGCAGGATGTCCAGGAAGCAGGATCTTCAAAGGTAAGTCTGACCTCAGGCGACGGTGAGCGTCATGCTGCTTGCAAGTGCAGAATAATGCAAAGCGTCTGTCTTGAGGATGGGGGCAGTTTATATAGCTGAGATCGTGGGCACGCCCATTAGGGCCAGCTTACCAGCCACACCCTGCCACTCCTAGAGAGTGAGCACGTGCAAAGGCAATCCATTAGCAACCACACCCAAGAATACACTTGGGGCTGCTTAATGGATGGAATGTTCAAGGTTAATACATCTGAAGTGCTATGTCCATAATAAAAGCTTTTTGGTGTTAAATGGATGTTCTTGTTACTTTTGTTCATGAGCCTGGCACCAAAGGTGCCAGGACAGTGTCCACCCAGGTCTCCTGTGCATGCGACCCCTGCATGCCTGTGCCGTGACTTCATGACCATGACAGTCTGCCCAAGTAAATATGCCAGCCCCTGTTATAAAGAACCCTGAGATCCCTGCAACATCAGTAGATCTAACTCAACTAGATCAAGGAAACGAATCTGCAGGAAATATCTTTTCGATTTTCACAGAAAAAGATCTAGTGAAACTGAAAGGAGATTGGGAAACATTACCCAAAAAATCACTGACAAAGGAAAAAAGAAAAACAAAAAACCAACTAGTCTCGAAAAAGAAAAACAAATCCAATGGCTCGAGTTCCTTTCTTAGAAACCTAAGAACTCCACCAAAGTTTGAAGTCGATCAAACTCCTAAAAGAGCTAGAAAAGAACTAGCTATAATGGAACTTGAAAAAGCTACAGTGGAAAACAAATTAACTATGTTTCCTGAAGATCAGACTCCCACTAAAGAGGACCACTGTGAAATAGAAGATGGAACATGCCTCTGCATTCTGGTGGAAATCATTGAGTGAGATGAAGAACTTGCCCATTGGAATAACCTCTCAGAAGCAGAATGGGTAGAAATAGAACGCCTAGCTGCTAAGTTATCGGATGAACCAAGTAAAAAGGTGGACAAAAAAAAAAAATAGAGCTGCCCTGCCCTCAAAGAAGCAAGAAGAGATGAGTGAATTGCTCACTATGGAACAGAAGAGAACAAAATTGAATCTACAGAAAAAGCAACAACCCATTCAAGTTCGGAGAGCAAGAGTGAAAAGCCCATATGTGAACAGCAGTAGGCAGATGAAGGTAACCCCGTAAATATACCTAGAACAGATTGATAAAGGGTGTTAAGCTCCAATTCTAAACAGATTGACTGTAATGAAATTACTTTAGCATATACCCAGTTTGAGATTCATATCTACACATGACATCAAGATAGTAGAGTTTGTTTCTGAGAAGTTCATTGACCAGGTAGTCTTACAACTGACATCATGGAAAATTAAGACCGCAATCTTCTTAGACCAAAATGTGACTCCATTATGATTAGATTAGGATCTATAAGACTACCAGATGACCAGCAGTTGACCTGAACAAAGATCTCGATTTGTTAACGAAAAAAAAAAGATGAGCTTAAAGATTTGCAAAGATGGAAACCTTCCAAGGATCTTAATTTCATTTCAAATAAGCAACATCATAATAATCATATAAAGACCCCCCCCCCCACGTGACCAAGAAAATGAGAGATAAAGCGAAAAGGACATAGCGAAAAGGATAAAAATCAGCTCCTGGATACTAGGGAAAGAAACTTGTCTGTCTAAGAACCGCTCCTCAATCAAATACCTTGAGCGTTCTGCCATGGTAAGCATGCATGATCTACACAAAGTGCGTTTCACAGTGAGAAACAATCAGCAGGAAGAGAGAAGTGCAGTGGGGGAGCAGGACTCTTTGAAATGGGTGGCTGAGGCATTAGCAACCAGAAAGAAGAAATAGAATAATGACAAGGAAGTTGCCTCGTTGACCAGGTTTGCCACCTGGAACACTAGAGGATTTAAACCACTACTTATGGAGTAAGTGAAGGCCATAACAAAATACGATGTTATATGCATGCAAGAAACCTGGTTGAGGAATGTTACATCATGTGATGGCTATGAGGCATATTTAAATCAAGCATGCAAGGGCCTCATGGGAAGACCCTACTCGGGGCTACAGACGTTGGTGAAAACTGACTCAGAATATCAAATAGACACGCACAATAGTCCCAATCCATATATGCAGACTCTACAGCTACAAAGGAAAAATAAGAACAAACAGGAAACTGTGATATTAGTAAACGTATACTGGCGAGTAAACTCAGCCCCAGAAATGAATTTTATCCAATAACTATGTAAAGAAATAGACCTAGCCACAGCCGGATGGAAAGAAGCCCCCGTGATAATCTGCAGTGACTTCTTCAACATACATCTATTAGATGAAAAAGGAATTCCAAAAAATGAAAAAGAGCTTCTAGGCAAGGCACTACATTGGTACCAAGAACTGAATCTAAGAGACCTCCTATGCTTAATGGACAAACACTTGGCGATATACCAGGGAGAAGCACATGGGGTACTGAAACAAGAGATTTTGCTTAGACTACTATTTTGTGTCAGGGAACCGAAAAAGAAGAATTAAGAACTTGGAAGTAAACATCCAGACTACAAGTGACTGTGATCTAATAGCAATGGACCTAGAAGTAAATAAAGTACAGAAGACCTGTTAGTTTATGGAACCAATAGAGCTAATGTGGACAAAAATAGATTGAGAATTGGAAAGAAAGATATTGTGAAGATTGGCTGTACACGACGTAGATCCCGAGAGATTTTTCTAAACCATGTAAACTTAATGGTGCAACTCCAAAGAATCCCTATGAACCACAAGTGCACAGCGCAAAAACACAACTTTGCGCTGACATAAGAAGAATAAAAAAACAAAAACCTCCAGAATGGAAAGAAGTTATCCGGCAACGGAATCAAAAGTTTAAAAACTGGCTGATTGCTACCAAATTTCAGTGAGTACAATTTGAGGCAGAACATATGCTAAAGGTGATTTGTCAAAAAAAATACCAGAGATCTCTTAGAACTCTTAAACAATGGAGGATCATTCAGAGCGGATAACATTATTGCGCAAGTCGGTGAAGTAAGATTGCGTGATCACTATGCAAATCTGTTCTCTGATCCTGGTAATAACTCACCAGAAGAAACATCCAACTCACAATTAGAGTGGGCTATCGACATAGAGAAGATGTTGAGGTAAGAATCAAGAAATTTAGCTCATTAAGAGCAGCAGGCCCAGATGGGATATTGAATTATCTACTAAAAGAAAACCAAAAGAATAGAGTAGAGTCCTGGTGCAAAATCTTTAAACAAGTCATGAGCATAAGACAAGTGCCGACATTGTGGTGGTGTGAAGCTATAGTAGTCCCGATATACAAAAAAAGGGACAGAACAGATCCACACAACTATCGACCTATAGCCCTGTTAGATTGAATGGGAAAAGGTTTTGCCACAATACAATTAAGAGACTTGACTAAATGGAGCTTAAAATCTTGAATTCATGACTTGCATCAAACAGGCTTCATGAAAGCTGTTGGTACATCAATAAAAATCTTCATAATTGGGATATTAAAATCAAGGGCATTGGAGTCCATATCGGGAATCTATATGGCTTTCCTGAATCTGGAAAAAGCTTTTGATTGTGTAAATCGAGCAAAACTATGGCCACAATTAAAGAAATGGAACTGCCCCCGAGACCTGATAGCAGCAATTTGTGCACTCTACACCAATACTTCACTACAAATCAGGCTATCAGGCTCAGGTGTGCTTTCAGCGAAAATTCCAACATATATAGGTCTGCAACAAGGCTTTGCGCTTGCTGCGTTCCTATTCAGCCTATGTATCACAGATTTAGGAGTATCACAGGAAGAAGTAAGAGCTCTCCCTCCTTAAATACATGGAAAATTAACACCATGGATACTTTATGCAGATGACATTGGGCCTCATTACGACCCTGGCGGAAATCGCGGTGCAAAATGCACCATGGAGCACGGCGGAAAGCTGCCGATAGCGCCATGGGGGATGGCGGATTTTCCGCCCCATTCCGACCTTGGCGGGGCGGTAAATCCCCATTCCCCATTTTACCCTTCCCCATTCCCATTTTTGCCCCATAGGGTATAATGGGAGTGGGGAAGGCGTTAATTACGCCACCGTAAAATACGGTGGCGTAATTAACAACAAGGTCCCGTAGCGCCATGGATTTCTCCGCCCGGAAAAACCAGGCGGAAAACGCTCCATGGCGCTACCGGAACTCGTAGTAGGGCGGACGGGTCCGCCGCGAATAACGCTGGCGTAAACCCACTCCGCCAGGGTCCTAATGAGGCCCATTGTCTTTATGGACTTAACCCCAGTAGGCCTACAAAGGAGACTTAATTGTTTCCAACAATATCTCAGAATAAATTACATGAAAATTAACGTTCATGAATCCAAAATCTCAAAGGCTGAAGCGAAAGGACCAAATCTGGTGCAAAAATTATGTGAAGATTGACTTTGTAAATACAATGATGTATTTGGGAGTATTGATAAACAAGAACTGCGACGAAAGTGCTCACTATTATGCTCCAAAACCAAACACTTAGCAGCCCAAGGTACAAGAATACTGCAAAAATATGGAAGGTATTCCCTTATACCTCTTGCTACAATCTATCGCCAGAAGGTTGCAGCCATCTTGACATATGGCTCAGAGGGAATGTTATGTCTAACCTGGAAAATCTGGGCCCTTTTAGAAGGTCTATTCAGGCAGAAATGTTTGCGTTTACCTAATGCCCTCCGAATGGCGGTAATTCGCCTCACCCCCAACCAAACACTATGCCCCATGGCCCCCTCACCCCCAACCAAACACTATGCCCCATGGCTCCCTCAACCCCCAACCAAACACTCTGCCCCCTGTCCCTCACCCCCAAGCAAACACTATGCCCCCTGTCCCTCACCCCCAACCAAACAATATGCTCCATGGCCCCCTCACCCCCAACCAAACACTATGCCCCATGGCTCCCACCTCCAACCAAACACTATGCCCCATGGTCTCCTCACCCCCAACCAAACACTATGCCCCATGGCTCCCACCTCCAACCAAACACTATGCCCCATGGTCTCCTCACCCCCAACCAAACACTATGCCCCATGGCTCCCTCACCACCAACCAAACACTATGCCCCATGGCTCCCCCCCCAACCAAACACTATGCCCCATGGCCCCCTCACCCCCAACCAAACACTATGCCCCATGGCTCCCTCACCCCCAACCAAACACTATGCCCCATGGCTCCCACCCCCAACCAAACACTATGCCCCCTGTCCCTCACCCCCCAAACAAACACCATGCCCCATGCCCCTCACCCCCCAACCAAACACTATGCCCCATGGCCCCCTCACCCCCAGCCAAACACTATGCCCCAAACACACTCAAGAATGCACCCATACAGGCCTGAACCCCCCAAATCAGCAGACTCTCAAACATGCACCCATACAGACCCGAACCCCCCAACTCAGCACACACACTCTCAAACATGCACCCATACAGACCCAAACTCCCAACTCAGCACACAAAATCTGAAGCATGCACCCATACATGCATCTCAACATACACAACACAAACATACAAAAACACACATTCATGCACACCCGAACCCCCTACGCCCGCAACTCAGCACACACACTCTCAAGCATACACCATGCACCCATCTTGACATACGGCTCAGAGGGAATGTTATGTCTAACCTGGAAAATCTGGGCCCTTTTAGAAGGTCTATTCAGGCAGAAATGTTTGTGTTTACCTAATGCCCTCCGAATGGCGGTAATTCGCCAGGAACTTAGACTACAATCAATGGAGAGCATTGTGCTGTGCAAGTCTATCAAACTCTATAGAAAAACCGAACTAGCAGAATTGGAATCTCCTTTGGAAATCTTCAATTGTCAAGAAGAAAACGAAGATCTAACGCTGCAGAAATGGTGGGCAAAGATATCAAAAATAATGAAAGATTGCGACCTATGTGAAAAAGAACACACCCAGGGGTGCACAACTGATTTTGACAGAGGACCGAAAGTACCTTACATGAGGACTATAGTGGGCCGAAAAGTAAAAGTGGGCGGGGCGGTAGGCGGGACATGTCAGGAGGCTTTTTCAACCCCCAATTTGTATTAAACACATGGAAAAAGAATATGTTTTTGAGGGGGAAGGATGTTTATTGCATTTCAAACGTACATTTTGTACTACACATTTTCCATTGTTATTATTTATTTCAAAGTAGTTATTGTATATCGTCTGTTTAATTAAATTATATATATTTTATTGACCCTTGATTGGACATTCCGTTATTTTGGACTGCTATAGTTTGCTGTTTGGGTTGCCCAAGAGGAGTATGGCCTTTGTTGAGTCATGTTTCCTCAAAAAAGCAAAGGATGTACATCCCCTAACTGTGCCTGTTTTAGCTTTATTATTGAGTTCACTCTTGGAGTGCAACACTATGCCCCATGGCTCCCACCCCCAACCAAACACTATGCCCCATGGCCCCTACCCCTCAAGCAAACACTATGCCCCATGTCCCTCATCCCAACCAAACACTATGCCCCATGTCTCCCACCCCCAACCAAACACTATGCCCCATGGCCCCTACTCCTCAACCAAACACTATGCCCCATGTCCCTCTTCCCAACCAAACACTATGCCCCATGGCTCCCACTCCCAACCAAACACTATGCCCCATGGCCCCCTCACGCCCAACCAAACACTATACCCCATGGCTCCCTCAACCCCCAACCAAACACTATGCCCCATGGCCCCTACCCCTCAAGCAAACACTATGCCCCATGTCCCTCATCCCAACCAAACACTATGCCCCATGGCTTGCACCCCCAACCAAACACTATGCCCCATGGCCCCCTCACGCCCAACCAAACACTATGCCCCATGGCCCCCTCATGCCCAACCAAACACTATGCCCCATGGCTCCCTCAAACCCCAACCAACCAATATGCCCCATGGCCCCCTCACCCCCAACCAAACACTTAGCCCCATGGCTGCCACCCCCAACCAAACACTATGCCCCATGGCCCCCTCACCCCAACCAAACACTATGCCCCATGGCTCCCTCAACCCCCAACCAAACACTATGCCCCCTGTCCCTCACCCCCAAGCAAACACTATGCCCCCTGTCCCTCACCCCCAACCAAACAATATGCTCCATGGCCCCCTCACCCCCAACCAAACACTATGCCCAAATGGCTCCCACCCCCAACCAAACACTATGCCCCATGGCCCTCTCACCCCCAACCAAACACTATGCCCCATGGCCCCGTCACCCCAACCAAACACTATGCCCCATGGCCCCCTCACCCCCAACCAAACACTTAGCCCCATGGCTGCCACCCTCAACCAAACACTATGCCCCATGGCCCCCTCACCCCCAACCAAACACTATGCCCCATGGCTCCCTCAACCCCCAACCAAACACTATGCCCCCTGTCCCTCACCCCCAAGCAAACACTATGCCCCCTGTCCCTCACCCACAACCAAACAATATGCTCCATGGCCCCCTCACCCCCAACCAAACACTATGCCCAAATGGCTCCCACCCCCAACCAAACACTATGCCCCATGGCCCTCTCACCCCCAACCAAACACTATGCCCCATGGCCCCGTCACCCCCAACCAAACACTATGCCCCATGTCCCCCTCACGCCCAACCAAACACTATGCCCCATGGCTCCCACCTCCAACCAAACACTATGCCCCATGGTCCCCTCACCCCCAACCAAACACTATGACCCATGGCTCCCTCACCCCCAACCAAACACTATGCCCCATGGCTCCCACCCCCAACCAAACACTATGCCCCCTGCCCCTCACCCCCCAACCAAACACTATGCCCCATGGCTCCCACCCCCAACCAAACACTATGCCCCCTGTCCCTCACCCCCCAAGCAAACACTATGCCCCATGCCCCCCTCACCCCCAACCAAACACTGTGCCCCATGGCTCCCACCCCCAACCAAACACTATGCCCCATGGCCCCACGCCTCAAGCAAACACTATGCCCCCTGACCCTCACCACCAACCAAACACTATGCCCCATGGCCCCCACCCCCAACCAAACACTATGCCCCATGGCCCCCTCACCCCCAACCAAACACTATGCCCCATGGCTCCCTCAACCCCAACCAAACACTATGCCCCATGGCTCCCACCCCCAACCAAACACTATTCCCCCTGTCCCTCACCCCCCAAACAAACACTATGCCCCCTGCCCCTCACCCCCCAACCAAACACTATGCCCCATGGCCCCCTCACCCCCAGCCAAACACTATGCCCCAAACACACTCAAGAATGCACCCATACAGGCCTGAACCCCCCAAATCAGCACACTCTCAGACATGCACCCATGCAGACCCGAACCCCCAACTCAGCACACACACTCTCAAACATGCACCCATACATGCATCTCAACATACACAACACAAACATACAAAAACAAACATTCATGCACACCCGAACCCCCCACAACCCCAACTCAGCATACACACTCTCAAGCATACACCATGCACCCATACAAACCTGAATCCCCCACCCCCCAAGTCAGCACACACACTCTCAAACATGCACCCATACAGACCCGAACCCCCCACCCCCCAAGTCAGCACACTCTCAAACATGCACCCATACAGACCCGAACCCCCCACCCCCCAAATCAGCACACTCTCAAATATGCACCCATACAGACACAAACTCCCCACCCCCCAAATCAGCACACTCTCAAACATGCACCCATACAGACCCGAAGCCCCCACCGCCCAACTCAGCACACACTCTCAAGCATACACCATGCACCCATACAGACCCGAACCCCCCACCCCCCAACTCAGCACACACACTCTCAAACATGCACCCATTCAGACCCGAACCCCCCACCCCCAAATCAGCACACTCTCAAACATGCACCCATACAGACCCGCACCCCCCACCCCCCAACTCAACACACACACTCTCAAACATGCACCCATACAGACCCGATGACTCACCACCCCCCCAACTCAGCACACACACACTCAAGCATACACCATGAACCCATACAGACCCGAACCCCCCACCCCCCAACTCAGCACACACACTCTCAAGCATGCACCCATACAGCCCCAAACCCCCCAACTCAGCACACAAACTCTGAAGCATGCACCCATACATGCATCTCAACATACACAAAACGAACATTCAAAAACACACATTCATGCACATCCGACACCTCCCCACACTAACCCCATGAAAATAAAAAAGAAGCTAGTAGAGCAAGATTGGGTTGAAACATTGCATATGAGAAATCTCAATATGAGAAGACCTGCTCAAGAAAAGGATACAAAAGGCCTAAATGAGCTGCCTTTATACCTGAAAAAAAAAATCCCTCACCAATTTAGAGATCTTTTGTTGAGAGTGAGATTGAACATCATTGACATTAGAGAGGTAGTCCTTGTAACGCTCACCTTGGCTCTGCAGGGGCACCTGGAAACCTCCGCTACAACTCTGGTATGCACTGGGGCACTGGATAGTGAAGCGTGTATCTGGAAAGGAATGTGCACAAATGTCAGCTAATGCTTTGTTCAGGAAATAACCACCACCCGGTACCACCCTATGCCCAACCTCTGGGCTCCTCTCTCACCTGTTTAAATGTTTCAGGAAGCTCTCCGTCCTGTTATATCTCAACAGGGGTGCTTGTAGACTTGATCAGTTACTTCACTGGCTGCTGGGTTCCGCCCAGACCTGCTGTGGCGTAAAGTTCTTTAAATGGGATTTTCCCCGGTGGTTTGGTACAAATGCTCACGTAACTGTTCCTCTTGCGACTGGTCCTTGTAGTTATGAGACTAGTGTCTTTGTTCAGTCTTGCACTGCTATGATGATGCAGTATGTTTTCGGAGTCTATTGAGTTCCAATCCCAATGTTGGAGTCTTGATTCAGTTCCAATGTTGGAGTCTTGCTTTATGCATGTCCAAATATACCCTTTCCTGGTATAGCGCCTCTATTAAAAACAATCACACAAGTAGGCGCCTTATTGTGCTTCCTTTGCGCTTATGGTGTGAGCACAAGAGATCTGAGTCTTTAACTAACCTTCTTGTGTTTTTTCCCTTATGACAGGTTCAGCGCTGTCTGCTGTTATTCGTCGTGCAGAAGCCATTCACGAAGCGGAACGGGGCCCGCGGGAGAAAACAGCTGATGAGCGAGCGATGCGTGAAGAGCCAGAAGGATTCCTGGATATTGAAAACGAAGGTCCGGAAAGGTGTCGCGGCAAAGACAGAGTGCAGGTAGCAGCTGACAAGAACCAGAGGCCGCGCGTGAGCAGACTGTAATGCTTTTCTTCTTTCTTTTGCAGGGAACGGTGCCGGGAGAGTCACGCTGCAGAAGCAGACCGACGCGAAGCAGGGATCGTGGTTTGGGCATGGCTTTTATAGTAAGTCAGCAGCCACGCCCAGGAGACTGGACTGCTACAGCAAAGTAGTGCCTATCTTAGAGGGGCAAACAGGAACAGCATACACAAGATCCGTGATTGCTTAATCCCAGGAGGTGTTTCAGATTCCAGTATTAGTCCATGCATGCCCAGAAATGCCAGTCAGTGAAATACCCCATTTACGCAATGTACTCAAGTGTTTCTGGTATGCCCCCAAACCCGCCATGCCTTAACCCACCTTGCCCCTGCCTGCAACCTGACCCGAGACCACTCACAGTGCTTCAGATGGTGTTTTGGGGCACTAAGACTGGGGGAAGAGACCAGTCCCCCGGAATCCAGACCCGTGACCGTAGGGGCCTCCTGACGGTCCTGGTTCGCAAATTTCTTCTACCTTTCCTTTGCAAGGAGAAGAGGTTTGCATGCTTCCTTAAATGCTGTATAGATTCTGGTATGCAGGGCCTTGACAGCGGGCATTCCTAATTCCTTTGAAACATCAAAGTCGGAAGTTCGTGGGTGTTGGCCAGAGAGAATGTAAAATGGGGTTTGCCCGATTGATGTGTGATGTGAGTTGTTGTATGCATATTCTGCAACCCACAACAGATCCTTCCATGTGTCTTCTGATTGGTGGAGCAGACATCTTAAGTACTGTTCAAGCGTCTGGTTGGTCCGCTCGGTCTGGCCATCTGTTTGGGGGTGGTGGCTAGTGGATAATCGTGCATCTATTTGTAGAGCGGAACAACAATGTCTCCAAAAATTAGAAATAAATTGACTTCCACGATCTGATACCAGTACCGGTGGCAACCCATGTAATTTCACGATCTGTTCCAGAAGAACTTTTGCCAAGGTGTTTGCCGTAGGCAGTCCCTTCAGGGCGATGAAATGCGCCATCTTTGAGAACATGTCGACCACCACAAGAATGGTATTATACCAACAACAAGGAGGCAAGTCAGTGAAAAAATCCAAACTCAGTGTATGCCAGGGACTTGGAGGTATCGATAAGGGACGTAGAAGTCCTGCAGGTTTCTGCTTAGTGCTTTTATTTTGCGCGCAGACCCCACAAGTCATTACGTATTGGATGACGTTCTTCCGCTAAATTGTCCACCAATAACCCTGTTTCATCTTAGCCATTGTCTTGGTTAACCCTGGATGCCCTTCCAGAGTAGAATCATGGTCATTAACAATGATTAGTTCCTGTTGGACCTTCTGTGGCAAGTAAAGATGACCCATATAGAACGGTAACCCATCCACCACTGTATGACGGGCACTGGTCGAGACCCACTCCTGTCAATCTTTAGGGCCTAACTGGTCTCTTATACGATTCCTAAATTCGTTTGACGGAGATGTGGTCACCACACCCAGGATCTTATCGGTGGCTATAATGGGGATTGGTTCTGGAGCGATGTATGCATTGTCTCCTTCTCCCAGGCGAGACAGTGTATCTGCTTTGCCATTCCGGACCCCTGGTCTGAAGGTAATTACATAATCATATTTGGCGAAAAACAAGGCCCACCGTAATTGACGTGATGACTGGGCCTTGGCCAAACAAAGGTATTGTAAGTTAAGATAGTCTGTGATTACTGTAACTGTGTGTCTGGCCCCTAGGAGGTAGTATCTCAATTCTTTGAACGCTGCCTTTATTGCCAAAAGCTCCTTGTCTGTGATGGCATAGTTTCTTTCGGCTGGAGATAATTTCTTAGACCAGAAGGCTACGGGATATAAATGCCCGGTTTCAGGGTTCCTTTGCGAGAGAACAGCCCCCATAGAAACATTAGAAGCATCTGTTTCTACTATGTAGGGAAGGTCAGGCCTGGGATGTTGTAGAACTGGTGCTAACGTAAACAATAGCTTGAGGTCCTGGAAGACCTTTTCAGCTTCACTGGTCCAAACAAAGCGCTGGTTCTCAGGGTTGTGATGGGATGCACAATCAAGGAGAAATCGGGAATGAAGCGACGATAAAAGTTTGCAAAGCCTAGGAAACTTTGTACCCCCTTTACTGAGGTTGGTGAAGGCCAGTTGGGTGCAGTAAATATAAGTAATATTGCTTTATATATTTGTGTTTGTTGGATGATGGGTAGTACATATTCTGTTCCCCCATGTGCTTCTAAGTTTTGTGAGTGATACCTCCTGTCCGCGGACATGCGTATTGTCCGCAGACTGTACAGCTGCTACATTGGAGGTAAGTATAATATTGTAATTGTAATTGGTTATTTATAACATGCTTAATACCCATAGGTTTCAAAGCGCGGACACAGGGATCATTCTCTGTGTTTCTCAGCGTTGTCTTGCTTCCAAGACGAGCATGTTGCCCCTGAGCTATCCTCCCGAGAGGATAAGGAACTTGTAACAGATTAAGGATGCACTAGTAAAAACCTATGAAATTCAATGAAAACACTTTGTTAAAGGGACGTTAAGGTTAAGTTGCATCAATAAAAACCTAGCAAATTCAGTGAAAAATCATTGTTAAACCGACGTTATGGTTACAAATAAAACTAAAGAATCATTGAAATTCACCAGTTATGTTAAGCTAAGCAACCATAACTCGCACCACCACTGTGCTCTGCTAAAACCAACCCCCAGGACATGAAAGATAGCATGACAAATGTCATTGATGACATCACTGATGCCATCACATATCAAATTAATTCTGATGAAAAGTCAGTAGAAGGGGTTGCTTGTACAATGTTGATAACAACATATTACGGATGATTACGGGATCTCCTATGAACTTTACTCATTTAAAGAAAATGTTATATTGGAGTATTCTTGTTGACAAAATAGCCTAATAATACATACACATAGGAAATGGGTGCAGCATGCACCAAAGAAGTACAGTATTTTGAATCTGGTCATATTTGTCAGTAAAATAATGAATGCAAGGCTATCAGAATTGTGTCTACTGTTAAACTTGAAATTAATAGCGAACAATACAAGACTTATTACACACTTGTGTTAGTACAAAGAATACTGATAAAGAGACACAATGCATTAGAATTTGAGTCACATACAGTGACACTTCAGTAATAAGGAGAGAAAGAGTACCACTAGGAAATTGGAATACAATTATATTTTATTGTTATGTATAAAAATGTATTGTGTGTTTGAGGTGTGCTTATTTCCCCATGTATGTGCAACATGAGCTGAGGCCAAACCCTACGGAAAGTAATTTAACAACATAGGACAAGGTTAACGTCTAGATATGAAGCATCTTTTCAATTCTAAAATTCTTATTGCCAGTAAAGAAAATCGCCAGGCCTAGATTTGTCAGTGAACAAATACAAGTGGACTACATATGTGATGTCATCAGTGATGTCATCAATGACATTTGTTATGTCATCTTTAAAATTCTGGGTCTTATTTTTAGCTGTGCACGGTGGTAGCACGAGTTATGGTTGCTTAGCTTACGATAACTGGTGAATTTCAATGGTTTTTCAGTTTTTCTTGTATCCATAACGCAGTGGTCGAAGTGAGCGGGAGCGGACGGGAGCGGTGCTCCTATACTTTTTTTAATTAAGTTTTACAGCTCCTATACTCATATTTAAAAAAGAAACCGTTCTGGAACGGTTTTGTTTTAAAATAACAGTGCAGGAAGAGGTTGAAACTTGCACTTTCAGTGCACTGCACTGAACATTCCCTTAAACTGCAGGCAAATGTGGTTGAGGGTTTGTATTGTGTGTGGGAGGGGGCAGGGCGATGGGGTTTGTGAGGGGTGGGGCAGGCTAGCAGGGAACATAGTTCCACTACTTCTTTTCTTACACTTCGACCACTGCCATAACGTCCCTTTAACAATGGTTTTTCACAAATGTGATAGATTTTTATTAGTGCAACTTAACCGTAATTTCCCTTTAACACAGTTTTGTCACTGAATTTTATAGGTTTTTATCACTGTAACTTAACCATAACGTCCCTTTAACAAAGTTTCTTTATTGAATACATATCCATGTATATAGAGAGTTTTTTGATTAGAGAAATACATAGAAGAAGTTTAATAAGGAGTTTATATACATCTGCATGTAGTGGGGTATTGTGGGTTTACTCGGACTTAGCAATTACACAATGCATTTTTAGACAGCTGTGACATTCTGGTTTTCAGGCCTCAGCCATTGAATGGGGAAGAATGAATCATCCAGTAAAAGGTCAGCTAGCAAGCAGTGTCAGACACCGGTTCCACCTCCCCTTGCTCCTCACCTGATTCTTCTGAGGAGGGCCGTTGGAGTGGAAACTTGTTCCTTGGTAGCTTCTTTTTCTTACTGGATGTCTTGTCCTTGGAGATCCGGACCTTCTTCTCGTGTAGATAAGGTCTATCCCCTCCGGAGGCCACCGTGACAGCTGATGGAACCTGTCTTGGATGCCTCCAGGGGGGCCAGCCTCACAACCAGGGAAAAAGCCAAAGGCAGAAAAAACCCTGTAGATCTTAATTGAGGAGACGAGGTGGACAGTCTTGGGAACCCAGGCACGTAGTAGGAAACACTTCTCAATAGTTCAACAGCTCGAAGTTGGCACTGAAAGTGGTTGATGTTGTAGAAGGGTGTTGGTATTGGAAATCCGAAGGAAACACCCTGATAAAAATAGGGATCTGTAAGTACAGACAGTCTCTCAGCGGACACTAACAGGAAATTATAGAAAGGACTCTCAGAAAGAAAGAAAAGGAAGAGAAACTGCAAGGAAAATAGGAATAACTAGATTGATAACCGAAGAAAGAAATTAGCTAGTTGCAACCAGGTGGAATAGGGAAATGCCAGATACTGTGTTGCAGAGATAATAGCCTTAGAGTGAAAGAACAAAGGTGCCGCATTCTGACCGCCGGCGGAGCCGAAAGGCAACCCGGAACGCGGACAGCAGATGAGGCGAGTAGTTTGAACCACGCACCAAAGAAGGCTGCTGGTGGAAGGAATGGAATGGCAGATAACGAGGAAAGACAAGGAGTGGTAGCGGCAGTCCAAAACGGACGTAGAAGGCGATAACCCAGGCGGTTAAGAAGGTGGCTAAAAGCCAGAAGCTGGAACGAAACACACAAAGAGTAACGGAGCGTTAGTGTAAAGCACACAGATACAATGCAGAGAATTTGGGAACAGAGTCAGCATTTATAGAGGAGTTAGCCATATTGAATGAGGACTAGAGCGTAGCCCAACGCTGCTAGTACCTCCATCGGTTCCATAATTTCCACCCGTGTTTCCTGTCAAGCAGGCTGAAGGTTTATGATTTAACAGTTCTTCAGGGAACAAATGCAACATTGCTCATTGCATTGAAGCCGTGTGGGGAGGTTCACCATTTGCTTGGGTCAGCAATAAAGATGGTTCCTGAGGCCAGGTTGTCCGGCGCTGAATTGTTTTCACAGGTTGAAACAATTGTCTGTACGTGCTGCAGGTATGGTCAAATAAATTAGTATGCCTCAAGAGAAGTCAAGAGTCTGGGGTGGATGAGATCACAATCTATATTTCAAAGAATACCTCTTTGCTCAGACCTTCCTCGTATTTTCTTACAATATCTAAGTGGACCATGTGCACATTACGCTTAAGGTTAAAGGATCTAGGCCAGTTGTTACTAAGTAATGAATTATGTTGTATGTGAATGTTTCATTGTACCATGATGTCACAACCTACCACAGACCAAATCCCCAGCAAAGCTAGAATTCGAATATGATCTGAATATGGTTGTAAAAATGATCGATGACCAATGAGAAAGAATTAATATATAAAAGATAGAAGTTCTTTGTAAATGTATTGTCCCATCATGTTTGAGATGTGGGTGGTAATACCATTTCTGAAATTGTTTTAACTGTTGCTAAAATGTATACAAATATAACAATTTATGTAGTTATTTGAACTTGAGTTGATTTGTTCCTATGGCACTAACCAGCTGCTCCACAGATTGTTGTACAATAAATCTTGCATTATGCACAAAACTTGCACTCGTTCCGCAGGTAGTGGACCCCGCTTTGGGCTGAGATAATTAGGTGTCTGCCCCTGCATTAGGAAAATACCAAGAATCCAAGTTCAACACAGTAAAACCATCAAAGGCCACCTGGTAACTGGCCCTATGCCCATAGTCCACTTTATGGTACCATAGTGACTTTTAAGCTCCCTGCTCCATGGTTTCATCAACAACAACAAAACATATCCTTGTGATTAGTGGCATTTCTTTAATTGTTTGCATGTCTGCTCAAGTACCCAGAATGATATTCCATACCCGTTCCGCATTTCTGTTTTCTCTCCACGGGTATCAGTTCTGCTTGTGCTTTCTCGTTAATTATTTGCATATTTGATTGTTTCATTGAATGCTATGTATCTTTACAAAACCTCGACTGGGCATTCATTTATTTAACCTTTGCATTATTGCACTGTTGGTTGCTAACGTGATCACGTCATACCCGTCCAGCAAAGTAATCAAAGTACTGAGCACTGACAAGTTTACTGATGTCTTATTATCGTAACACTTGAACTGTCTCTAATGTTGCTGCATGCTCTATCGACTAAAGACTCTACCCAATATACTTGTATTCCCAAAGTAATATTCAATTTCAGTGCTCAATGCTTCAATTTCAGAGTCCGCAATCACCACTATGTTACAAAGACACCCACAGTCCTATGTGCATTGCTGCTGTTTCTCTCATGTTTCATTTAGTAAACACCTTCATTCATGCCATGCCCACAAAATATAACTATCAGTTCTGATGAACACAGGAAAAGGAAGATGGGAAGAGAACTGAAGAACAAATGTAGGACCACAGATGAGGTACACCAAGTGTAGGCTATCACTGAAATGACATAGTTTACTAGATATGTCAGAGGGAGAGCTGAGGAAGAATAATTGTCTAGCAGAGAGTAGAGGATACAAAGATCTGCAAGCTCAGGGGTGCAAGGAAGGAGAAAACATTCAACTTCTAAGTACTGAAGTATCCAACGATTTGCAATTCGGGGCAGAAGAGATCACGTCATGAGCGTCTGGCCGCACTGGCATTGATGCAAAGCCTCATCTTTGACAAGAATAATAATAACATTATTTCTAACACAAATATGTAATCATCTAAGGGATGGTGTTCAGTTTCCCATGACATTACTGTGTTTTAGTATAAAGCCTTAGAAGGAGGGTCATTGGAATGCTTGTGTCTTAAGAGAACATTTTGTAGGCTGAATTGAACCAATTGTGTCTGAAAGTGTTGTGTGCTCGACATCCTTTTTATGATAGGTCTGTGACGAGCACCTGGCTACACTAGGTGGCAGTTTAGTGAGTAGACAAGCTTATAAGTGATAGCCTTGACTTAGAGAATGTGCAGTTGGTGAGGAGAGTTTCGGAGAAGCGATCAGGGTAGAAATAATGGACTTGTGCCTCCTGGCGGCTGTCAGAAGGGCCAGGTAGAGTGCAACTACATCAAAACGATGTATCTATCTATTTATTTATTTATGTATTTATTTATTTATTTTGCATTTGTAAGGCGCTTAGTCATCAAGTAAATAGTGTTTCAATGCAACCACAGGGCAACAGGCCGGGAACATGAGAATCAAAGGAAAATATAACAATGAAAGAGAATGGCAGCCCTATTAGGCCATGTGAGCATTCAGAGAATGCAAGTGCAGAGATGTATTGATTGATTGATTGTTTATTTATTATGCAGTTATAGACAATTGTTTCAAAGTGCAGCCATGCATGGGAGGGGAAGACATAGGGAAAATAGACAATGGCCCTCATTACGACCCTGGCGGATTTTTTCCGCCATCGGCGGACTTTTCCGCCATGGCGCAAAGTCCCTTTACGCCATGGCGGATGGCGGACTTACCGCCCCATTCCGAGGTCGGCGGGGCGGTAAGTCCCCATTGACCCATTTACCCTTCCCCATTCCCATTTCGGCCCCATAGGGCTCAATGGGAGTGGGGAAGGTGTTAATTACGCCACCGTACACTATGGTGGCGTAATTAACACCGAGGTCCCATAGCGCCATGGATTTTTACGCCCGCAAAAAGCGGGCGGAAAAATGATCATGGCGCTATGGGAACTCGTAGTTGGCGGTAAGGGGTCAGCGCAGCTAACGCTGGCGCAAACCCCTTAGCGCCAGGGTCCTAATGAGGGCCAATGATCTTAATGGGCATGATACATTCAGATTATGCAGGTGAACCGACCAGGAAGTGTGTGGCGGGGAGAAAAGGGATGAGGGAGGGGGGAAATGCTAGGAGTAACATGGAGGGACGTGCTAGGGAGTATGTTGCAAGCAGCCGTTAAGTGACTGGCAGTGATCACTAGGTAAGAGTGGTCAATTGCCACTAAATACGTGCAGACCAGTGATAGCACAGTCTAATAGGATCCCCAGGCAAGTGCTGGAAGTCAGCAGAGGTTGAGGGTGATTGGAAGTGGCAGTGGAGTAACTTTGCTGAAAAAGTTGGGGGGGGACATGACATCATAAGAAAAGGTGCCCAAGCCAAATGAATGGGGACACAATGGTGTGCCATGAAAGTTGGGAAGGACAAACACCCTTGTCCCCCCCTACAATTACGCCCATGGAAGTGGGAGGCCAGGACCCAGGTGGACACATAAGGATGCTGGTCACCAATCTCAGCAACTGTTGGGTTTATCAAAGGACTGAAGGGGAAGGAGGGGGTGAAAAGGAAAGTCTTGAGGAGTTTCCCGAATTTGAGGAGATCCGACTCAGGATGAAGAGGAAGAGTGAGGCTGTTCCAAAGGAGGGAGCCAGCTAGGAAAGAAATCGGCCACCTGCTTGCTGTTTAGTGTATCACTTGACACACAGAAAGTTGGTGCTGGAGGATTGTAAAGATCTGGAGGGAGAGTATTTATTGAGAGCCAGTTGTAGATAGCATGCCCGTGGCCCCAGACAACCTTATTGATGATGCAGAGGGATTTGTATTGGATCCTTGCAAAAACCAGGCACCAGTGGAGAGTTTTTAGGGATAAAACAATGTGGTCACTGGGCTTGAGGAGAAGGATAAGTCTTGTAGCTCCATTCTGGGTCAGCTGGAGGGGGCATAAAGAGGAAGAGGGTAGATTAAGGAAGATGCTCTTGCAACATACAAGCCTAGAGAGTACCAGAGCTCTAGAGACATTGAGCTTCTGGGGGAAAGTGAGGAAAGGAAGGATTCCTTTGAGGAGGTGGAGTTGAAAGTGGGCCTTCTTGATAAGGTCCTGGATGTGAGAGAGGGAGTAAGGAAAGAGAGGAGTCGAAGATGTATTTATTTATTTATTTATGTATTTATTTATTCAAATTTATTTAAAGCGCATGTCAGCCCGGGGGCATCGTGGCACTGTTACATGAAGACATAATCTGGTTACAATGGAAGGAAGATGGTTACAAAGCAATTTTTATTACAGGACACATTTCGTAGCATACGTATGCGAGCAAGTGTTGGTGAAGGGGGAGGATGTTAGTTGAATAGTTTAGTTTTGAGGGATTTGTGAAATGACTACAGTGAAGGTTCTGCTCTGAGTGAGTTGGTAGGGCATTCCAGAGCTTAGGTGCTATATGTGGGAAGCCAATGCTGCCAGCTTTGGCTCTTCTTACAGTGGGTACTCGGAGTTGGTTCGCATGATGGCTTTTTCTAGGACGGATGGAGGAGTTCTTTGTTATAGTTTCTGATAAGTAGGGGGTGCTGTGTGATTTATGCACTTGTGTGTGAGAGTGAGAATTTTAAAGTTGATTCTTTCCTTGACTGGGAGCCAATGGACAAGTCTTCTGGCCTGTGAAATATGGTCAGTTTTGGAGATGTGTAGTGCAGTGCGGAAGGCATTATTTTGAACTATTTGGAGCCTGCTTAGGTTTTTAGTCGATGTGCCTGCAAGGAGGGCGTTGCAGTAGTCCAATCTGACTCCTATAGTACCTCTGGCTATGGAGAGGCAGTTGGGCATGGTAAGGTAGGGTTTTATGGCATAAATCAGTTTGGTGGTCAGAGCAGATACTGTTGATAATCATGTGAGAGTAATCGGGGCTGAGTTTAGATAGTGTATCGTTGGGGGCTAGGATGATGAATCCGGTTTTATCTCTGTTTAAGCAGAGACCATTGATGGCCATCCAGGTTTGGATAGTGGAGTAGATTTTGAGGAGGGCTTCTGAGTCAAGGTCATAGTATCCAGAGAGGGGGAGGATAACTTGCGAGTCCAGTAAGTCAAAGAGGGGTTTGGTGAATAGGTTGTAGAGGGTCGGGTCAGTGCAAGATCCTTGTAGGACGCCACAATTTATAGTGGTGGGGGAGCACTGGCCTGGTCTGAGTACACTTTCATGGCCCTACCTTCAAGGAAGGATGTGATCCAAGTGGTTGCTTTGTGAGAGAAGTGTGCAGCATTGAAGAGGTGAGATGTGAGAATGCTGTGGTCGACCAGGTCCAATTCTGCAGAGAGGTCGAGCAGTAGGAGGAGAGCAGGTTTGCCTGTGTTCATTATCTTGGTAATTTGATTCTTTAGATCTAGAAGGGCAGTTTCAGTCCCATGGCCTTTGCAGAAACCTAATTGTCTTTTGCCTAGGATGGTGTTGGTTTCCAGGTAGTGTTGGATTTGGTTGTGTGCAGCTTTGTCTAGGATTTTGAGGAGGAAGGGGACGGTGGTGATGGGGCGATAGTTATTAGGGGAGGAAGGATCGAGAGAGGGTTTTTTCAGGAGCAAGCAAACCCAGGCTTCTTTTAGGCATTGTCTTACGGTTCCAGATGCAAATGAAGCATTGATGAAAGCCGTGATGATGGGGGTGAGGGATTCTGAGCACTCTTTGATTAAGGAGGGTGGGCAGATATCCCCTTTGCAGGTGGAAGGTTTGAATTTTTTGAGGAGGTCCTTGACTTCCGTCTCTGAGACTTCTCTGAAAGCGAAAAGGGGTGTTTCTGAGAGAGAGTTGTTAGTGGGAGGTGTGGGCGAGCAGGTGGGGGTGTTGAGAGCTTTGCATTGGGAGGCTATTTTGTTTTGGAGTGTGTTGACTTTATTGAGGAGGGCAGACTGAATGTCTGTACACCATGTTTCATCCTTGATGATTTCGTCTGGGTTGGAGGCAGGTGTGGTGAGTTCTTTGAATATGGAGAATATGGCCCTCATTAGGACCCAGGCGTTAAGGGGTTTATGGCGCCGTAAACGGCGCCGACCCTTAACGCCTGATTCCAAGGTCCCTTTGCGGGATGGTGATTTTAACGTCTGCTTTTTGCAGGCGTTAAAAGCCATGCCGCAAAGGGAACTTGGTGCTAATTACGCCACCGTAATTTACGGTGGCGTAATTAGCGCCTTTCCCCATTCCCATTATGCCCTATGGGGCAAAAATGGGAATGGGGAAGGGTAAAATGGGAAATGGGGATTTACCGCCCCACCCACCTTGGAATGGGGCGGTAAATCCGCCAACCACCATGGCGTAAACATAGTTCACGCCATGGTGGTAAGGGTACGGCCCAGGCGGTAACTTACCGCCTGGGTCGTAATGAGGGCCATCTCTTTATTTGGCGCTGGCATTAGTGAGTCTGTGGTTATAGGATTCGGATTTGGCGTGAAATATGTATTTTTTGTAGGTCCATAAGATCTCTTTAAAATCGTGAAGAGAAGATTTGTTAGGCGCTGATTGCCATCTGGATAGAGCTTTGAGTTTCTTGGTGCGAAGGTCAGATAGTTCTTCAGTGAACCAAGAGTTGCAGTGCATTGATTTTTTTCCCTTTGTTATCTTCTAGAGGGGCAATGAGTTTGATGGCTTGAGTGAGTGCACTGGAGTAGATGTTGGCGAGAGAGGTAGGATCATATGTAAATGGAGGCTTGAGTTCAGGGATATCAAGGAGAGGGGCGAGGTTGGAAGCAGTGAACTTTTTGGAGCTTCTTACTTTAGCTGGGGGGCATGAGTTAATGTTTTATGGGTGGACGTGGTAGGAATGGAAAAGTGAATGAGGTAGTGGTCCGTCCATGGGAGGGCCGAAATGGAGGTGATTGCAGATGAGCAGTTATGATCAGCTAGCCAGTCAATGGATCTGCCTTTGTTATGAGTGGGTGCAGTAATTTTGTGTTTGAAACCCATGTGGGATAGTTCTTTGGCTAAATTTGCTTCTGCTTTGTCCTTCGGGTCAGATAAGCCAAGGTTAATATCCCCTAGAAGGATGCTTTTGGTGGTGCTTTTGAGGTTGTTGCCTATGTTTTGGAGAAGTTGCTTTTGGTAGTCAGGGGGGAGAACCTGGTGGTCTGTAGGTGATAAAGAAGTTTATGGTGCAGTTAGGGGTGAGGGCTAATTTATCAGTAAGGAGATCAGCGTTATTGTCCCACTGTTGATTACACATTCTCATGGCAAGGGTGTCTTTAAAGATGAGGGCGACGCCACCACCATCTTTAGAGTTTTTACGGTTCTGTCTGAGGATGGTATAGTTTTGTGGAAGGGCGAGGTGGATGGATGGACTGGAGGATTCATGGAGCCAGGTTTCGGATATGGCAAGTAGGTCAAGATTGAGGGTGGTGATAAGGTCATTGATTTCTATGGCATGGGCATGGACAGAGTGCGCATTGATGAGTGCACATCTGAAATCTGGTAGTGGAGTGTGTGTGTTGGTTTTGGGGGTACTGGAGGTGGAAGGTGCATGTTTGGGTGTGGGAGGCTGGGGCTGGGACATGAAAGATGCAGCGTGATGGGTGCTAGGGTAATGACCATGGTCAGAGAGGTGAAGCTGGGCGACTGATGTATGGGTGCAAGAGCTGAGTCTGGTGTTCCTGAGGAGTGTGGAGGGTGGAGTGCTGCAGAGAGATAGGAGGGGTTTGGTGTGTGTTCTTAGTCTACAGAGCCTGAGGTGGAGTGGGTGATGTCCGATCGTATTGCTACGGTGGTTGAGTGTGGATTGGAGTGCAGACGATGGTGTGGGGTGTATGAGGTCAGATGACACCAAGGTTTTTGACTTCAGATGAAAGAGCAGGAGGAGAACCCATTGATGGTGGCTAGAGTGAGGGAAGAAAGAGGGAGCAGGAGTACCAATGGAAAGGATGTCAGTCTTGCTGGCATTGAGGCAGAGATCATTGGAGGTACACCAGGAGTGGATGGCAGATAGGTAGTCATGAATGATGGAGGAAGTAAGGAGAGGATCAGAGGGAAGTTTGAAGGAGAGTTGTCTGTCATCAGCATAACACTGGAAGTAAGGGGAGAAAGTGAAAAAATGGTATGCAAGTGGGGCAAGATACATTTTAAAGTGCCAGGGAGAGATGTTGGAGCCTTGGGGGATACCACAGGTCTAGACAGAGGTGGGAGAGGAAAAGCAGCCCACTTTAACCTGGGTGGGATGGTCATTGAGGAAGGAAGTCAGCCAGTTCAGTTCCTGCTCCGGGATACATAGGGTATTATGGAGCCATTTTATAGAGGATGGAGTGGTTGAATGTGGCAAATGCAGAGGAGAGATCAAGTAGAATGAGACGGCAGGGGAGTTAGAATCAAGAAATGTGAGCAGTTCTTCACTGGTGTTCAGAAGAGCAGTTTCCATGCCTCCCGATGCTCGGAATCTAGATTGATTGTGGTGTAGGCAACCAACAAGCTCAGTATGCTGGATCAGTTGGGGGAAGACCAGCTTCTCCAAGAGTTTCCCAAGAAAGGGGGTGATGGATATGGGGCGGTAGTTAGCCAGACAAGAGCGGTAGATAGGAGGTTTTTTCAGGAGCGAGCACACAAGAGACTGCTTGAGGGAAAAGGGGAAAGGCAGAGTAGCAAAAGAGTGATTGCAGAAATCAGCAAGCCCAGGGGCAAGAGAGCCAATAGTGTCCTACATAGTTCTGGAAGAACAGTGGGAGACCTGTTTGTAGGAGACCATCATAGAGCGTACAACTCTAGTGTTCACATCAAATGTGATAGGAGGGAAGGAGGAGAGTAAGGCATTTGGGGAATGGGATGCCACATTTGGCAGGGGTATGGGGGAAGGTAGGTGGAGAGAAGTGAGGGTGCTCAGGATGTCCTGGTTTTTGTAGTGAGGTGTGTGGCCAGTGCATTGCAGAGGGCAAGGAAGGGAAGAGGTGACGTGGAACTGCGGAAGGGTTGGCTAGTTCTTTGTACTTTTTAAAGAATTCAGCTGTGTTGTTGGATGCACCAGGGATGCAAGCCTGGATGTGGGCCCTTTTCTTGGAGCGATTGGAAAGTTGGTATTGCATTTGCAGCACATGGCAGGCCAGTTTGTCAGAGGGTGAGCTTGAGCTCTGCCACTTCCATTCCGCAGCTCTGTACTTGCGTTTCATGGCTGCAAGCTCAGAGTCGTACCAGGTGTTATGCTTGGAGGCATGTTTGGTGGATCCTCATGACTGGGTCAGGAATGTCAAGAGTATTAGTGATGGCAAGATAGAGGTTGCTGAGATCGGAGTCAGAAGTAAAATCTGCAGTATGGGATGAGGGGGATGAAGGTAGAAATGAAGGCAGCAGCTGACACTCATTTCATCGGACGGATGTTCGTGAACAAGGTTGTCAGGGCTGGGGGAGGTGCAGTGAGACGACTACAGACAGGATGCTATCCCATCTCCATGGTCCCCTCCCGATAGCATGGATAATGAGCTCCATGCAATATTCTGCCATCCCACCCGCGGACAGGACGGTGAGGAAATTACTACTGCTGTGCAAGAGGATGTTGATGAGTAGTGGATACCCCACACTACTACTTGACCAACAGTATTCTCAATCATAAACGTGAAGCAAGAATAGCCCGCCAGGTATACCTCTGGCACTTCTTTTGGTAACCTGTGCCGAGAGAAAGCTATACACATCAGTGGGGATGTGAGCTAGCATAGAAACAGTGCAAACAACAACAGTACTGTGGTATGTAAGGAAGGCATGGTATCAAACAGTAAGACAGACACAAGTGATCACAGTTCAAGTGTGTTTATTGAACTTCAATTGAGTTTGTAAAACACTGATCTAATCCTAAATCTAAAGATGATAGCTGGCTACGACCATCAAATAATAATAATTCAGCCCGAGTAGAGCCTTGACAAAATGAAATGGCCTACACTAATAAACCTAATGCCAATCCTTACTTCTAAATACAAGTAGTGTGGTAAATAATGTTATGCAGAAGAAAAGTGTTCAAGAAATTATATGTCAGGATATTCAAGCCGTTGGCTTCCCTACCCCACTTTTTCAGCACAGAACAAAGTTGCACACTCAGGCTTAGCACACTCTCTGACTTCTCTACCTCAAGGATGCAGTTTAAAACCTCAACATTAGGGCCTTCTCTGCCAAAATTGCGTAACCATTCAAAGTCTCTTATTTCAGAGGGCCTGATGCAACACGACAAAGATTAAAGTTCCTTTCTTCTTAGGATTTCACATACAAAACTTCTCGGGTGATTTTCTGTTCACCCCAGGTCCCCCTCTGCCGGGTTCAGACCCACTTTTACACAAAACCTTCATTTGGCTTCCCTCCGCTGGGCTTGGAAAAAATGTATCTACTTTTCCAAACGTTCTCTACTTCATAAAAATTGAAGACTTTCGACCGTGTTGCAGGACCACTTCGATTTCGCAATTGCTAATTCTCTTCTTGATATAACCCTTTTCTCACTTTCACTTTTGCCACTGGCTACCTTTCACAGACCTTTGATTGAGCACCCACCTGGAGCTGGACCACTCTGTCAAAGGTATTGTGTCTTACTTTTAAAGTTCAATCACTCAGCAGTTAAACTTTACTTGCATCTCTTATCACATGTGTTTTAACAATGCTCGTTTCAATGCTCGTCGGTCAACGTTGCTGCTTGGAACCTTGGTTCAAAACAGACCGGTCTTGGATCGCACTCCCCAACTCACTGGCTGTGTTAATTTCAGTGACACTGCTTTGTTCTTGGAGCCAAGGATGGTACCACGGCAGCTGCTGCTTCTCCCCACCTTCATTATTGACGCGGGATAGCCCGGGTATCTCAGACACACAATGCAGAATTCTTCAGCCTGGTTTCCTGGTCTTACACTTTCTATTCTTGAGGGTTCTGGAAAGTAACAGTTCCTTGTCGAAAGG